>NC_140596.1:2584667-2964667 GCF_057381915.1 Diplotaxodon limnothrissa | reverse complement strand
AGTAGGAAGTAATTAAATAATAAAAATATGATATTCATAAAAATATGATATTCATAAAAATATGATATTCATAAAAATATAATTGATTATTTAGAAAGTTTCTTATATATCAAAATAGCATTCTTTTATTTCTTTAAGCAATTAAATTTTTATTTTTATTTTTTTTTATGCTCAAAAAACGCCATCTGGTGGCGGGTCAGTGTGTGTGTGTGTGCGCGCGCGCGCGCCCGAGGCTGTGTGTCTGGGCGCGCGGGGTGCGCCCGTGTCTCCGGACCGTGCTCTCTCGGGCTCCGTGCTCATGTGTTTAAAAATGTATTAAACCATATTAAAATTGTTTAGTTAAACTTGTGCTTTTGTAACGTTCAGTATGGCCACAAACACATGCTGCATGCCTTGGGGGAAAACTTTATTTAGATTTATATGCATTTGTAGATTTAGAATAAAACTCATACTCAGAAAAAATTCGCGATCCCCTAACCCTCCTTAGATACATAAGCAGGGAAAACTCCTTAAAAAACCCTCCGCTATTTCTCCAAAACCCTACAATAACTTGTTAGGGTACCCCCTCTATTCCCAAAACCTTATATTCGATAACAGGGAAAATCCTGAAAAAATCCTTAGTCTTTTTTCTGAAATTCAGCGCCCCGCGGCTCCCTTCATGCTCAGCCAAACAAAGCCAAAACTCCTTTTAAAAATTTCTCCGCGATTTCTCCAAAACCCCTAGAATAACTTGTTAGCTACCCCTCTATTCCCCAAAAAAAAGCGCTATAATCCAAAAACATTGGGAAAGCTCCTTACTCTTTTTTCTTCAAAAACTTGCCTCTTGCTAGCTACCTCTAAAATTCTACGCAGAGTCTAAGTTCTACCTCGCTCTTAATCGCACCGACCCGCAACAGCTTCCAGAGCACAATTTTTTCCTGCTTGTTCGCTCCCCGCTCTGGTCCCGAATGCGCTGCTTACCTCGTTTGAAAATTCCCCCCTTAGACCAACTCCGCCTCACTGCGCCCCGCTGCCAATCACATAACCCTTGCACCGCTCCCTTCGCACCCCGGTTAGCCAATCCGCTCCAGCTCTGATTTTACGATCTCCCGCTGATGTTAAGACTATCTTCGAACCCCAGAAGAGATCTGACTTCAGACGTATCAACAACTGGCGCCGCTCAGACTGCTTGCGAGTTCGCATAGGGAGCGGCCGATTTCAACAGCAACTTGCGTCTCTTTCCTTATCCGCATATCATTCGGTAAGTGTTAATCTTCCTCTCTAACTACATTTTTGCATTTTCCTTTTTACCATTCTGTCAATCCTTTCATTTAAAAAAATAAATAAATATCACAATGGTTTGTAACAGGTACAATACACCATCCATCCATCCATTCGCCTCCACTTATCCTTTTCTCAGGCTCGCGCGGTGCGCTGGAGCCTATCCCACGTACAATACACTTTAAAATATATATAAGCTCCACTTTTAACTCCCGTAAAAGTTTATACATTACATGTCTACATCACCTATCATGGCCTCATCGGGTATCTCATATCATCTTGTTATTGTTATGTTATGCTCCTTTGATATTTTGCTAGTTTGCGTGTTTTAAAACTCTTTTTGTTTTTCTTTATATTTTTAGACCCAGATGTGTTAACCTGATCCCTGCGAAACACCAGCTCTGCGTGGATTTTGACCGCGAGTGACCGGATGTTGTTTCCGGCCTGAGGTTGCCTGAAATGCCGTGAGGCTCGTTTGAAAGATTGCGCCCGAGACCAACTCCGCCTCCAAGGCATGCCTACCTTTAGCTGCCACCAGTGAGATATCAGAGCCGGGCTCCACATATCCAATCAGGAGCATGAGCAAGACAGCTTTTGCAGACTCTCCAGAAATATACAAGTCCTTACCAACTGCTCTGCAACCCAGTGTTTCTGGTCCCCTCACTAACATCGCTTTTTGAGATATTTTTTATGAACCACCAAAAAAGCAATTTTACCCCACAGACTGGGTCTGAGGGCAGCAGCGGGGACAAATGATTGTAATGAAGCGACGGACATTTCATGGCTGGTCTTGCATAATCGTGAGTTATTATGTCATATGGTGATAAGTACATAGTTTTGCAAGAGGCATACAAGCACTGTGGAAAAAGTAATCATAAAACTGTTTTTGTGAACACCCTACGTTATGCTTTAAAAAATGTGATACATGTAATGTGATCATCAAAGAACATGATTTTTTAAAAAAAAACAACTTTTATTCTTATGCTTTTAAAGTATGTCAGATTATCTTAAAACACTTATTTGTATGTTATAATGTTTTTCTTACACCATGTGTAATTTTTATAGACACCTTATTCATTGTATCAATGTGTAATTATGTATCTTTGATAAATAAATAAAATATTTAATCTTGTATTTGTGTACTTTCTGGTGATTCAATAAAAAATTAGTCACATATCGCTCTGATAAACACAGATGGCTGAAAGAAATGTTTGATGGAACAAAGGAAACAAGTGTCTTGCTGCTAAACTTTTAAGTCACCATGGTTTAAATGAGAAAGTCTGTATGTAAAACATGAAAAACTCCAAACCCGGTTTAACTACAAAGGTGTACTCATTTCTTTGTAATGGTACTTTACTGTTCCAATGAAACAAAAAGAAAATCTCATTTTTAAAGTACATTTTTCGGCCATCCTGACCTATTTTCAGGGGCAAGAATGTTGATGTTAGACTGTGTTTTAAATCAGGTTGTGATCTTAAACTAACTATCACAGCACTGATTTCAGTTGTAATGTCAATTAGAATCCCAATTTGGCTTTTCTCCAGTCAGTGTTATGGTGAAATTTAACTTGTTCTTTTGTGTAATTGCACATGGCCCAGCAAAGGACCCCTTAGTAAACTGTACAGCATAAGTTTTCAATTCACTTTTGTCAGAAAACTTCACAGTATGAGAAGTTACAGCACAGTTTCTCCAAACGTGTGGTTCTTTTTCAGCCAGCGTGCTTTTAGAGCATCTACATTAGCTCATGTAGTAAAAGTACAATCAGTAAGTGTACTTTAACATTTGAGATTCCGAGTCACTCTTGCTTAGATCATGTGAACTATATCATGAACCTTTTTTTGTATAATGCATCAAACGTGTTCAAATCAGTTTATTTTCAATTTATTTTAACTAGAGACAAGCAACTCCTTTTTAGCTTCTGTTATGTATTTACCTCTCACACCTTAATCTAGATGTTAGTGTTCTCAGAGTTAACATGTCTCATGTTGCCATGTTGTATTTCTAATACCCAGCCTCAGTGTTCGCCCTGTTGACCCTCAAATCCAAACACCAATGATCTAGATATTCACAACATTCATAAGGAGATTCTTAAGGTCTTAAGTTTTGTTGTTTTTATGTTTTTATGTTTTACAAAAAAAAAACTTCACATTTTTTATATTTTTAAACGAAAGTGACATGCAAGGATATTTTTCTTTAGTGATGTTGCTTCAGCAATCTCAAATACTAATTATTCTGGGAATTTTTATGGTCAAACTATGTGATTTTCCAAATGTGTGTGTGTGTGGAGTAAAATGACCTTGTTCTTATGATGTTGTCACCGTGAATCATTTAGGATTAACAACACAAATTGTATCGATAGCAGAAACAGTCTTATAACTTATAATTCTCACACGTTACCGCTAGTTTTACAAACGCAGTCTTCTTCAGCTCTGTTTATGTAGCTTTTATGAAACTGATTTTCCATAGTACAAGTAGAATTTAATTTTTCTTTGCTCTCCAGTATAAATGCAATAATTTGCAGGCTTTTTACTGAAACTCTCACAATGCAACACTCAATGCTCAGAGCTTCATATATCAACAGCTCTGAAAATATCTTCTTTTTTAAAGTAATGTAGGACAGGATCTCTCACTCTCTGTGTCTCAAAAAAAACCCAACTAAACTGGCAATCACCACTAAACAAATGAAAGTAGTTTATGGCTTTTTTATCAGCTGCATTTCTTTCATTTATGTATTGATCCCATTGTTTATTGGTAATGCTTTTAGGTCACTGTTTTAGCATGTCTGCCTCACACTCCATTTAAACAGTTTAACAGATAGTGGGAGGAAGGTGGCATTGGAGTTTGTTGGGTGCTCCTTCTGAGACCGATCTGTTGCAGTCTGTTTGGCCACAGCTGTGGGTGCCTTCTTTGCTGATCGCTTTATTCTCTCTTCTAGCATACTCCTTAATCTTATCCAATTTCAGTTTATCCAACAACAGATGCAGCCTGTGATCCACTCATTTTAAGCATTCAACATAAGCAGCATGCCAAAATCCAAAACAAAGGCAACAGCAATTCCTTCAAACTCAGGTGAACGCCTGCAGAGCCACAGCACACACACACACCAAACCGAATAGCAAACGTAGCGGTGGGCGTGTCACAAAAACATCTTCTATGGTCAGAATCCAAACTGCGTTCAAACAAACAATACGCAGCACAAAAACACAGTTTACATACCACCGTCGTCTTCTCCTTATCTGTCAGACTAGCCGATTTTATGGGTGTCACTGTGCGCCAAAGCCGAGGACGCTCAGAATGATTCGGATTAAACTGTGTCAGTCGGAGCTTTTATGGAGTCTTACAGTAAACGGATTATTGCATTTAAAAGAACTGAGAGACTTCAATTTAATTTTGTTTATGCAGCGCCAAATCACAACATCAGTCACCTCAATGCGCTTTATACTTTAAGATCTACATACAGAGAAAAACCAACAATCATATGACCTCCTATGAGCACTTTGGCGACAGTGGGAAGGAAAAACTCCAGAACCAGGCTCAGGGCTTCTACTTTCCTTCAAAATAAAAGCTTCACATGAGTCTCGATAGCAAAAATCTGACCAGTGTTGGTGTTGCAGGGTCACACTCAGGCTGTGAGGAGTTTGGCCTTCAGTCCTGATGGGAAGTGGTTAGCTTCAGCGAGCGACGACTGCACCGTCAAGGTACGACCTGATCTGACGTCTCACCTTTAATGTAAAAAATATATTTTAAGGATTGTTTTTCCCGGTACTTACATGTTGTGGTAACTCTGACTCTGTAACAGTAGATGCTGAGAAACCTTCAGAGTAACTATAACCTGCAGGAGTTACACGATGCTGTGAATGTAAACTGTGAAGCAGAACATCAGCAGCAGGAAACTGTGCAGAAAGGCTGGAAGACGTTAAAATGTTCCAGCTGGTCCTGGTTCATGTTTGGTAGTCACGTGTTCCCATAAAATAAAACGAGCGATTGAATCGCAACATTTTTAGATTCTTCTACATTTTAAAATGGTTTTAAAAGGTCCGTCTGTTGAATCACTTCAGTGTTTTAGGATTTTTAAGATCCATCTTTTCTATTAAAATAGTTTTCAGGACACTTCTTGACCCAGGTTCAGTTACATTTATTTAAATAAAGTAATAAGCTGGTGATGTGTAACGACTCGTTAGGCTAACATTTCATCGATGTTTAGAATTAAGTTTCATTTCAATTGCAGCGGTCGGATGTTCGGGTGTTTGAGAGCATCTTGGGAATTTAAAAGTGTGAACATGATGTGTTTATTCTGTAAATGCTGTGAAAGCATCAAACCGGCAGCATCCTGTAATAAAATCGCTCATTCTGATTGGCTGAAGGAGGTGAGCTCTGCTCTCTTCCTGTTCGATGACCTCAGCCCTGTCCTCTTGTCTCCATCAGCTGTGGGACCTGGCTCAGGGGAAAACCATCACGGAATTCAAATCTCACACCGCCGCCGTCAACATCGTCCAGTTCCACCCCAACGAGTACCTGCTGGCCTCCGGAAGCTCCGACAGGTACGTCGCCGCAGGCCGAGCGCCCGAGACGCAGCAGCTCGGAGCTGAAGGAGCGACTCATGAGTGGAATCAGTGTTTGTGACACTTTGTGGCTCGTTTAGTTTTTCTGTTTCATGAAGCTCAGAGGCTGCGCGAGGTTGTCCTCTCTCTGTGCCGCCAAGATTTTATTTTGGTGCTGAGTTTGATTGTTTGTGGCATTTTTTAAAATGTAACATTTCTTTTAGTCTGAAATTCTTTTACTTTTTTTCACATACATGTCCTGTGTCTTCTACATGTCCTCTGCATGTGCCACTAAATCATACATTTATAACTAAAAGTAAACAGGAAATATAATATAAATATAATAAAATGGAAATAATAACTCATCCTTTCTCCAACACAACCAGCAAGTGCACTCAGTATTTAATCATTTCTTTATTTTTGCATATGAAGTATAAATAAGTATTCCAACATGAATCACTTAAATTGATTATTATGTTTAATTTGAGGACATCGACCTGGTGTTAGAGACAGTTTATAAGTTACACCAGCAAGCAAAGCTGTAGTTTGTGGCCTGATTTTCCGATTGTCATGTGATCGTGATGGAGCCGTTAAAGCTTTGAATGTGTCACTTCAAAGAAATGAGACATTTTGTAGGTTTTGGCCTGTTTTAGTGACAGAACAGGGAGCAGGGTCATTTTTATCTCAAACAGTTTATTGATGGAATAAATCTTACTCTCATTTATGAGAATAAGAAGTGACTCAAACACATACTTTCTTCAATTAATTATAAAAATGTCTTTAGCTTAGCTTGTAGTTAGAGCTGGGTTAGGCGACCCTAACCATCCCTCAGGTTCCTGGGGACTTCCCATGATGCACTGAGAGGTGCACTTTGCCCTCCACTCCCTCTTTTGTTCGTGTTTCGTTCCTCTTTTCTCTTTCTCCTCATTTACTGACTTGTCACTGCTGACCGTGGATCTGTTGGAGGTCTCTTCCTGTTCCTCAGCCGTGTTGTAGCGTCTTCACCTGACACTATAAAACACCTACAGGTGTCTCTAATGAGCTGCAGCTGTATGAACTCTGCATGTGCTTGCAGGACCATCAAGCTGTGGGATCTGGAGAAGTTTACGATGATCGGCTCGTTGGAGGGCGACACGACTCCGGTCAGGTGAGTTTTTCCCCGTTGCAGCAGGGTGTAACTGGAATGTGACCTCTGACCCCTGTCCCTGTGGTTTCAGGTGTATATGTTTTAGCCCAGATGGCTCCTGCCTGTACAGCGGCGCCACGGACTCGCTGCGGGTCTTCGGCTGGGAACCGGACCGCTGCTTTGACGCGGTGCCGGTGAGCTGGGGAAAGGTGTCTGACCTCGCCATCTGCAACCAGCAGCTGGTGTGTAGCTCCGCCCACCGCTCAGTAACAGTACTGTGCAGAAGTTTTAGGTAATCTTAATCTTCCACCTTCTCCACATGTCAGATCGGCGTGTCTCATCAGCTGTCGAGTGTGTCGTCCTACGTGGTCGATCTGAAGAGGGTAAAGAAGAGCGGTGGCGCCGTGATCCAGGGGATCATCCAGGACGACCAGCCGCTCACAGAGCCGAAGAAGGACCCCAAAGGAGCGGCACTGCGAAAGAACTACGAGAGACCCACGACCACCTGCAGATCGCAGAGGTACGGCACACTGAGAGACAGGAGAAAATACTCCAGATACTGCAAGTACTGACTCCTGGATTTAAAGTTTTATACATGAGCCACTGGTTTCATTCATCAAACACTCAGATCACATGTCATATATATATATATATATATATATATATATATATATATATATATAATAAATATATATATATATAATAAATAAATATATATATATATATATATATATATATATATATATATATATATATATATATATATATATATAATAATATATATATATAATAATATATATATATAATAATATATATATATTATTATATATATATAATAAATGTATTTTTGTATTTTGTTCTTTATTTAGGCCATGCTTCCTGGGTTGATCTGTTACGTTGTTCCTTATGTGTTTTCCCTTCGTGACTCTTACCCCCTGTGTGCCCCTCTGTGTATTTATGAGCCCTCGTCTCTCTTTGTGCTTTATTCTATGTTTTCCCCAGCCCGTTATGTCTGCGTTCTCCCCGTGCTCTCTCTCCTCCTGTCTGAACCTCTGTGCCTGTACCCGTCAGCGTTATGTTCACCCCGCCCTGTCTCGTTATGGTTATCTGTGTCACCTGTGTTCCCCGTGTGTTCCCACTTTCCTCGTTAACCCTCTGTGTATTTCTGTCTGCGTCTTCCTCTGTTCGGCGTCGCGTTCTCCCTCATGTTGTGTGTGTTCCTCCCTGTGTTTCTTGGCGAGCTTTGTATTTAGTTTTCCCAGTTTAGTTTTGTATTTCCTACGTTCTGCCGTGCCAGCATTAAAGCTGTGTTCTTTAAGTTTATCCCCGTGTCTGTGAGTCTGCATCTTGGGTCCTTCTCCTGCCTGCCACACAACGAACCATGACAGGACGAGGCGGACGAGAAGCTGTCGTCTGCTGAGATCCACAACGCCGAGGACTACAAGGCCATCTTCCAGCCAAAGAGCGCCATCTGTAGGTGGACCCGGAGCATCGCAGCTCAGATGTTGAATAACGAATACAGTTATACGTACATACAACGAGATCTGTGAAATATTGCTATTGAAAAGGACGCTGAGTTCATCTTTAATCAACACTGCACCAACAAAATCTGTGTTTAGTTTCCCCGAAAGCTTCTATTT
Organism: Diplotaxodon limnothrissa; assembly: GCF_057381915.1. Classification (NCBI taxonomy): domain Eukaryota; kingdom Metazoa; phylum Chordata; class Actinopteri; order Cichliformes; family Cichlidae; genus Diplotaxodon; species Diplotaxodon limnothrissa. The sequence goes on along the minus strand of NC_140596.1, from coordinate 2,956,100 downwards.
CCTCACCTGTTGATCCACCTGCAGCATCGCCATCAGTTCTGCTCTGGCTGATTTTGAGAAGCAGGCCATATTTGAAAAGTGAGAGGAGTAAACATTACTCGCTGTAAGAGCCAAACAGGATGGGAGGATCTGATTGGTTCTTTGTGCCTTTTTAAAATATTCATCCTAATGAGGACAAAGACACTCTCGTCATTTCTTCTTTTGTTTTCATGTCGTCACATTTATTTTGCAGTCTGAGCTCCTCGTTCTCCTCTCTTCCAGCTCGCACTCCTCCTAAGATGTCGGAGCCTTTTCCCGCTCCTCCAGAGGACGGTGAGTCCAGCACAGCTTCACGTTTCTGTGAGACATCAGGAGACGACGCGCCTCCGACGTTTCAGTTTATAGATGAAACACGAACAATAAATCACGTGTTCGACAGTGAAAAACACACGACACAAAAACACACGACAGAGGTGTTTCAGCTCCTGTTTTGTGGTTACTGGGTCGTTTCCTGATGATTTCTTCTTCTGCTCAGAGTCCATTTTGGCGATCAGCCGGCAGCTGAAGGACATAAAGTCTCATTTTCCTGATAAACAGCAGGTCAGTGAACGCAGCAGCCGTGTGTCTGTGTGGAAACATGGACGCCTTAGGACAGCGGACTATAAATGCAACGAACCTATCAGAGCTCAAATACCTGCTGTTTACAACAAAGTAGTCCTCCAGCCGCTCGGTTTTCTCTTTCTTTAGTTAAAGATTTTTCTTTGTCTTCAGAAAATCAGTTTAATTCAAAACCATCTAAAACCTTTAACAGCTGTGTGACTTTGGTCTGAGTGCGGTTATATGAGAGGTTTTATGAGTCTAAATTAACAACTAAAATGATGTGTGAGAAATTATTTTGTAATAAATGAAGGCCATCATTCTTCTTGTGGCTTCATCAACAGTGCTCCCTCTGATCTCTGCCACAACAGAAACCTTAGGACACGCAAGGACAATAATTTTACTGACAGTAGTACCATCAGTCACACCTAAAAGAAAGCAAGCACAGCTACACAGTAATTAGGCTCTATAATATTGATGCTAATTGACTGAGAAAGAGTTAGGTGTCAAAAGAGAGTGATATTATACCCCTTTCGTCAAACGCAGTGATTTATGACCCCCTTAATTGATTTATGACCCCTAATTAAATTATCCCCTAATTAAATTATTCATGAGCTCCGGAAGTAGGAAGTAATTAAATAATAAAAATATGATATTCATAAAAATATGATATTCATAAAAATATGATATTCATAAAAATATAATTGATTATTTAGAAAGTTTCTTATATATCAAAATAGCATTCTTTTATTTCTTTAAGCAATTAAATTTTTATTTTTATTTTTTTTTATGCTCAAAAAACGCCATCTGGTGGCGGGTCAGTGTGTGTGTGTGTGCGCGCGCGCGCGCCCGAGGCTGTGTGTCTGGGCGCGCGGGGTGCGCCCGTGTCTCCGGACCGTGCTCTCTCGGGCTCCGTGCTCATGTGTTTAAAAATGTATTAAACCATATTAAAATTGTTTAGTTAAACTTGTGCTTTTGTAACGTTCAGTATGGCCACAAACACATGCTGCATGCCTTGGGGGAAAACTTTATTTAGATTTATATGCATTTGTAGATTTAGAATAAAACTCATACTCAGAAAAAATTCGCGATCCCCTAACCCTCCTTAGATACATAAGCAGGGAAAACTCCTTAAAAAACCCTCCGCTATTTCTCCAAAACCCTACAATAACTTGTTAGGGTACCCCCTCTATTCCCAAAACCTTATATTCGATAACAGGGAAAATCCTGAAAAAATCCTTAGTCTTTTTTCTGAAATTCAGCGCCCCGCGGCTCCCTTCATGCTCAGCCAAACAAAGCCAAAACTCCTTTTAAAAATTTCTCCGCGATTTCTCCAAAACCCCTAGAATAACTTGTTAGCTACCCCTCTATTCCCCAAAAAAAAGCGCTATAATCCAAAAACATTGGGAAAGCTCCTTACTCTTTTTTCTTCAAAAACTTGCCTCTTGCTAGCTACCTCTAAAATTCTACGCAGAGTCTAAGTTCTACCTCGCTCTTAATCGCACCGACCCGCAACAGCTTCCAGAGCACAATTTTTTCCTGCTTGTTCGCTCCCCGCTCTGGTCCCGAATGCGCTGCTTACCTCGTTTGAAAATTCCCCCCTTAGACCAACTCCGCCTCACTGCGCCCCGCTGCCAATCACATAACCCTTGCACCGCTCCCTTCGCACCCCGGTTAGCCAATCCGCTCCAGCTCTGATTTTACGATCTCCCGCTGATGTTAAGACTATCTTCGAACCCCAGAAGAGATCTGACTTCAGACGTATCAACAACTGGCGCCGCTCAGACTGCTTGCGAGTTCGCATAGGGAGCGGCCGATTTCAACAGCAACTTGCGTCTCTTTCCTTATCCGCATATCATTCGGTAAGTGTTAATCTTCCTCTCTAACTACATTTTTGCATTTTCCTTTTTACCATTCTGTCAATCCTTTCATTTAAAAAAATAAATAAATATCACAATGGTTTGTAACAGGTACAATACACCATCCATCCATCCATTCGCCTCCACTTATCCTTTTCTCAGGCTCGCGCGGTGCGCTGGAGCCTATCCCACGTACAATACACTTTAAAATATATATAAGCTCCACTTTTAACTCCCGTAAAAGTTTATACATTACATGTCTACATCACCTATCATGGCCTCATCGGGTATCTCATATCATCTTGTTATTGTTATGTTATGCTCCTTTGATATTTTGCTAGTTTGCGTGTTTTAAAACTCTTTTTGTTTTTCTTTATATTTTTAGACCCAGATGTGTTAACCTGATCCCTGCGAAACACCAGCTCTGCGTGGATTTTGACCGCGAGTGACCGGATGTTGTTTCCGGCCTGAGGTTGCCTGAAATGCCGTGAGGCTCGTTTGAAAGATTGCGCCCGAGACCAACTCCGCCTCCAAGGCATGCCTACCTTTAGCTGCCACCAGTGAGATATCAGAGCCGGGCTCCACATATCCAATCAGGAGCATGAGCAAGACAGCTTTTGCAGACTCTCCAGAAATATACAAGTCCTTACCAACTGCTCTGCAACCCAGTGTTTCTGGTCCCCTCACTAACATCGCTTTTTGAGATATTTTTTATGAACCACCAAAAAAGCAATTTTACCCCACAGACTGGGTCTGAGGGCAGCAGCGGGGACAAATGATTGTAATGAAGCGACGGACATTTCATGGCTGGTCTTGCATAATCGTGAGTTATTATGTCATATGGTGATAAGTACATAGTTTTGCAAGAGGCATACAAGCACTGTGGAAAAAGTAATCATAAAACTGTTTTTGTGAACACCCTACGTTATGCTTTAAAAAATGTGATACATGTAATGTGATCATCAAAGAACATGATTTTTTAAAAAAAAACAACTTTTATTCTTATGCTTTTAAAGTATGTCAGATTATCTTAAAACACTTATTTGTATGTTATAATGTTTTTCTTACACCATGTGTAATTTTTATAGACACCTTATTCATTGTATCAATGTGTAATTATGTATCTTTGATAAATAAATAAAATATTTAATCTTGTATTTGTGTACTTTCTGGTGATTCAATAAAAAATTAGTCACATATCGCTCTGATAAACACAGATGGCTGAAAGAAATGTTTGATGGAACAAAGGAAACAAGTGTCTTGCTGCTAAACTTTTAAGTCACCATGGTTTAAATGAGAAAGTCTGTATGTAAAACATGAAAAACTCCAAACCCGGTTTAACTACAAAGGTGTACTCATTTCTTTGTAATGGTACTTTACTGTTCCAATGAAACAAAAAGAAAATCTCATTTTTAAAGTACATTTTTCGGCCATCCTGACCTATTTTCAGGGGCAAGAATGTTGATGTTAGACTGTGTTTTAAATCAGGTTGTGATCTTAAACTAACTATCACAGCACTGATTTCAGTTGTAATGTCAATTAGAATCCCAATTTGGCTTTTCTCCAGTCAGTGTTATGGTGAAATTTAACTTGTTCTTTTGTGTAATTGCACATGGCCCAGCAAAGGACCCCTTAGTAAACTGTACAGCATAAGTTTTCAATTCACTTTTGTCAGAAAACTTCACAGTATGAGAAGTTACAGCACAGTTTCTCCAAACGTGTGGTTCTTTTTCAGCCAGCGTGCTTTTAGAGCATCTACATTAGCTCATGTAGTAAAAGTACAATCAGTAAGTGTACTTTAACATTTGAGATTCCGAGTCACTCTTGCTTAGATCATGTGAACTATATCATGAACCTTTTTTTGTATAATGCATCAAACGTGTTCAAATCAGTTTATTTTCAATTTATTTTAACTAGAGACAAGCAACTCCTTTTTAGCTTCTGTTATGTATTTACCTCTCACACCTTAATCTAGATGTTAGTGTTCTCAGAGTTAACATGTCTCATGTTGCCATGTTGTATTTCTAATACCCAGCCTCAGTGTTCGCCCTGTTGACCCTCAAATCCAAACACCAATGATCTAGATATTCACAACATTCATAAGGAGATTCTTAAGGTCTTAAGTTTTGTTGTTTTTATGTTTTTATGTTTTACAAAAAAAAAACTTCACATTTTTTATATTTTTAAACGAAAGTGACATGCAAGGATATTTTTCTTTAGTGATGTTGCTTCAGCAATCTCAAATACTAATTATTCTGGGAATTTTTATGGTCAAACTATGTGATTTTCCAAATGTGTGTGTGTGTGGAGTAAAATGACCTTGTTCTTATGATGTTGTCACCGTGAATCATTTAGGATTAACAACACAAATTGTATCGATAGCAGAAACAGTCTTATAACTTATAATTCTCACACGTTACCGCTAGTTTTACAAACGCAGTCTTCTTCAGCTCTGTTTATGTAGCTTTTATGAAACTGATTTTCCATAGTACAAGTAGAATTTAATTTTTCTTTGCTCTCCAGTATAAATGCAATAATTTGCAGGCTTTTTACTGAAACTCTCACAATGCAACACTCAATGCTCAGAGCTTCATATATCAACAGCTCTGAAAATATCTTCTTTTTTAAAGTAATGTAGGACAGGATCTCTCACTCTCTGTGTCTCAAAAAAAACCCAACTAAACTGGCAATCACCACTAAACAAATGAAAGTAGTTTATGGCTTTTTTATCAGCTGCATTTCTTTCATTTATGTATTGATCCCATTGTTTATTGGTAATGCTTTTAGGTCACTGTTTTAGCATGTCTGCCTCACACTCCATTTAAACAGTTTAACAGATAGTGGGAGGAAGGTGGCATTGGAGTTTGTTGGGTGCTCCTTCTGAGACCGATCTGTTGCAGTCTGTTTGGCCACAGCTGTGGGTGCCTTCTTTGCTGATCGCTTTATTCTCTCTTCTAGCATACTCCTTAATCTTATCCAATTTCAGTTTATCCAACAACAGATGCAGCCTGTGATCCACTCATTTTAAGCATTCAACATAAGCAGCATGCCAAAATCCAAAACAAAGGCAACAGCAATTCCTTCAAACTCAGGTGAACGCCTGCAGAGCCACAGCACACACACACACCAAACCGAATAGCAAACGTAGCGGTGGGCGTGTCACAAAAACATCTTCTATGGTCAGAATCCAAACTGCGTTCAAACAAACAATACGCAGCACAAAAACACAGTTTACATACCACCGTCGTCTTCTCCTTATCTGTCAGACTAGCCGATTTTATGGGTGTCACTGTGCGCCAAAGCCGAGGACGCTCAGAATGATTCGGATTAAACTGTGTCAGTCGGAGCTTTTATGGAGTCTTACAGTAAACGGATTATTGCATTTAAAAGAACTGAGAGACTTCAATTTAATTTTGTTTATGCAGCGCCAAATCACAACATCAGTCACCTCAATGCGCTTTATACTTTAAGATCTACATACAGAGAAAAACCAACAATCATATGACCTCCTATGAGCACTTTGGCGACAGTGGGAAGGAAAAACTCCAGAACCAGGCTCAGGGCTTCTACTTTCCTTCAAAATAAAAGCTTCACATGAGTCTCGATAGCAAAAATCTGACCAGTGTTGGTGTTGCAGGGTCACACTCAGGCTGTGAGGAGTTTGGCCTTCAGTCCTGATGGGAAGTGGTTAGCTTCAGCGAGCGACGACTGCACCGTCAAGGTACGACCTGATCTGACGTCTCACCTTTAATGTAAAAAATATATTTTAAGGATTGTTTTTCCCGGTACTTACATGTTGTGGTAACTCTGACTCTGTAACAGTAGATGCTGAGAAACCTTCAGAGTAACTATAACCTGCAGGAGTTACACGATGCTGTGAATGTAAACTGTGAAGCAGAACATCAGCAGCAGGAAACTGTGCAGAAAGGCTGGAAGACGTTAAAATGTTCCAGCTGGTCCTGGTTCATGTTTGGTAGTCACGTGTTCCCATAAAATAAAACGAGCGATTGAATCGCAACATTTTTAGATTCTTCTACATTTTAAAATGGTTTTAAAAGGTCCGTCTGTTGAATCACTTCAGTGTTTTAGGATTTTTAAGATCCATCTTTTCTATTAAAATAGTTTTCAGGACACTTCTTGACCCAGGTTCAGTTACATTTATTTAAATAAAGTAATAAGCTGGTGATGTGTAACGACTCGTTAGGCTAACATTTCATCGATGTTTAGAATTAAGTTTCATTTCAATTGCAGCGGTCGGATGTTCGGGTGTTTGAGAGCATCTTGGGAATTTAAAAGTGTGAACATGATGTGTTTATTCTGTAAATGCTGTGAAAGCATCAAACCGGCAGCATCCTGTAATAAAATCGCTCATTCTGATTGGCTGAAGGAGGTGAGCTCTGCTCTCTTCCTGTTCGATGACCTCAGCCCTGTCCTCTTGTCTCCATCAGCTGTGGGACCTGGCTCAGGGGAAAACCATCACGGAATTCAAATCTCACACCGCCGCCGTCAACATCGTCCAGTTCCACCCCAACGAGTACCTGCTGGCCTCCGGAAGCTCCGACAGGTACGTCGCCGCAGGCCGAGCGCCCGAGACGCAGCAGCTCGGAGCTGAAGGAGCGACTCATGAGTGGAATCAGTGTTTGTGACACTTTGTGGCTCGTTTAGTTTTTCTGTTTCATGAAGCTCAGAGGCTGCGCGAGGTTGTCCTCTCTCTGTGCCGCCAAGATTTTATTTTGGTGCTGAGTTTGATTGTTTGTGGCATTTTTTAAAATGTAACATTTCTTTTAGTCTGAAATTCTTTTACTTTTTTTCACATACATGTCCTGTGTCTTCTACATGTCCTCTGCATGTGCCACTAAATCATACATTTATAACTAAAAGTAAACAGGAAATATAATATAAATATAATAAAATGGAAATAATAACTCATCCTTTCTCCAACACAACCAGCAAGTGCACTCAGTATTTAATCATTTCTTTATTTTTGCATATGAAGTATAAATAAGTATTCCAACATGAATCACTTAAATTGATTATTATGTTTAATTTGAGGACATCGACCTGGTGTTAGAGACAGTTTATAAGTTACACCAGCAAGCAAAGCTGTAGTTTGTGGCCTGATTTTCCGATTGTCATGTGATCGTGATGGAGCCGTTAAAGCTTTGAATGTGTCACTTCAAAGAAATGAGACATTTTGTAGGTTTTGGCCTGTTTTAGTGACAGAACAGGGAGCAGGGTCATTTTTATCTCAAACAGTTTATTGATGGAATAAATCTTACTCTCATTTATGAGAATAAGAAGTGACTCAAACACATACTTTCTTCAATTAATTATAAAAATGTCTTTAGCTTAGCTTGTAGTTAGAGCTGGGTTAGGCGACCCTAACCATCCCTCAGGTTCCTGGGGACTTCCCATGATGCACTGAGAGGTGCACTTTGCCCTCCACTCCCTCTTTTGTTCGTGTTTCGTTCCTCTTTTCTCTTTCTCCTCATTTACTGACTTGTCACTGCTGACCGTGGATCTGTTGGAGGTCTCTTCCTGTTCCTCAGCCGTGTTGTAGCGTCTTCACCTGACACTATAAAACACCTACAGGTGTCTCTAATGAGCTGCAGCTGTATGAACTCTGCATGTGCTTGCAGGACCATCAAGCTGTGGGATCTGGAGAAGTTTACGATGATCGGCTCGTTGGAGGGCGACACGACTCCGGTCAGGTGAGTTTTTCCCCGTTGCAGCAGGGTGTAACTGGAATGTGACCTCTGACCCCTGTCCCTGTGGTTTCAGGTGTATATGTTTTAGCCCAGATGGCTCCTGCCTGTACAGCGGCGCCACGGACTCGCTGCGGGTCTTCGGCTGGGAACCGGACCGCTGCTTTGACGCGGTGCCGGTGAGCTGGGGAAAGGTGTCTGACCTCGCCATCTGCAACCAGCAGCTGGTGTGTAGCTCCGCCCACCGCTCAGTAACAGTACTGTGCAGAAGTTTTAGGTAATCTTAATCTTCCACCTTCTCCACATGTCAGATCGGCGTGTCTCATCAGCTGTCGAGTGTGTCGTCCTACGTGGTCGATCTGAAGAGGGTAAAGAAGAGCGGTGGCGCCGTGATCCAGGGGATCATCCAGGACGACCAGCCGCTCACAGAGCCGAAGAAGGACCCCAAAGGAGCGGCACTGCGAAAGAACTACGAGAGACCCACGACCACCTGCAGATCGCAGAGGTACGGCACACTGAGAGACAGGAGAAAATACTCCAGATACTGCAAGTACTGACTCCTGGATTTAAAGTTTTATACATGAGCCACTGGTTTCATTCATCAAACACTCAGATCACATGTCATATATATATATATATATATATATATATATATATATATATATATATATATATATATATAATAAATATATATATATATAATAAATATATATATATATAATAAATAAATATATATATATATATATATATATATATATATATATATATAATAATATATATATATAATAATATATATATATTATTATATATATATAATAAATATATATATATATAATAAATATATATATATATATATATATATATATATATATATAAAATCTTATTTGACTTCAGTGGAAAAGTTTCGCTTCCAGATTCTTTAATAAAAGTAAATAAAGTAAAAAATTTGCAGTTTTTCTTCTAAAAACAAACAAACAAATGTTTGTGATGTCATCAGGTTGAAGCACCGTTCAGAGTCTGACAGGCGGAGCCCCGAAGGGGAGAGGCGGAGCCCTAGCGAGGACGTGTCATGGTCCTGGGCCATGTGGGCCCAGTATTCTTAGTTTTCATGTATTTTTGTATTTTGTTCTTTATTTAGGCCATGCTTCCTGGGTTGATCTGTTACGTTGTTCCTTATGTGTTTTCCCTTCGTGACTCTTACCCCCTGTGTGCCCCTCTGTGTATTTATGAGCCCTCGTCTCTCTTTGTGCTTTATTCTATGTTTTCCCCAGCCCGTTATGTCTGCGTTCTCCCCGTGCTCTCTCTCCTCCTGTCTGAACCTCTGTGCCTGTACCCGTCAGCGTTATGTTCACCCCGCCCTGTCTCGTTATGGTTATCTGTGTCACCTGTGTTCCCCGTGTGTTCCCACTTTCCTCGTTAACCCTCTGTGTATTTCTGTCTGCGTCTTCCTCTGTTCGGCGTCGCGTTCTCCCTCATGTTGTGTGTGTTCCTCCCTGTGTTTCTTGGCGAGCTTTGTATTTAGTTTTCCCAGTTTAGTTTTGTATTTCCTACGTTCTGCCGTGCCAGCATTAAAGCTGTGTTCTTTAAGTTTATCCCCGTGTCTGTGAGTCTGCATCTTGGGTCCTTCTCCTGCCTGCCACACAACGAACCATGACAGGACGAGGCGGACGAGAAGCTGTCGTCTGCTGAGATCCACAACGCCGAGGACTACAAGGCCATCTTCCAGCCAAAGAGCGCCATCTGTAGGTGGACCCGGAGCATCGCAGCTCAGATGTTGAATAACGAATACAGTTATACGTACATACAACGAGATCTGTGAAATATTGCTATTGAAAAGGACGCTGAGTTCATCTTTAATCAACACTGCACCAACAAAATCTGTGTTTAGTTTCCCCGAAAGCTTCTATTTCCTCACCTGTTGATCCACCTGCAGCATCGCCATCAGTTCTGCTCTGGCTGATTTTGAGAAGCAGGCCATATTTGAAAAGTGAGAGGAGTAAACATTACTCGCTGTAAGAGCCAAACAGGATGGGAGGATCTGATTGGTTCTTTGTGCCTTTTTAAAATATTCATCCTAATGAGGACAAAGACACTCTCGTCATTTCTTCTTTTGTTTTCATGTCGTCACATTTATTTTGCAGTCTGAGCTCCTCGTTCTCCTCTCTTCCAGCTCGCACTCCTCCTAAGATGTCGGAGCCTTTTCCCGCTCCTCCAGAGGACGGTGAGTCCAGCACAGCTTCACGTTTCTGTGAGACATCAGGAGACGACGCGCCTCCGACGTTTCAGTTTATAGATGAAACACGAACAATAAATCACGTGTTCGACAGTGAAAAACACACGACACAAAAACACACGACAGAGGTGTTTCAGCTCCTGTTTTGTGGTTACTGGGTCGTTTCCTGATGATTTCTTCTTCTGCTCAGAGTCCATTTTGGCGATCAGCCGGCAGCTGAAGGACATAAAGTCTCATTTTCCTGATAAACAGCAGGTCAGTGAACGCAGCAGCCGTGTGTCTGTGTGGAAACATGGACGCCTTAGGACAGCGGACTATAAATGCAACGAACCTATCAGAGCTCAAATACCTGCTGTTTACAACAAAGTAGTCCTCCAGCCGCTCGGTTTTCTCTTTCTTTAGTTAAAGATTTTTCTTTGTCTTCAGAAAATCAGTTTAATTCAAAACCATCTAAAACCTTTAACAGCTGTGTGACTTTGGTCTGAGTGCGGTTATATGAGAGGTTTTATGAGTCTAAATTAACAACTAAAATGATGTGTGAGAAATTATTTTGTAATAAATGAAGGCCATCATTCTTCTTGTGGCTTCATCAACAGTGCTCCCTCTGATCTCTGCCACAACAGAAACCTTAGGACACGCAAGGACAATAATTTTACTGACAGTAGTACCATCAGTCACACCTAAAAGAAAGCAAGCACAGCTACACAGTAATTAGGCTCTATAATATTGATGCTAATTGACTGAGAAAGAGTTAGGTGTCAAAAGAGAGTGATATTATACCCCTTTCGTCAAACGCAGTGATTTATGACCCCCTTAATTGATTTATGACCCCTAATTAAATTATCCCCTAATTAAATTATTCATGAGCTCCGGAAGTAGGAAGTAATTAAATAATAAAAATATGATATTCATAAAAATATGATATTCATAAAAATATAATTGATTATTTAGAAAGTTTCTTATATATCAAAATAGCATTCTTTTATTTCTTTAAGCAATTAAATTTTTATTTTTATTTTTTTTTATGCTCAAAAAACGCCATCTGGTGGCGGGTCAGTGTGTGTGTGTGTGCGCGCGCGCGCGCCCGAGGCTGTGTGTCTGGGCGCGCGGGGTGCGCCCGTGTCTCCGGACCGTGCTCTCTCGGGCTCCGTGCTCATGTGTTTAAAAATGTATTAAACCATATTAAAATTGTTTAGTTAAACTTGTGCTTTTGTAACGTTCAGTATGGCCACAAACACATGCTGCATGCCTTGGGGGAAAACTTTATTTAGATTTATATGCATTTGTAGATTTAGAATAAAACTCATACTCAGAAAAAATTCGCGATCCCCTAACCCTCCTTAGATACATAAGCAGGGAAAACTCCTTAAAAAACCCTCCGCTATTTCTCCAAAACCCTACAATAACTTGTTAGGGTACCCCCTCTATTCCCAAAACCTTATATTCGATAACAGGGAAAATCCTGAAAAAATCCTTAGTCTTTTTTCTGAAATTCAGCGCCCCGCGGCTCCCTTCATGCTCAGCCAAACAAAGCCAAAACTCCTTTTAAAAATTTCTCCGCGATTTCTCCAAAACCCCTAGAATAACTTGTTAGCTACCCCTCTATTCCCCAAAAAAAAGCGCTATAATCCAAAAACATTGGGAAAGCTCCTTACTCTTTTTTCTTCAAAAACTTGCCTCTTGCTAGCTACCTCTAAAATTCTACGCAGAGTCTAAGTTCTACCTCGCTCTTAATCGCACCGACCCGCAACAGCTTCCAGAGCACAATTTTTTCCTGCTTGTTCGCTCCCCGCTCTGGTCCCGAATGCGCTGCTTACCTCGTTTGAAAATTCCCCCCTTAGACCAACTCCGCCTCACTGCGCCCCGCTGCCAATCACATAACCCTTGCACCGCTCCCTTCGCACCCCGGTTAGCCAATCCGCTCCAGCTCTGATTTTACGATCTCCCGCTGATGTTAAGACTATCTTCGAACCCCAGAAGAGATCTGACTTCAGACGTATCAACAACTGGCGCCGCTCAGACTGCTTGCGAGTTCGCATAGGGAGCGGCCGATTTCAACAGCAACTTGCGTCTCTTTCCTTATCCGCATATCATTCGGTAAGTGTTAATCTTCCTCTCTAACTACATTTTTGCATTTTCCTTTTTACCATTCTGTCAATCCTTTCATTTAAAAAAATAAATAAATATCACAATGGTTTGTAACAGGTACAATACACCATCCATCCATCCATTCGCCTCCACTTATCCTTTTCTCAGGCTCGCGCGGTGCGCTGGAGCCTATCCCACGTACAATACACTTTAAAATATATATAAGCTCCACTTTTAACTCCCGTAAAAGTTTATACATTACATGTCTACATCACCTATCATGGCCTCATCGGGTATCTCATATCATCTTGTTATTGTTATGTTATGCTCCTTTGATATTTTGCTAGTTTGCGTGTTTTAAAACTCTTTTTGTTTTTCTTTATATTTTTAGACCCAGATGTGTTAACCTGATCCCTGCGAAACACCAGCTCTGCGTGGATTTTGACCGCGAGTGACCGGATGTTGTTTCCGGCCTGAGGTTGCCTGAAATGCCGTGAGGCTCGTTTGAAAGATTGCGCCCGAGACCAACTCCGCCTCCAAGGCATGCCTACCTTTAGCTGCCACCAGTGAGATATCAGAGCCGGGCTCCACATATCCAATCAGGAGCATGAGCAAGACAGCTTTTGCAGACTCTCCAGAAATATACAAGTCCTTACCAACTGCTCTGCAACCCAGTGTTTCTGGTCCCCTCACTAACATCGCTTTTTGAGATATTTTTTATGAACCACCAAAAAAGCAATTTTACCCCACAGACTGGGTCTGAGGGCAGCAGCGGGGACAAATGATTGTAATGAAGCGACGGACATTTCATGGCTGGTCTTGCATAATCGTGAGTTATTATGTCATATGGTGATAAGTACATAGTTTTGCAAGAGGCATACAAGCACTGTGGAAAAAGTAATCATAAAACTGTTTTTGTGAACACCCTACGTTATGCTTTAAAAAATGTGATACATGTAATGTGATCATCAAAGAACATGATTTTTTAAAAAAAAACAACTTTTATTCTTATGCTTTTAAAGTATGTCAGATTATCTTAAAACACTTATTTGTATGTTATAATGTTTTTCTTACACCATGTGTAATTTTTATAGACACCTTATTCATTGTATCAATGTGTAATTATGTATCTTTGATAAATAAATAAAATATTTAATCTTGTATTTGTGTACTTTCTGGTGATTCAATAAAAAATTAGTCACATATCGCTCTGATAAACACAGATGGCTGAAAGAAATGTTTGATGGAACAAAGGAAACAAGTGTCTTGCTGCTAAACTTTTAAGTCACCATGGTTTAAATGAGAAAGTCTGTATGTAAAACATGAAAAACTCCAAACCCGGTTTAACTACAAAGGTGTACTCATTTCTTTGTAATGGTACTTTACTGTTCCAATGAAACAAAAAGAAAATCTCATTTTTAAAGTACATTTTTCGGCCATCCTGACCTATTTTCAGGGGCAAGAATGTTGATGTTAGACTGTGTTTTAAATCAGGTTGTGATCTTAAACTAACTATCACAGCACTGATTTCAGTTGTAATGTCAATTAGAATCCCAATTTGGCTTTTCTCCAGTCAGTGTTATGGTGAAATTTAACTTGTTCTTTTGTGTAATTGCACATGGCCCAGCAAAGGACCCCTTAGTAAACTGTACAGCATAAGTTTTCAATTCACTTTTGTCAGAAAACTTCACAGTATGAGAAGTTACAGCACAGTTTCTCCAAACGTGTGGTTCTTTTTCAGCCAGCGTGCTTTTAGAGCATCTACATTAGCTCATGTAGTAAAAGTACAATCAGTAAGTGTACTTTAACATTTGAGATTCCGAGTCACTCTTGCTTAGATCATGTGAACTATATCATGAACCTTTTTTTGTATAATGCATCAAACGTGTTCAAATCAGTTTATTTTCAATTTATTTTAACTAGAGACAAGCAACTCCTTTTTAGCTTCTGTTATGTATTTACCTCTCACACCTTAATCTAGATGTTAGTGTTCTCAGAGTTAACATGTCTCATGTTGCCATGTTGTATTTCTAATACCCAGCCTCAGTGTTCGCCCTGTTGACCCTCAAATCCAAACACCAATGATCTAGATATTCACAACATTCATAAGGAGATTCTTAAGGTCTTAAGTTTTGTTGTTTTTATGTTTTTATGTTTTACAAAAAAAAAACTTCACATTTTTTATATTTTTAAACGAAAGTGACATGCAAGGATATTTTTCTTTAGTGATGTTGCTTCAGCAATCTCAAATACTAATTATTCTGGGAATTTTTATGGTCAAACTATGTGATTTTCCAAATGTGTGTGTGTGTGGAGTAAAATGACCTTGTTCTTATGATGTTGTCACCGTGAATCATTTAGGATTAACAACACAAATTGTATCGATAGCAGAAACAGTCTTATAACTTATAATTCTCACACGTTACCGCTAGTTTTACAAACGCAGTCTTCTTCAGCTCTGTTTATGTAGCTTTTATGAAACTGATTTTCCATAGTACAAGTAGAATTTAATTTTTCTTTGCTCTCCAGTATAAATGCAATAATTTGCAGGCTTTTTACTGAAACTCTCACAATGCAACACTCAATGCTCAGAGCTTCATATATCAACAGCTCTGAAAATATCTTCTTTTTTAAAGTAATGTAGGACAGGATCTCTCACTCTCTGTGTCTCAAAAAAAACCCAACTAAACTGGCAATCACCACTAAACAAATGAAAGTAGTTTATGGCTTTTTTATCAGCTGCATTTCTTTCATTTATGTATTGATCCCATTGTTTATTGGTAATGCTTTTAGGTCACCGTTTTAGCATGTCTGCCTCACACTCCATTTAAACAGTTTAACAGATAGTGGGAGGAAGGTGGCATTGGAGTTTGTTGGGTGCTCCTTCTGAGACCGATCTGTTGCAGTCTGTTTGGCCACAGCTGTGGGTGCCTTCTTTGCTGATCGCTTTATTCTCTCTTCTAGCATACTCCTTAATCTTATCCAATTTCAGTTTATCCAACAACAGATGCAGCCTGTGATCCACTCATTTTAAGCATTCAACATAAGCAGCATGCCAAAATCCAAAACAAAGGCAACAGCAATTCCTTCAAACTCAGGTGAACGCCTGCAGAGCCACAGCACACACACACACCAAACCGAATAGCAAACGTAGCGGTGGGCGTGTCACAAAAACATCTTCTATGGTCAGAATCCAAACTGCGTTCAAACAAACAATACGCAGCACAAAAACACAGTTTACATACCACCGTCGTCTTCTCCTTATCTGTCAGACTAGCCGATTTTATGGGTGTAGTGTAGTGATGGGATTTCCGGCTCTTTTTAGAGATCCGGCTCTTTCGGTTCGGCTCACTAAAAAGAGCCGGCTCTTTCGGCTCCGAACCGGCTCTTCAGGTTGTTTTGTTGCTTTAATTAATTTATTATTAACAATAATATAAAATTATGCACAAAAGGAATTACTAACATAAAAACAAGTGGTTTTATTTATATATGTTTATATATAAATATATGCGGTGGCCCCTAGAGACAAAACACGTACAAACTCCAAAACACATTTCTAGCATGAACTGAACTTCCAAAGCAGAGCTACTAGATCACTTAAATTACACAATTGAAAGCATGTGTGTATTGTTTGTGTATTTATACACAGGCACTCATATATATATTCAAATAATTTAAAAAAAAGTTCATTTACCTGTTATTACCACACACCAAATCCGGTCGTTGGTACTTGCTGGCTTGTGTAGCCACAAGATAACAAAGGCTCAACACTGCGCCCAGCATCCTGGAGCACTTCTGTTGTCTTTTGTACGTGTTTTGAGTTTTTATATGCTTCTGAGTTTTTATATGCTTCTGAGTTTTTACGTGCTTCGGAGTTTGTACGTGTTTTTACGTGTTTTGGAGTTTGTACGTGTTTTTACGTGTTTTGGAGTTTGTACATGCTTCAGAGTTCGTACGTGATTTGAAGTTTGTATGTGCTTTGTCTCTAGGGGCCACCGTAAATATACTTTTATTTATTCACTCCACATAAAATGTAATAAATAAATCATATAATACAAAAATCAACTATTCACATTTCAAGTTTTAACTATTTAAATTTCAGCTTTTTCCTTTCACAAATTTAAAGTGAAAAGAACACAAAACACTGCAAACCACAACACAATTAAATATAAATTATAATAATATGAAAACTAAAAGAACATGCATATTCTCTGTCATATGGACCTGCATGAATAAACTTTCTCAATCCTTTATCTCTTTCTTAAGGTCTTAAGTTTTGTTGTTTTTATGTTTTTATGTTTTACAAAAAAAAAACTTCACATTTTTTATATTTTTAAACGAAAGTGACATGCAAGGATATTTTTCTTTAGTGATGTTGCTTCAGCAATCTCAAATACTAATTATTCTGGGAATTTTTATGGTCAAACTATGTGATTTTCCAAATGTGTGTGTGTGTGGAGTAAAATGACCTTGTTCTTATGATGTTGTCACCGTGAATCATTTAGGATTAACAACACAAATTGTATCGATAGCAGAAACAGTCTTATAACTTATAATTCTCACACGTTACCGCTAGTTTTACAAACGCAGTCTTCTTCAGCTCTGTTTATGTAGCTTTTATGAAACTGATTTTCCATAGTACAAGTAGAATTTAATTTTTCTTTGCTCTCCAGTATAAATGCAATAATTTGCAGGCTTTTTACTGAAACTCTCACAATGCAACACTCAATGCTCAGAGCTTCATATATCAACAGCTCTGAAAATATCTTCTTTTTTAAAGTAATGTAGGACAGGATCTCTCACTCTCTGTGTCTCAAAAAAAACCCAACTAAACTGGCAATCACCACTAAACAAATGAAAGTAGTTTATGGCTTTTTTATCAGCTGCATTTCTTTCATTTATGTATTGATCCCATTGTTTATTGGTAATGCTTTTAGGTCACTGTTTTAGCATGTCTGCCTCACACTCCATTTAAACAGTTTAACAGATAGTGGGAGGAAGGTGGCATTGGAGTTTGTTGGGTGCTCCTTCTGAGACCGATCTGTTGCAGTCTGTTTGGCCACAGCTGTGGGTGCCTTCTTTGCTGATCGCTTTATTCTCTCTTCTAGCATACTCCTTAATCTTATCCAATTTCAGTTTATCCAACAACAGATGCAGCCTGTGATCCACTCATTTTAAGCATTCAACATAAGCAGCATGCCAAAATCCAAAACAAAGGCAACAGCAATTCCTTCAAACTCAGGTGAACGCCTGCAGAGCCACAGCACACACACACACCAAACCGAATAGCAAACGTAGCGGTGGGCGTGTCACAAAAACATCTTCTATGGTCAGAATCCAAACTGCGTTCAAACAAACAATACGCAGCACAAAAACACAGTTTACATACCACCGTCGTCTTCTCCTTATCTGTCAGACTAGCCGATTTTATGGGTGTCACTGTGCGCCAAAGCCGAGGACGCTCAGAATGATTCGGATTAAACTGTGTCAGTCGGAGCTTTTATGGAGTCTTACAGTAAACGGATTATTGCATTTAAAAGAACTGAGAGACTTCAATTTAATTTTGTTTATGCAGCGCCAAATCACAACATCAGTCACCTCAATGCGCTTTATACTTTAAGATCTACATACAGAGAAAAACCAACAATCATATGACCTCCTATGAGCACTTTGGCGACAGTGGGAAGGAAAAACTCCAGAACCAGGCTCAGGGCTTCTACTTTCCTTCAAAATAAAAGCTTCACATGAGTCTCGATAGCAAAAATCTGACCAGTGTTGGTGTTGCAGGGTCACACTCAGGCTGTGAGGAGTTTGGCCTTCAGTCCTGATGGGAAGTGGTTAGCTTCAGCGAGCGACGACTGCACCGTCAAGGTACGACCTGATCTGACGTCTCACCTTTAATGTAAAAAATATATTTTAAGGATTGTTTTTCCCGGTACTTACATGTTGTGGTAACTCTGACTCTGTAACAGTAGATGCTGAGAAACCTTCAGAGTAACTATAACCTGCAGGAGTTACACGATGCTGTGAATGTAAACTGTGAAGCAGAACATCAGCAGCAGGAAACTGTGCAGAAAGGCTGGAAGACGTTAAAATGTTCCAGCTGGTCCTGGTTCATGTTTGGTAGTCACGTGTTCCCATAAAATAAAACGAGCGATTGAATCGCAACATTTTTAGATTCTTCTACATTTTAAAATGGTTTTAAAAGGTCCGTCTGTTGAATCACTTCAGTGTTTTAGGATTTTTAAGATCCATCTTTTCTATTAAAATAGTTTTCAGGACACTTCTTGACCCAGGTTCAGTTACATTTATTTAAATAAAGTAATAAGCTGGTGATGTGTAACGACTCGTTAGGCTAACATTTCATCGATGTTTAGAATTAAGTTTCATTTCATTTGCAGCGGTCGGATGTTCGGGTGTTTGAGAGCATCTTGGGAATTTAAAAGTGTGAACATGATGTGTTTATTCTGTAAATGCTGTGAAAGCATCAAACCGGCAGCATCCTGTAATAAAATCGCTCATTCTGATTGGCTGAAGGAGGTGAGCTCTGCTCTCTTCCTGTTCGATGACCTCAGCCCTGTCCTCTTGTCTCCATCAGCTGTGGGACCTGGCTCAGGGGAAAACCATCACGGAATTCAAATCTCACACCGCCGCCGTCAACATCGTCCAGTTCCACCCCAACGAGTACCTGCTGGCCTCCGGAAGCTCCGACAGGTACGTCGCCGCAGGCCGAGCGCCCGAGACGCAGCAGCTCGGAGCTGAAGGAGCGACTCATGAGTGGAATCAGTGTTTGTGACACTTTGTGGCTCGTTTAGTTTTTCTGTTTCATGAAGCTCAGAGGCTGCGCGAGGTTGTCCTCTCTCTGTGCCGCCAAGATTTTATTTTGGTGCTGAGTTTGATTGTTTGTGGCATTTTTTTAAATGTAACATTTCTTTTAGTCTGAAATTCTTTTACTTTTTTTCACATACATGTCCTGTGTCTTCTACATGTCCTCTGCATGTGCCACTAAATCATACATTTATAACTAAAAGTAAACAGGAAATATAATATAAATATAATAAAATGGAAATAATAACTCATCCTTTCTCCAACACAACCAGCAAGTGCACTCAGTATTTAATCATTTCTTTATTTTTGCATATGAAGTATAAATAAGTATTCCAACATGAATCACTTAAATTGATTATTATGTTTAATTTGAGGACATCGACCTGGTGTTAGAGACAGTTTATAAGTTACACCAGCAAGCAAAGCTGTAGTTTGTGGCCTGATTTTCCGATTGTCATGTGATCGTGATGGAGCCGTTAAAGCTTTGAATGTGTCACTTCAAAGAAATGAGACATTTTGTAGGTTTTGGCCTGTTTTAGTGACAGAACAGGGAGCAGGGTCATTTTTATCTCAAACAGTTTATTGATGGAATAAATCTTACTCTCATTTATGAGAATAAGAAGTGACTCAAACACATACTTTCTTCAATTAATTATAAAAATGTCTTTAGCTTAGCTTGTAGTTAGAGCTGGGTTAGGCGACCCTAACCATCCCTCAGGTTCCTGGGGACTTCCCATGATGCACTGAGAGGTGCACTTTGCCCTCCACTCCCTCTTTTGTTCGTGTTTCGTTCCTCTTTTCTCTTTCTCCTCATTTACTGACTTGTCACTGCTGACCGTGGATCTGTTGGAGGTCTCTTCCTGTTCCTCAGCCGTGTTGTAGCGTCTTCACCTGACACTATAAAACACCTACAGGTGTCTCTAATGAGCTGCAGCTGTATGAACTCTGCATGTGCTTGCAGGACCATCAAGCTGTGGGATCTGGAGAAGTTTACGATGATCGGCTCGTTGGAGGGCGACACGACTCCGGTCAGGTGAGTTTTTCCCCGTTGCAGCAGGGTGTAACTGGAATGTGACCTCTGACCCCTGTCCCTGTGGTTTCAGGTGTATATGTTTTAGCCCAGATGGCTCCTGCCTGTACAGCGGCGCCACGGACTCGCTGCGGGTCTTCGGCTGGGAACCGGACCGCTGCTTTGACGCGGTGCCGGTGAGCTGGGGAAAGGTGTCTGACCTCGCCATCTGCAACCAGCAGCTGGTGTGTAGCTCCGCCCACCGCTCAGTAACAGTACTGTGCAGAAGTTTTAGGTAATCTTAATCTTCCACCTTCTCCACATGTCAGATCGGCGTGTCTCATCAGCTGTCGAGTGTGTCGTCCTACGTGGTCGATCTGAAGAGGGTAAAGAAGAGCGGTGGCGCCGTGATCCAGGGGATCATCCAGGACGACCAGCCGCTCACAGAGCCGAAGAAGGACCCCAAAGGAGCGGCACTGCGAAAGAACTACGAGAGACCCACGACCACCTGCAGATCGCAGAGGTACGGCACACTGAGAGACAGGAGAAAATACTCCAGATACTGCAAGTACTGACTCCTGGATTTAAAGTTTTATACATGAGCCACTGGTTTCATTCATCAAACACTCAGATCACATGTCATATATATATATATATATATATATATATATATATAATAAATATATATATATATATAATAAATATATATATATATATAATAAATATATATATATATAATAAATATATATATATATAATAAATAAATATATATATATATATATATATATATATATATATATATATATATATATATATATTATTATATATATATAATAAATATGCTAGCAGGCAAGGCATACATGGAACGCCATAACCAAGTGGCCGGCATAGTGTACAGGAACATCTGTGCCGAGTATAACCTGGAAGTCCCGAGGTCAAAATGGGAGATGCCCCCAAGGGTGGTGGAGAATGACCGAGCTAAGATCCTGTGGGACTTCCAGATACAGACGGACAAAATGGTGGTGGCTAACCAACCGGACATAGTGGTGGTAGACAAACAGAAGAAGACGGCCGTAGTGATCGATGTAGCGGTTCCGAATGACAGCAACATCAGGAAGAAGGAACACGAGAAGCTGGAGAAATACCAAGGGCTCAGAGAAGAGCTCGAGAGGATGTGGAGGGTGAAGGTAACGGTGGTCCCCGTGGTAATCGGAGCACTAGGTGCGGTGACTCCCAAGCTAGGCGAGTGGCTCCAGCAGATCCCGGGAACAACATCAGAGATCTCTGTCCAGAAGAGCGCAGTCCTGGGAACAGCTAAGATACTGCGCAGGACCCTCAAGCTCCCAGGCCTCTGGTAGAGGACCCGAGCTTGAAGGATAAACCGCCCGCAGGGGCGTGCTGGGTGTTTTTTTTATATATATATATAAAATCTTATTTGACTTCAGTGGAAAAGTTTCGCTTCCAGATTCTTTAATAAAAGTAAATAAAGTAAAAAATTTGCAGTTTTTCTTCTAAAAACAAACAAACAAATGTTTGTGATGTCATCAGGTTGAAGCACCGTTCAGAGTCTGACAGGCGGAGCCCCGAAGGGGAGAGGCGGAGCCCTAGCGAGGACGTGTCATGGTCCTGGGCCATGTGGGCCCAGTATTCTTAGTTTTCATGTATTTTTGTATTTTGTTCTTTATTTAGGCCATGCTTCCTGGGTTGATCTGTTACGTTGTTCCTTATGTGTTTTCCCTTCGTGACTCTTACCCCCTGTGTGCCCCTCTGTGTATTTATGAGCCCTCGTCTCTCTTTGTGCTTTATTCTATGTTTTCCCCAGCCCGTTATGTCTGCGTTCTCCCCGTGCTCTCTCTCCTCCTGTCTGAACCTCTGTGCCTGTACCCGTCAGCGTTATGTTCACCCCGCCCTGTCTCGTTATGGTTATCTGTGTCACCTGTGTTCCCCGTGTGTTCCCACTTTCCTCGTTAACCCTCTGTGTATTTCTGTCTGCGTCTTCCTCTGTTCGGCGTCGCGTTCTCCCTCATGTTGTGTGTGTTCCTCCCTGTGTTTCTTGGCGAGCTTTGTATTTAGTTTTCCCAGTTTAGTTTTGTATTTCCTACGTTCTGCCGTGCCAGCATTAAAGCTGTGTTCTTTAAGTTTATCCCCGTGTCTGTGAGTCTGCATCTTGGGTCCTTCTCCTGCCTGCCACACAACGAACCATGACAGGACGAGGCGGACGAGAAGCTGTCGTCTGCTGAGATCCACAACGCCGAGGACTACAAGGCCATCTTCCAGCCAAAGAGCGCCATCTGTAGGTGGACCCGGAGCATCGCAGCTCAGATGTTGAATAACGAATACAGTTATACGTACATACAACGAGATCTGTGAAATATTGCTATTGAAAAGGACGCTGAGTTCATCTTTAATCAACACTGCACCAACAAAATCTGTGTTTAGTTTCCCCGAAAGCTTCTATTTCCTCACCTGTTGATCCACCTGCAGCATCGCCATCAGTTCTGCTCTGGCTGATTTTGAGAAGCAGGCCATATTTGAAAAGTGAGAGGAGTAAACATTACTCGCTGTAAGAGCCAAACAGGATGGGAGGATCTGATTGGTTCTTTGTGCCTTTTTAAAATATTCATCCTAATGAGGACAAAGACACTCTCGTCATTTCTTCTTTTGTTTTCATGTCGTCACATTTATTTTGCAGTCTGAGCTCCTCGTTCTCCTCTCTTCCAGCTCGCACTCCTCCTAAGATGTCGGAGCCTTTTCCCGCTCCTCCAGAGGACGGTGAGTCCAGCACAGCTTCACGTTTCTGTGAGACATCAGGAGACGACGCGCCTCCGACGTTTCAGTTTATAGATGAAACACGAACAATAAATCACGTGTTCGACAGTGAAAAACACACGACACAAAAACACACGACAGAGGTGTTTCAGCTCCTGTTTTGTGGTTACTGGGTCGTTTCCTGATGATTTCTTCTTCTGCTCAGAGTCCATTTTGGCGATCAGCCGGC
The DNA here is from genome assembly GCF_057381915.1 of Diplotaxodon limnothrissa. Classification (NCBI taxonomy): domain Eukaryota; kingdom Metazoa; phylum Chordata; class Actinopteri; order Cichliformes; family Cichlidae; genus Diplotaxodon; species Diplotaxodon limnothrissa. The sequence continues at coordinate 2,932,804 of NC_140596.1, read as the reverse complement.
AGCTGAAGGACATAAAGTCTCATTTTCCTGATAAACAGCAGGTCAGTGAACGCAGCAGCCGTGTGTCTGTGTGGAAACATGGACGCCTTAGGACAGCGGACTATAAATGCAACGAACCTATCAGAGCTCAAATACCTGCTGTTTACAACAAAGTAGTCCTCCAGCCGCTCGGTTTTCTCTTTCTTTAGTTAAAGATTTTTCTTTGTCTTCAGAAAATCAGTTTAATTCAAAACCATCTAAAACCTTTAACAGCTGTGTGACTTTGGTCTGAGTGCGGTTATATGAGAGGTTTTATGAGTCTAAATTAACAACTAAAATGATGTGTGAGAAATTATTTTGTAATAAATGAAGGCCATCATTCTTCTTGTGGCTTCATCAACAGTGCTCCCTCTGATCTCTGCCACAACAGAAACCTTAGGACACGCAAGGACAATAATTTTACTGACAGTAGTACCATCAGTCACACCTAAAAGAAAGCAAGCACAGCTACACAGTAATTAGGCTCTATAATATTGATGCTAATTGACTGAGAAAGAGTTAGGTGTCAAAAGAGAGTGATATTATACCCCTTTCGTCAAACGCAGTGATTTATGACCCCCTTAATTGATTTATGACCCCTAATTAAATTATCCCCTAATTAAATTATTCATGAGCTCCGGAAGTAGGAAGTAATTAAATAATAAAAATATGATATTCATAAAAATATGATATTCATAAAAATATAATTGATTATTTAGAAAGTTTCTTATATATCAAAATAGCATTCTTTTATTTCTTTAAGCAATTAAATTTTTATTTTTATTTTTTTTTATGCTCAAAAAACGCCATCTGGTGGCGGGTCAGTGTGTGTGTGTGTGCGCGCGCGCGCGCCCGAGGCTGTGTGTCTGGGCGCGCGGGGTGCGCCCGTGTCTCCGGACCGTGCTCTCTCGGGCTCCGTGCTCATGTGTTTAAAAATGTATTAAACCATATTAAAATTGTTTAGTTAAACTTGTGCTTTTGTAACGTTCAGTATGGCCACAAACACATGCTGCATGCCTTGGGGGAAAACTTTATTTAGATTTATATGCATTTGTAGATTTAGAATAAAACTCATACTCAGAAAAAATTCGCGATCCCCTAACCCTCCTTAGATACATAAGCAGGGAAAACTCCTTAAAAAACCCTCCGCTATTTCTCCAAAACCCTACAATAACTTGTTAGGGTACCCCCTCTATTCCCAAAACCTTATATTCGATAACAGGGAAAATCCTGAAAAAATCCTTAGTCTTTTTTCTGAAATTCAGCGCCCCGCGGCTCCCTTCATGCTCAGCCAAACAAAGCCAAAACTCCTTTTAAAAATTTCTCCGCGATTTCTCCAAAACCCCTAGAATAACTTGTTAGCTACCCCTCTATTCCCCAAAAAAAAGCGCTATAATCCAAAAACATTGGGAAAGCTCCTTACTCTTTTTTCTTCAAAAACTTGCCTCTTGCTAGCTACCTCTAAAATTCTACGCAGAGTCTAAGTTCTACCTCGCTCTTAATCGCACCGACCCGCAACAGCTTCCAGAGCACAATTTTTTCCTGCTTGTTCGCTCCCCGCTCTGGTCCCGAATGCGCTGCTTACCTCGTTTGAAAATTCCCCCCTTAGACCAACTCCGCCTCACTGCGCCCCGCTGCCAATCACATAACCCTTGCACCGCTCCCTTCGCACCCCGGTTAGCCAATCCGCTCCAGCTCTGATTTTACGATCTCCCGCTGATGTTAAGACTATCTTCGAACCCCAGAAGAGATCTGACTTCAGACGTATCAACAACTGGCGCCGCTCAGACTGCTTGCGAGTTCGCATAGGGAGCGGCCGATTTCAACAGCAACTTGCGTCTCTTTCCTTATCCGCATATCATTCGGTAAGTGTTAATCTTCCTCTCTAACTACATTTTTGCATTTTCCTTTTTACCATTCTGTCAATCCTTTCATTTAAAAAAATAAATAAATATCACAATGGTTTGTAACAGGTACAATACACCATCCATCCATCCATTCGCCTCCACTTATCCTTTTCTCAGGCTCGCGCGGTGCGCTGGAGCCTATCCCACGTACAATACACTTTAAAATATATATAAGCTCCACTTTTAACTCCCGTAAAAGTTTATACATTACATGTCTACATCACCTATCATGGCCTCATCGGGTATCTCATATCATCTTGTTATTGTTATGTTATGCTCCTTTGATATTTTGCTAGTTTGCGTGTTTTAAAACTCTTTTTGTTTTTCTTTATATTTTTAGACCCAGATGTGTTAACCTGATCCCTGCGAAACACCAGCTCTGCGTGGATTTTGACCGCGAGTGACCGGATGTTGTTTCCGGCCTGAGGTTGCCTGAAATGCCGTGAGGCTCGTTTGAAAGATTGCGCCCGAGACCAACTCCGCCTCCAAGGCATGCCTACCTTTAGCTGCCACCAGTGAGATATCAGAGCCGGGCTCCACATATCCAATCAGGAGCATGAGCAAGACAGCTTTTGCAGACTCTCCAGAAATATACAAGTCCTTACCAACTGCTCTGCAACCCAGTGTTTCTGGTCCCCTCACTAACATCGCTTTTTGAGATATTTTTTATGAACCACCAAAAAAGCAATTTTACCCCACAGACTGGGTCTGAGGGCAGCAGCGGGGACAAATGATTGTAATGAAGCGACGGACATTTCATGGCTGGTCTTGCATAATCGTGAGTTATTATGTCATATGGTGATAAGTACATAGTTTTGCAAGAGGCATACAAGCACTGTGGAAAAAGTAATCATAAAACTGTTTTTGTGAACACCCTACGTTATGCTTTAAAAAATGTGATACATGTAATGTGATCATCAAAGAACATGATTTTTTAAAAAAAAACAACTTTTATTCTTATGCTTTTAAAGTATGTCAGATTATCTTAAAACACTTATTTGTATGTTATAATGTTTTTCTTACACCATGTGTAATTTTTATAGACACCTTATTCATTGTATCAATGTGTAATTATGTATCTTTGATAAATAAATAAAATATTTAATCTTGTATTTGTGTACTTTCTGGTGATTCAATAAAAAATTAGTCACATATCGCTCTGATAAACACAGATGGCTGAAAGAAATGTTTGATGGAACAAAGGAAACAAGTGTCTTGCTGCTAAACTTTTAAGTCACCATGGTTTAAATGAGAAAGTCTGTATGTAAAACATGAAAAACTCCAAACCCGGTTTAACTACAAAGGTGTACTCATTTCTTTGTAATGGTACTTTACTGTTCCAATGAAACAAAAAGAAAATCTCATTTTTAAAGTACATTTTTCGGCCATCCTGACCTATTTTCAGGGGCAAGAATGTTGATGTTAGACTGTGTTTTAAATCAGGTTGTGATCTTAAACTAACTATCACAGCACTGATTTCAGTTGTAATGTCAATTAGAATCCCAATTTGGCTTTTCTCCAGTCAGTGTTATGGTGAAATTTAACTTGTTCTTTTGTGTAATTGCACATGGCCCAGCAAAGGACCCCTTAGTAAACTGTACAGCATAAGTTTTCAATTCACTTTTGTCAGAAAACTTCACAGTATGAGAAGTTACAGCACAGTTTCTCCAAACGTGTGGTTCTTTTTCAGCCAGCGTGCTTTTAGAGCATCTACATTAGCTCATGTAGTAAAAGTACAATCAGTAAGTGTACTTTAACATTTGAGATTCCGAGTCACTCTTGCTTAGATCATGTGAACTATATCATGAACCTTTTTTTGTATAATGCATCAAACGTGTTCAAATCAGTTTATTTTCAATTTATTTTAACTAGAGACAAGCAACTCCTTTTTAGCTTCTGTTATGTATTTACCTCTCACACCTTAATCTAGATGTTAGTGTTCTCAGAGTTAACATGTCTCATGTTGCCATGTTGTATTTCTAATACCCAGCCTCAGTGTTCGCCCTGTTGACCCTCAAATCCAAACACCAATGATCTAGATATTCACAACATTCATAAGGAGATTCTTAAGGTCTTAAGTTTTGTTGTTTTTATGTTTTTATGTTTTACAAAAAAAAAACTTCACATTTTTTATATTTTTAAACGAAAGTGACATGCAAGGATATTTTTCTTTAGTGATGTTGCTTCAGCAATCTCAAATACTAATTATTCTGGGAATTTTTATGGTCAAACTATGTGATTTTCCAAATGTGTGTGTGTGTGGAGTAAAATGACCTTGTTCTTATGATGTTGTCACCGTGAATCATTTAGGATTAACAACACAAATTGTATCGATAGCAGAAACAGTCTTATAACTTATAATTCTCACACGTTACCGCTAGTTTTACAAACGCAGTCTTCTTCAGCTCTGTTTATGTAGCTTTTATGAAACTGATTTTCCATAGTACAAGTAGAATTTAATTTTTCTTTGCTCTCCAGTATAAATGCAATAATTTGCAGGCTTTTTACTGAAACTCTCACAATGCAACACTCAATGCTCAGAGCTTCATATATCAACAGCTCTGAAAATATCTTCTTTTTTAAAGTAATGTAGGACAGGATCTCTCACTCTCTGTGTCTCAAAAAAAACCCAACTAAACTGGCAATCACCACTAAACAAATGAAAGTAGTTTATGGCTTTTTTATCAGCTGCATTTCTTTCATTTATGTATTGATCCCATTGTTTATTGGTAATGCTTTTAGGTCACTGTTTTAGCATGTCTGCCTCACACTCCATTTAAACAGTTTAACAGATAGTGGGAGGAAGGTGGCATTGGAGTTTGTTGGGTGCTCCTTCTGAGACCGATCTGTTGCAGTCTGTTTGGCCACAGCTGTGGGTGCCTTCTTTGCTGATCGCTTTATTCTCTCTTCTAGCATACTCCTTAATCTTATCCAATTTCAGTTTATCCAACAACAGATGCAGCCTGTGATCCACTCATTTTAAGCATTCAACATAAGCAGCATGCCAAAATCCAAAACAAAGGCAACAGCAATTCCTTCAAACTCAGGTGAACGCCTGCAGAGCCACAGCACACACACGCACCAAACCGAATAGCAAACGTAGCGGTGGGCGTGTCACAAAAACATCTTCTATGGTCAGAATCCAAACTGCGTTCAAACAAACAATACGCAGCACAAAAACACAGTTTACATACCACCGTCGTCTTCTCCTTATCTGTCAGACTAGCCGATTTTATGGGTGTCACTGTGCGCCAAAGCCGAGGACGCTCAGAATGATTCGGATTAAACTGTGTCAGTCGGAGCTTTTATGGAGTCTTACAGTAAACGGATTATTGCATTTAAAAGAACTGAGAGACTTCAATTTAATTTTGTTTATGCAGCGCCAAATCACAACATCAGTCACCTCAATGCGCTTTATACTTTAAGATCTACATACAGAGAAAAACCAACAATCATATGACCTCCTATGAGCACTTTGGCGACAGTGGGAAGGAAAAACTCCAGAACCAGGCTCAGGGCTTCTACTTTCCTTCAAAATAAAAGCTTCACATGAGTCTCGATAGCAAAAATCTGACCAGTGTTGGTGTTGCAGGGTCACACTCAGGCTGTGAGGAGTTTGGCCTTCAGTCCTGATGGGAAGTGGTTAGCTTCAGCGAGCGACGACTGCACCGTCAAGGTACGACCTGATCTGACGTCTCACCTTTAATGTAAAAAATATATTTTAAGGATTGTTTTTCCCGGTACTTACATGTTGTGGTAACTCTGACTCTGTAACAGTAGATGCTGAGAAACCTTCAGAGTAACTATAACCTGCAGGAGTTACACGATGCTGTGAATGTAAACTGTGAAGCAGAACATCAGCAGCAGGAAACTGTGCAGAAAGGCTGGAAGACGTTAAAATGTTCCAGCTGGTCCTGGTTCATGTTTGGTAGTCACGTGTTCCCATAAAATAAAACGAGCGATTGAATCGCAACATTTTTAGATTCTTCTACATTTTAAAATGGTTTTAAAAGGTCCGTCTGTTGAATCACTTCAGTGTTTTAGGATTTTTAAGATCCATCTTTTCTATTAAAATAGTTTTCAGGACACTTCTTGACCCAGGTTCAGTTACATTTATTTAAATAAAGTAATAAGCTGGTGATGTGTAACGACTCGTTAGGCTAACATTTCATCGATGTTTAGAATTAAGTTTCATTTCATTTGCAGCGGTCGGATGTTCGGGTGTTTGAGAGCATCTTGGGAATTTAAAAGTGTGAACATGATGTGTTTATTCTGTAAATGCTGTGAAAGCATCAAACCGGCAGCATCCTGTAATAAAATCGCTCATTCTGATTGGCTGAAGGAGGTGAGCTCTGCTCTCTTCCTGTTCGATGACCTCAGCCCTGTCCTCTTGTCTCCATCAGCTGTGGGACCTGGCTCAGGGGAAAACCATCACGGAATTCAAATCTCACACCGCCGCCGTCAACATCGTCCAGTTCCACCCCAACGAGTACCTGCTGGCCTCCGGAAGCTCCGACAGGTACGTCGCCGCAGGCCGAGCGCCCGAGACGCAGCAGCTCGGAGCTGAAGGAGCGACTCATGAGTGGAATCAGTGTTTGTGACACTTTGTGGCTCGTTTAGTTTTTCTGTTTCATGAAGCTCAGAGGCTGCGCGAGGTTGTCCTCTCTCTGTGCCGCCAAGATTTTATTTTGGTGCTGAGTTTGATTGTTTGTGGCATTTTTTTAAATGTAACATTTCTTTTAGTCTGAAATTCTTTTACTTTTTTTCACATACATGTCCTGTGTCTTCTACATGTCCTCTGCATGTGCCACTAAATCATACATTTATAACTAAAAGTAAACAGGAAATATAATATAAATATAATAAAATGGAAATAATAACTCATCCTTTCTCCAACACAACCAGCAAGTGCACTCAGTATTTAATCATTTCTTTATTTTTGCATATGAAGTATAAATAAGTATTCCAACATGAATCACTTAAATTGATTATTATGTTTAATTTGAGGACATCGACCTGGTGTTAGAGACAGTTTATAAGTTACACCAGCAAGCAAAGCTGTAGTTTGTGGCCTGATTTTCCGATTGTCATGTGATCGTGATGGAGCCGTTAAAGCTTTGAATGTGTCACTTCAAAGAAATGAGACATTTTGTAGGTTTTGGCCTGTTTTAGTGACAGAACAGGGAGCAGGGTCATTTTTATCTCAAACAGTTTATTGATGGAATAAATCTTACTCTCATTTATGAGAATAAGAAGTGACTCAAACACATACTTTCTTCAATTAATTATAAAAATGTCTTTAGCTTAGCTTGTAGTTAGAGCTGGGTTAGGCGACCCTAACCATCCCTCAGGTTCCTGGGGACTTCCCATGATGCACTGAGAGGTGCACTTTGCCCTCCACTCCCTCTTTTGTTCGTGTTTCGTTCCTCTTTTCTCTTTCTCCTCATTTACTGACTTGTCACTGCTGACCGTGGATCTGTTGGAGGTCTCTTCCTGTTCCTCAGCCGTGTTGTAGCGTCTTCACCTGACACTATAAAACACCTACAGGTGTCTCTAATGAGCTGCAGCTGTATGAACTCTGCATGTGCTTGCAGGACCATCAAGCTGTGGGATCTGGAGAAGTTTACGATGATCGGCTCGTTGGAGGGCGACACGACTCCGGTCAGGTGAGTTTTTCCCCGTTGCAGCAGGGTGTAACTGGAATGTGACCTCTGACCCCTGTCCCTGTGGTTTCAGGTGTATATGTTTTAGCCCAGATGGCTCCTGCCTGTACAGCGGCGCCACGGACTCGCTGCGGGTCTTCGGCTGGGAACCGGACCGCTGCTTTGACGCGGTGCCGGTGAGCTGGGGAAAGGTGTCTGACCTCGCCATCTGCAACCAGCAGCTGGTGTGTAGCTCCGCCCACCGCTCAGTAACAGTACTGTGCAGAAGTTTTAGGTAATCTTAATCTTCCACCTTCTCCACATGTCAGATCGGCGTGTCTCATCAGCTGTCGAGTGTGTCGTCCTACGTGGTCGATCTGAAGAGGGTAAAGAAGAGCGGTGGCGCCGTGATCCAGGGGATCATCCAGGACGACCAGCCGCTCACAGAGCCGAAGAAGGACCCCAAAGGAGCGGCACTGCGAAAGAACTACGAGAGACCCACGACCACCTGCAGATCGCAGAGGTACGGCACACTGAGAGACAGGAGAAAATACTCCAGATACTGCAAGTACTGACTCCTGGATTTAAAGTTTTATACATGAGCCACTGGTTTCATTCATCAAACACTCAGATCACATGTCATATATATATATATATATATATATATATATATATATATATATATAATAAATATATATATATATATATATATATATATATATATATATATATTATAATATATATATATAATAATATATATATATATATATAAAATCTTATTTGACTTCAGTGGAAAAGTTTCGCTTCCAGATTCTTTAATAAAAGTAAATAAAGTAAAAAATTTGCAGTTTTTCTTCTAAAAACAAACAAACAAATGTTTGTGATGTCATCAGGTTGAAGCACCGTTCAGAGTCTGACAGGCGGAGCCCCGAAGGGGAGAGGCGGAGCCCTAGCGAGGACGAGGCGGACGAGAAGCTGTCGTCTGCTGAGATCCACAACGCCGAGGACTACAAGGCCATCTTCCAGCCAAAGAGCGCCATCTGTAGGTGGACCCGGAGCATCGCAGCTCAGATGTTGAATAACGAATACAGTTATACGTACATACAACGAGATCTGTGAAATATTGCTATTGAAAAGGACGCTGAGTTCATCTTTAATCAACACTGCACCAACAAAATCTGTGTTTAGTTTCCCCGAAAGCTTCTATTTCCTCACCTGTTGATCCACCTGCAGCATCGCCATCAGTTCTGCTCTGGCTGATTTTGAGAAGCAGGCCATATTTGAAAAGTGAGAGGAGTAAACATTACTCGCTGTAAGAGCCAAACAGGATGGGAGGATCTGATTGGTTCTTTGTGCCTTTTTAAAATATTCATCCTAATGAGGACAAAGACACTCTCGTCATTTCTTCTTTTGTTTTCATGTCGTCACATTTATTTTGCAGTCTGAGCTCCTCGTTCTCCTCTCTTCCAGCTCGCACTCCTCCTAAGATGTCGGAGCCTTTTCCCGCTCCTCCAGAGGACGGTGAGTCCAGCACAGCTTCACGTTTCTGTGAGACATCAGGAGACGACGCGCCTCCGACGTTTCAGTTTATAGATGAAACACGAACAATAAATCACGTGTTCGACAGTGAAAAACACACGACACAAAAACACACGACAGAGGTGTTTCAGCTCCTGTTTTGTGGTTACTGGGTCGTTTCCTGATGATTTCTTCTTCTGCTCAGAGTCCATTTTGGCGATCAGCCGGCAGCTGAAGGACATAAAGTCTCATTTTCCTGATAAACAGCAGGTCAGTGAACGCAGCAGCCGTGTGTCTGTGTGGAAACATGGACGCCTTAGGACAGCGGACTATAAATGCAACGAACCTATCAGAGCTTGGGTTGGGTGAGAGCTGAAACATCCTGAAGCACCTCAAAATTAAACTCTGTGACGGCCCTGGCAAATCTACACATCCTAAACAAATCTCTGCACCTGCAAGCCGCTTTGCAGCCCACCTTCTCCTATTCCGCCAGCCTGAGGAACTGAGCAGGTGTCAACAGGTGACATCAAGTCGGAGCCAATTACTGCAGGTAGAAATGATCATTCACCTTTTGTCTAAAGCCTTCCTGACTGATGCGATCCTTAAATGTGATTTAAGCTGTGTGGGAACATTGGAGGCATAGACAGGAAATGAGGTTTAATCACAAACTCAGCTCAGTTTGTCCAGTTATTTGAGTCTGAAAGTGGTGCTAGGGGAAAAAAGTGGTTAATTCAGTCATTTTATTAACGCCCTTTAGATTAACTCAACTCACCTCTTGGTCATGTCATTTTCAAATCTACAGTGATGGTGTGTCAAACACTCCTTTTTACTGCTCTTTTAAATATTTGTGTCCACACGATGCCGACGTAGGCTTCCAGCACTTGGCCAGTAAAGCTAGTTTCTCTTCTAGTAAGGACATATTCAGTTTCCACAAGTCTTTTTTTTCTAGCTTTTTGTAGAGCTTCTCATATAATCCTCTGTCTAAAACCAGAGATCGTCTACATTACACAGCATATAGAAAAAACACAGTAGCTCCATTTTAATTGTTGTAATTTCAACAGTTATTTAGCTGATTTTAGTTTTGTAGTCCCTTCAGTTTGTGTTTTAAGGGTATCAATCTGTTTTAAAGTGCTTTTATAACTTGTTAAAAGTGTTTTATATTAAATAAATTCGAGTTAAGTAAGTAAAAATTATATGAATCTTCATGATGTTCAAACAGTTGAAACTGAGGCTTGAGCTTCTCTAACATCTTTTTGTTGTTTCTGGGTTTTTGTTTCTCTGCATGCTGTCAATTAGAGGCCGAAGAGCTAATGAAGCTGGTCGGCTTTGATCTGATCGCCACACAGAGACGTTTACGGGATCGAAGCGTCTGAAATCCTCCTGAAAAGGATCGTGTTTTTACATTTTCCCTCATAAACATCTGTCTGACTGCAGCTTTCAATATTTGCCATGTCGTTGTCGTTAGAATGCAAACACCCTGTTGACACTTTACTCACGCAGGAAGCTGCATGAATATTTAATCGCCTGTAATATAAAGACTGCGAGCACTCGTGTGTCGCCTGTTTCCAGCCTGCGGAAAACAGAAAAACAACAGGGAGCATTAAAGCTAACCTCTGGGCCCTCAGTCAGTTCATTACAAGCAGACGAAGCGAGAGACAACAGAGCAAATAAACAGAACAACAGCGAGTCTTCCAACATGGCAGGTTCAAAGGTGATTTAAGGAAACAGCACTTTGTAACGCGCTGTTCACACAGTCGCCCTCGACTCTGTAAAGGCAGTGTGGTTATTATAATACAGAGGAAATGCTCAAATCTGCTGAATGTTTCATATGTTCTTCACTTTATTAAAGCCAGTCCTGTAGTGATGTGCAGCTGGCTGGTTTTTCAAGTGTTCAGGCTTTTTAATGCTTTTGTGATCAAAGTGTCCAAAGAGGTCACGCAGCACAGCCTCGGGTCTTTATTGCTAACTATAATCATTACTAAGACAGCAGCTTCACTTTAATTATGATATTTATCTTATGTAAAACCAACAAAAAAGTGAAGCCAACGATGAAGTGCCAAACTCTGCAGTTCCTCTAACGTCCACCGGAGGCTCCAGCACTGAGTCAGTCCCCATAGATAGGGATGGGTATCGTTGAAGTTTTATCCAATACCAGTACCAAACCGGTACTTTTGAAACGGTGCCGGTGCTTAAAGAATCAAGAACACAAACTTTGTCCAAAAACCTCTCATGTTTAGCTGTTTTTTTGTAAAAAGATAACAATGTTAGCCTTTTCTGCAGCTATGGGGGATTTATGGCATCACTCTTGGCTGGAAGCAGTGCTTAAACAATGGAAAAAACACAAACTTTGTCCAAAAACCTCATGTTTAACTGTTTCCCAATTTTTCTTTGGTCATTTTAGCCTTTTTGGCCAGCGTGCAGGGAGTATCTGCCATCAAACAAGAGGACAGCCGCATGTAGCTATGATGATGTTTGCTAGTTCACCTTACATGCATTAATGTAATAACGTGGTTAGCCTACTCAACGTAAATTACACACGAACAACATTAAGCTACTCACGCAGAGAAGAACGGCTGCTGCTGCATCATCATCCTCATCATTTCTGCTACACTGGCAGGGCTAGGGGCCAGGACTCTATTTTTCGGGTTTTTGGGGGATGTTGCAAACTCCGGGTCCGATAACAGGCACCACACCCGCAGTAGATGTGCTCGGTGTGAGGTCTCGCAGCAAGCTATCAAATACGGCGCATTTCTCGGCTTTTAAAAAAAACGCTATGCGTTGCCAGGTGTTTCATCAGATTTGAGGTGTTACCTCCTTTGACAGTATCACAGTATCAGCTTAAAGCACTTGTTGCAGGCTGCTGAGTTTGCATCTTTTGCTGTGAAATACAGCCAGACTTTGACCGCTTCGCCTTGGGCATTTTTAATCTGTAGCTCTGCTCTAAAAGAACGGACGTACCTGGGCCTGCCTACTACGCTCGCAAAGGTAAGTGTAGTGTGCAAGTGTATGACATCTCAGTAAAAAAAAAGGACCAAAATGAAGCCTGAACTTCGGCCTCTGTGATCGTTTTAATTATCCAGTTGTTCAGTGATGACGCGACGAATCCTACTTCCGGGTCTAAAGTAGTCTGCGTTTAATATGGCTTTTGTGTTGTTAACATGTTTAATGTTATGTATTTTCTTCTATTTGATCTCAAAAAGCTCCTAAAACAGTCAGCGACCACTGTTGACCTCCCTCGGCTTTTATTACCGCTAATCATTTATTTAAGCTCAGTTTTTAAAACCTTACGATGTAACTACAGCCCAGCCCATGCAGCAGTATATGAATGACTAACCTCGTATTGTGGATGGATTATCTCAGTTGTTCTCCTGGCTGAAGTTTGGTCCTTTTACAGCATCCTGCCATGCGATTACATTTGTTCCTGACCACCGAGAACACTCACATTAACTTTTATCGAGTGGAAAAAAAGTTAGCTTGTTTATATTATGCTAACATAGCTGTGTCGCTAGCGGTCACGTAGCACATCATTATATACCAGCTAGCCCAACTTCAGTAACCCTACAAACGTCACTGCTGTTTAGTTTTCTGTCTTCATTTATGCTGGAAGTGATAGCAGAGCTGTACATTTTAATTTGTTTCCAAAACCCCGCAGTCAGGACATGCTATATTGTATTTAGATAGAAGCTAGCGAGCTAACTCCCTGCTAACTTCTAACTCCGTTAAATGTCATAAATTCCGTTTTCATGGATGCCTGGATGTTAAACTCAATTGTTACACCTGGTAGAGCAGAACGCTGATCATTTTATTAAAGATGAAAGACTTTAGACAGTTTTTCAACTCTCAGTAATCCCATAGTGATCGTTTGATATATGGACCTGCAGCGGAGTTTAGACCCAGACACGGCTAGTGACGTCAGACTGAACAACCGGATAGCACGAAAAAATACTAGCATTTCTCAGAAACGTAGGTTAGATTACAGCTAATGCTAACCTGATGACTGGACAGACGTCAGGCTGTTAAACATAAAAACCTTTGTGTGTTGTTGCTGTTTGGGGATTTCCTCTATCTTTCAACTCGAGACTCGAGGTGGAGAGATTGAACCAAATATCGATAATATCGATACTGGCATGAACAGATGTAGCCCACTGAGTGGGTTAAATACGTTTTGTTTTTTTTTTTTAAATGAAACATTGCCATGGAAAGTGTCTGAACCTTTTTGTGTTGACTGTTACATCTGTTTTGTTTATAGCACATTTGACCCAGAGTGCTTCAGAGGCGGGCACAATTACGTTCCAGCTCTCCTAAAAAACTAAATATATAAAAAGCTGAAAGGCGTATTTTATTATATTAACTATAGGGCTGTGTATCATCACTGATTTCTTGAATCAATTCAATTCAAATGGATTTGAATCTGGGAAATTTTGCCTCAGACAGTCAGAAATATTATAATTCTGATCACTAGTATTAGTATTTATTTATTTATTGTCATTGTCAAGAACAATGAAATTGCGTTTGGGGCTTCCATACACCCCAAAAAAAAAAAAAAGAAGAAGAAAATAATAAATAAATACCCCTTAAAACCCAAGTGTACACTAATCAGTACATATACATATTTTACATATATAAAAAGAAAGCTGACATTTGTGAGACTTTATCAGAGCTGTGAGCATCACAGCAGATGCCTTTGTGTCAAAGTAACTGAAGACAAAACAGAAAAACATGAAGGAAATTTTCCTGGTCTGGCTTTTTCTAACAGATAACCTTAAAAATATTCTGCAGACGAACAGAAACGGAAGAAAACCATGAATCAACATCTGAACATTACCTGATGCTGCTGAAGTGAAGCAGAGCAAAGTTAAAGACGTTTCTATTAGAGATACAGTTAAACATTTTGCATAATTTAAAAAGTTGAGCCTAGATAGCTAGCTAGCCTGGATAGATTTGAAAACGCGTCCACACTAGTGTTTTCAATCGTTTTCACAGAGTTGTGCGTCCACATTGAAACAGCTGAAAACGCTTACGGTTCCAGTCCTGCGCATGTGTAAAATGCAAGAAGATTCGACCTGCCTCATTTCTGTCTGCCGCTTATTTACTTTCCGGCTCTTTGAAACGTCGCAGCAAAATGTTGAGGAAAAGCAGCGAGTTTTTTAAATGGACTAACAATGAGGTGGAGTTGTTGCTCCGAGTAACACAAAAGTACAAAGTTGCCAAAGCGAGTGAGAATTACAGAATTTGAAAAAAATAGTGATGGGATTTCCAGCTCTTTTTAGAGATCCGGCTCTTTCGGTTCGGCTCACTAAAAAGAGCCGGCTCTTTCGGCTCCGAACCGGCTCTTCAGGTTGTTTTGTTGCTTTAGTTAATTTATTATTAACAATAATATAAAATTATGCACAAAAGGAATTACTAACGTAAAAAAAAGTGGTTTTATTTATATATAAATATATGCGGTGGCCCCTAGAGACAAAACACGTACAAACTCCAAAACACATTTCTAGCATGAACTGAACTTCCAAAGCAGAGCTACTAGATCACTTAAATTACACAATTGAAAGCATGTGTGTATTTGTGTATTTATACACAGGCACTCATATATATTCAAATAATTAAAAAAAAAAAAAGTTCATTTACCTGTTACTACCACACACCAAATCCGGTCGTTGGTACTTGCTGGCTTGTGTAGCCAGTAGGTAACAAAAGCTCAACACTGCGCCCAGCATCCTGGAGCACTTCTGTTGATTTTGTACGTGTTTTGAGTTTTTATGTGCTCCTGAGTTTTTACGTGCTTCAGAGTTTGTACGTGTTTGTACATGTTTTGGAGTTTGTACGTGTTTTTACGTGTTTTGGAGTTTGCACGTGCTTCAGGGTTTGTACGTGCTTCAGAGTTCATACATGTTTTGGAGTTTTGTACGTGTTTGTACATGTTTTGGAGTTTGTACGTGTTTTTACGTGTTTTGGAGTTTGCACGTGCTTCAGGGTTTGTACGTGCTTCAGAGTTCGTACGTGTTTTGAGTTTTGTACGTGTTTGTACGTGTTTTGGAGTTTGTACGTGTTTTTACGTGTTTTTGAGTTTGTACGTGCTTCAGGGTTTGTACGTGCTTCAGAGTTCATACGTGTTTTGGAGTTTTTACGTGCTTTGTCTCTAGGGGCCACCGTAAATATACTTTTATTTATTCACTCCACATAAAATGTAATAAATAAATCATAATACAAAAATCAACTATTCACATTTCAACTTTTAACTATTTAAATTTTCAGCTTTTTCCTTTTACAAATTTAAAGTGAAACAACACAAAACACCGCAAACCACAACACAATTAAATATAACTTATAATATGAAAACAAAAAGAACATGCATATTCTCTGTCATGCATGAACTTTCTGAATCCTTTATCATCTGCAACTGAGTATAGTTGTGGATGATTACTATCCGGTTGTTCAGTGATGACGCGACGAATCCTACTTCCGGGTCTAAAGTAGTCTGCGTTTAATATGGCTTTTGTGTTGTTAACATGTTTAATGTTATGTATTTTCTTCTATTTAATCTCAAAAAGCTCCTAAAACAGTCAGTGATCACTGTTGACCTCCCTCGGCTTTTATTACCACTAATCATTTATTTAAGCTCAGTTTTTAAAACCTTAGGATGTAACTACAGCCCAGCCCATGCAGCAGTATATGAATGACTAACCTCGTATTGTGGATGGATTATCTCAGTTGTTCTCCTGGCTGAAGTTTGGTCCTTTTACAGCATCCTGCCATGCGATTACATTTGTTCCTGACCACCGAGAACACTCACGTTAACTTTTATCGAGTGGGAAAAAAAGTTAGCTTGTTTATATTATGCTAACATAGCTGTGTCGCAATCACGTAGCACATCATTATATACCAGCTAGCCAAACTTCAGTAACCCTACAAACGTCACTGCTATTTAGTTTTCTGTCTTCATTTATGCTGGAAGTGATAACAGAGCTGTACGTTTTAATTTGTTTCCAAAACCCCGCATTCAGGACATGCTATATTGTATTTAGATAGAAGCTAGCGAGCTAACTTCCTGCTAACTTCTAACTCCGTTAAATGTCATAAATTCAGTTTTCATGGAGAGGAGGTGGAGGTAAGTGACGGAAGTGAGAGGTAAGTGACGGAAGTGATGTTGTAGGTGACGTCAGACGCCGGAGATTTTGGCGGAGAAAAAGCAAATGGTAGCATAGAGTTTAACAAAGGTTTTCCAAGCTTCAGTATTTCCAAATATACTAATCAATTGTCATATAACTAACAACATCTGTTTTATCATCTCTAACACCCTGGAGGACAACGGGGAGAGTTTAGACGCTCTCCAAGATTACATCGACCGCTGTTTTCAAGATTTAGTAATGCATAAGGCCCAGAGTGCATCTTCCCCGGCCAAAATCGAGACGCCGTCATCGAAGAGAAGTCGCCAGGCAGACTCCCCCGGTACAACATCGCCTGCCGGCAAAGACATCGCAGAAATCCTGGAGTCCATCGACAAGCGATTGTCCAGTTTCGATGCGAGGCTGTCCCTGGTGGAGATCTTACACCGGGAATTTAAATCTCTGAGAGAATCCCTGCCGCTGAAAATGCCACGCTACGGGAGTCGGTTAAATCTCTCACCGATAACGTGACCCAGCTAAACATTGAAAATAAAAAAATAAAAGAGTCCGTTATCGATTTACAAGCCCGTAGCATGAGAGATAATCTTGTGTTTTCTGGTATTCCAGAAACTGCCGGAGAGGACGCAGAGGCAACGGTGAAAAGCTTCATTAAAATCCACCTGAAGCTGCCGGAGGACACCGTAAAGAACATCGACTTCGATAGAGTACATCGCTTGGGGGGCGCGCGGTCGCGGACCGGGAGACCACGGCCTATTGTGGCCAAATTCAGCCAATTCAAACAAAAGGAACAGGTGAAGAGTCGCGGCAGAGAGCTGAAAGGAACGGACTTCAGCGTGAACGACCAGTTCCCCAAAGAGATCCTGGAACGACGCAAGGTCCTGTTCCCAGTTCGACGTAGCTTTATCCAGAAAGGCTCCCGTGCTGTCATCGCTGTGGACCGGCTCTACGTGGACGGACAGCTGTACCGCGACCCCGGCACCACACCGTGGTTATACTGACTGCACTCCAGATAAGAACCCGCTACACTCTTTTCTTATTCATTCACACTTTCTCCTTTAAAATGTGTTTAACCTAGTAATATCAGTAGGATGTCATAGCAGATATAACACCGTCACCCTCCGTCATTGCTTTAATTGGAATGTTTCCGTTTCATTTCCTTTTTTTTGTTGTCGCTCACAGTTCATGTGGTTTCTTTCTTTCTCTTGTCTTTCACTGCTGTGGTCACCTACTTCCCCACTCACCTACAAACAACACCCTCTATTTCTCCATATTTTCACAACACGATCACGCAAACACATCAGCTCAACGGCAGCACATTCACAACAGCCTCACAGCACGCACAGACTTGCAGGACACATAAGCAAGCCACGCTTGTTCATATTAGTGAATATTCACACACATAGTCAGACTTATGGAGTCTCTCACCACACTTCTTTTTCTCTTTCTATTTACAAACAAGGGATGTTTCCATATTCTCTCCACCTGTCTAAACGAAACACCCAGCATACATCATTAAACATACACGCACAATTAAGGGCATGCTGAGGTTTGTCACATGGAATGTAAATGGAGCTGGCACCAGAGGAAAGAGGTTAAAAATATTTAACCAGCTTAAAAAACTACAGGCAGATGTTATTTTATTACAAGAAACTCACAAACCTGTCACAGGTTTAAATGAACTTAAAACACCTGAGTTTCCTAACGTGTTTGCAGCCGGTTATAATTCTAGACAACGGGGAGTAGCAATTTTAATACATAAAAATGTTAATTTTACAGTACTCGATACAGTTATAGATCCAGAGGGTAGATTTCTAATTATTAAACTATCAATATTGAACAAAAAACTATGTATTGTTAGTATATATGGTCCAAATGTTGATGAACCCTCATTCTTCCACGGTTTTTTTAGTGCACTCTCTGAACACCTTGATTGCACACTCATTCTTGGCGGTGACCTCAACCTTGGACTAAATGAAGAAATGGATAGGCTCAACACAACAGGAACTCAGCGTAATTGGCAGTCCACAAATATAATCAAACAGTATATGAACGACTTTGGTCTTTGCGATGCATGGCGCTCTCTTCACCCCACCAGTAAGGAATATACTTTTTTCTCGCATGTTCATCACTCTTACTCTCGTCTGGATTATTTTTTGGTCAGCAGCTCACTGCTGTGTGACATTTCAGACACTGAGATTCATCCTATAGCTGTCAGCGATCATGCTCCTGTATCTTTAATACTAATGCACAAGAATAATACTACGCCAAGTAAAAACTGGAGATTTAATATATCACTACTTAAAGATGAAGACTTTATTAAATACTTTAAAAAGGAATGGACTTCATATTTAGACTTTAATGACACTCCCGGAATATCTGCTTCTGTTCTATGGGAAGCAGGGAAAGCTGTGATGAGAGGTAAAATAATTTCTTTCTCATCACACAAAAAGAAAGAAGAAAACAAAAATATTCAGGAATTAGAAAAAAACATCAAATCACTAGAAGAAGCCTACGCGTCCCACCAAGATCAGGAAACATTGAACAAAATATGCAAAACAAAACTAGAATTAAATGAAACTATTAATAAAAAAACACAATTCCTTATACAAAGACTTCGCTTGCAGAATTTTGAACACAGTAACAAATCAGGTCGATTTCTAGCTAACCAGCTAAAAATAAATAAAGAAAAAACAACTATATGTGCTGCTAAAGATTTATCGGGGAACACAATATATGATCCTGGAAGAATAAACAACATTTTTAGGGATTTCTATGAAACTTTATACTCACCACAAATAAACCCATCTAAAAATGAAATTGATCTGTTTCTTGACAACGTAACTCTTCCAAAATTACTAGACAGTCAAGCAATGGAATTGGATTCGCCACTGACGCCAAGTGAACTCCAGGAAGCCCTGATAAGTATGCCCAATAATAAGGCTCCAGGTCCAGACGGCTTCCCTGCAGAATTCTACAAAGAATTCTGGACAATTTTGGCACCAGTATTCCACAGCATGTTGCAGGAAATCGAGGAAAAGGGCAGACTACCACCAAATATGAATTCTGCCAACATTAGTCTCCTGCTAAAACCAGGCAAAGACCCTTTATTTCCCTCAAGCTATCGTCCAATTTCTCTTTTAAATGTAGACCTTAAAATAATCTGCAAAGCTCTCTCAAAGAGATTAGAGAAAATGACCCCCCTCTTAATTCATCCTGACCAAACTGGTTTCATAAAAGGTCGGCACTCCTCAACAAACACTCGTAGATTACTTAATTTAATAGACTACTCATACGATAAAAACATCGAAGCCATAATATTATCTCTAGATGCAGAAAAAGCATTTGACAGAGTTAATTGGAAATTTTTATTCGCAACTTTACACAAATTTGGTTTTGGAAACTCTTTCATAAACTGGATAAGAATATTATACAATTCCCCAACGGCTCGTATCAGAACAAATGACCAGACATCCTCCAGCTTCTGTCTCCTGAGGGGCACCAGACAGGGATGCCCACTCTCCCCCTCACTTTTTGCAATTTTTATCGAACCTCTAGCAGCAGCATTTAGACAGGCTACAACAATTAAGGGCATAAAATGTAAGAACATAGAACATAAAATCAGTCTCTATGCGGATGATGTGTTGCTTTTTCTGCAAAACACACAAACCAACCTCTCTGAGGTAATTACTTTAATAAACTGGTTTTCAAGAGTTTCAGATTATTCAATTAACTGGCCAAAATCTACAGTTCTCCCCATTAACTGCTCCTTCCATAATTCTTCCTCTGCCCCACTGCAATCCGGAAATATTAAATATTTAGGTATTAATATCTCTCCTAAGCTTTCAGACTTAACTAAACTAAACCACATCCCACTTCTAAAGAAAGTAGAAGGCGATCTGACTAGATGGAAATCTTTACCCATATCACTCATGGGAAGGGTCGCCACTATAAAAATGATGATCTTGCCAAAAATAAATTACTTATTTTTGATGATCCCTAACAAACCATCACAAGATTGGTTCAGATCTCTGGATTCATATATTTCCAAATTCCTTTGGAAAGATAAACCCCCGCGTATTAGCTTAAAAACGCTACAAAGAACCAAGGATAGAGGAGGATTAGATCTGCCTAATTTTCACCAATACTTCTTAGCCAACAGGCTTCAGTTCATCTCAGAATGGTTAAAACATACCTTCTTAGTTGAGCCCTGGCTAGATGTTGAACAGGCACTATGCAAGGATCTAGAGATTTCAGACCTACCATTTATTAGCTCAAACATCAAAAGACATGAATGCTTTAAAAGTATCAACATCAGCTTTTCTCTAACAGCATGGTGGGAGTTTCTAAAAATAACGGAGTCTTCATTAATCCCATGCAAACGTACACCTATCTGGAATAACCCTGACATATTACAAAACAATAATATGATTAATTTCCCAGAATGGAGTTGTAAAGGAATTAAATACTTAGAACATATATTAGAGGGAACAGAATTTATTCCATTTGACAGACTAGTTGAACAATATGGGATCAACAAGACAAGGTTTTTAGAATATCAACAAATTAAATCCATAGTAAAAAAGAAATTTAACCTCAGTCAAGTTGAATTACAAACACCACTAAGTGCGGCACATTTTCTTACTCTTAAATCCCCCAAATTATTATCTAAAATATACAGAACACTTTCTAAATTAGATGAATCAATATCCCTTCCTACTGCAAAGTGGGAAGCAGATTTATCAGTCAACCTAGACCAAAACTTCTGGTCTCAGATTTGCTTAAAAACTTTTAAATTAATTAAAAATCCCAGTCTGCAATTAATACAATACAAAATACTTCATAGAGTGCACTATACAGGTCATCGGATGTTCAAGATGGGCTTTACATCTTCCAACAACTGCTCACACTGTCAAGGCAATACACCAGACAATTACATCCACGCTCTTTGGTTCTGTCCACCAGTGCAAAAGTTTTGGCGCGAGATATGTGAAGACTTATCAAAATGTCTGAAATGTAACATTCCAACCTCCCCCTTAGTGTGTTTGTTGGGCAGCTTAGATAATGTCACTTCAGAAAAGAATATAGCCCATATGATCTTCACTGCCCTATGCATAGCCAAGAAAACAGTCCTCATGAACTGGAAAAATAAAAATAATCTTAATTCTAACCAATATAGAAATTATCTATTAGATTACATTAGTCTTGACACAGCCTCTGCCACCACATCAGATCAATTGCTCTGGGCCCCTTTTATCAGCTCCATCACCTAGTGGGGGTGGGGGGTCATAGTTTGGTCCCGCCTTCACTGTTGTGATTGGTGAGGGGGTAGGGACAGGCTTAGGGCGTCGGGGGGTTCCCCGGAGGCATCTTCCTTGGGGGGCTCAACCCGGGGTAGCGGTCACGTCCGGTTGAGGGCTCTGTTGGCTCTCAGGTGACTGTTTCCTCGCGGCTGCGTGCAGCGGGGCTAGGGGAGGGTCTGTGCTGACGGACGTGGGTTACTGACCTGGCAACCTGGCTGCCCCTGGGTGGGTCCGGGATGGGCGTGAGGTTCTGGGGGTGCTCCGTCTCTGGGCGGGGGCCCGGGCCGGGCCTCGGGTCCTGGTTGGTGTGTTGCCGGGGTTGTGGGCGGGTGGGTGCATGGGGGCCCGGCCCTGGAGCAGGGTGCCGCCGGTGCATCGAGCCGCCTGGGGGGCTCTTCAACTGGTGGGGGGGATGGTCACATCTGGCAGGAGCTTTCTTCTCTCAGGAACTCTCTGCAGGAGGGGGAGATACAGGAGAGGTGGAGGAAGATCTCAGCCTGGGCGTTTACCGTCTTATGTAGTCTGGAAGATGTGTGGTTGGTGGGGTGGGTGCAGTTTTCTCTGTGGTGGGGTTGGGTGGACTGTCCAGGGCTCTGTGGAGCCGGGGGGCGCTACTGCACTGGGCCCCGGTCTGATGGGCCTGGGCCCCCCTTCCCTGGCGGGTCGCGGAGGGTGGGAGTGCCTACTGGGGTCAGCGGGGGAGCTGGCCCCAGGGAGGGGTTACCTGCCCCTCCCTTCCTTCCCTCCCCATCTCCAGCTGCCTCCCTCTTCCCGCTCCTCCACAACCACCCACACATGCAGGGCCTTGGAGTGGGGGTATGTCACCAGGGTGCAGAGGAGGCTACCCCCCCCCCCCCCCCCCCCGTCCCCTTCTGGCTGCCTCTGCCTCAATTTTATCCCACAACTTAGACATTCACATTATTCACACTCTCATTACACATACATATAGGATCTTGGGGGTGGGCACAATCACGGAGTCCAAATCACCATCAGGGTGTATACCTCACCCCTGACGTCGTTGCCCACCTCTCAATTTTAAATACACTTAGTCATTGAGGGTTAGCAGGAGGGACTATGCGCTTACCTGCTGCTCCTTGGCAGGTAGCTCCATGCCCTCCTGGGTTTTAATTGCACCTTAGAACACATATGCATCAACACTACAATGAGCGGGTGGAGGGAGGTTTGGAGTCTTCTCCCACCCCCATTCTCTGCGGCCTGCTGGAGCGGGAGGGCTAGTAGGAGGAGTTGGCCGTCCGACTGCGGTCTGGGGTGTGGGGCCTCCCTGCTGCTGCGGAGTCGGGGTGGTCTGCCTCTCCCCACCGCAGGGAAAAGGGTAACACCACCTGGGTCTGGGTGCAATTCCCCCCTCCAGGGGCAAGGGTACCTAGACCCGGTTTGTAGAGTACGCTTGGGGAGTGTGATTGTGTGTACAGCGTCTCTTTATGTCTGTCTCCACGTTGGTTGAGTGTGGAGTGAGTGCATATGAGAGCATGAGGGTGGGAATGGATGTTTGTGTCTGTGTGTGCCTGTATGTCTGTGTCTATATGTCAGGTTGGGTATCAGACGCCACCTCTCTGGGGACACCTCAGGCCCTCCAAGGTTTGGAGGCCTATCTCCACCCACCACCACTTCCCCTGCCGGTGGCGGACTCCCTCAGGTGTCGGTGTGTTGGTGGTTCTTTGTGTCTGGGGGTGGGCGTCCGGGTACACACCGGCTCACTCCTTGGCGGCCGCTTGTCGGGGCCTGGGGCCTGGGGCTCGCTCGGGCCCCTTTGGAGGTGGGGTGCCCCCGGCCTCTCGGCCCAGGGCTCGGTCACTCAGGCGCAGCTGGGGGCCGGCGGAGCTCACGGGCGCGTCACTGCAACCCCCCCTGGCTTCTGCTCCGCGGCTGCTGAGTGAGCCCTCATCTGGGACTCTCCTCAGCTCTTACTGGAACAGTGGCGCGGCTGCCCCTCTGTTGGTCTTCCATGGTCTCTTGTGTTCTGGGGGCCTCTGGATGTCTGGAGTTTTGATCTCCTCCATACCCGCTTCACACCCTGGAGGACGGGGCTGTGGCCCCCCCACACTCCCTAGCAGATCATTACATGGAGAAACCTTTGGAATGCAAGCATGCTGACCCACACAGGTATGCACACATGGGTATTCACAGACGCGGACTAAAGCTTTCTTGGCTGCTGCCTCAAAGCACACTGTGCGCTGTCTATCTTGCGTGCTGCACAATATCGTTTATTACTTAGTAAATACTGATATCTATGACTAGCTAGTTTATTGTGATGGTGCTTTGTTTTCTCTATTATTATGTTGCTCTTTGTTGTTTGCTGTCTCCTCTGTTTGTTTGTTTGTTTGTTTGTTTGTTTTTTCTCTCCATACAGGTGACCCAGGAGTTTTTTTTTTTTTGTCTCTCTTCCCCCCCCTTCTCACCGTCTCTTCTCCCCTTGGGTTTTCTTTCTTTCTCTCCCCCTCTCTCTCTCATTCATTCCCCCTGTCCTATTTATTAAAAAAAAAAAAAAAAAAAAATGACAAAGGATGAACTGAAGCTCTGCCATCATGTAATGTCGCATACTGCTGTTTCTGATGTCATTTAAAAAAAAAAAAAAAAAAAAAAAAAAAGTAAGAGCCAAACAGGATGGGAGGATCTGATTGGTTCTTTGTGCCTTTTTAAAATATTCATCCTAATGAGGACAAAGACACTCTCGTCATTTCTTCTTTTGTTTTCATGTCGTCACATTTATTTTGCAGTCTGAGCTCCTCGTTCTCCTCTCTTCCAGCTCGCACTCCTCCTAAGATGTCGGAGCCTTTTCCCGCTCCTCCAGAGGACGGTGAGTCCAGCACAGCTTCACGTTTCTGTGAGACATCAGGAGACGACGCGCCTCCGACGTTTCAGTTTATAGATGAAACACGAACAATAAATCACGTGTTCGACAGTGAAAAACACACGACACAAAAACACACGACAGAGGTGTTTCAGCTCCTGTTTTGTGGTTACTGGGTCGTTTCCTGATGATTTCTTCTTCTGCTCAGAGTCCATTTTGGCGATCAGCCGGCAGCTGAAGGACATCAAGTCTCATTTTCCTGATAAACAGCAGGTCCGTGAACGCAGCAGCCGTGTGTCTGTGTGGAAACATGGACGCCTTAGGACAGCGGACTATAAATGCAACGAACCTATCAGAGCTTGGGTTGGGTGAGAGCTGAAACATCCTGAAGCACCTCAAAATTAAACTCTGTGACGGCCCTGGCAAATCTACACATCCTAAACAAATCTCTGCACCTGCAAGCCGCTTTGCAGCCCACCTTCTCCTATTCCGCCAGCCTGAGGAACTGAGCAGGTGTCAACAGGTGACATCAAGTCGGAGCCAATTACTGCAGGTAGAAATGATCATTCACCTTTTGTCTAAAGCCTTCCTGACTGATGCGATCCTTAAATGTGATTTAAGCTGTGTGGGAACATTGGAGGCATAGACAGGAAATGAGGTTTAATCACAAACTCAGCTCAGTTTGTCCAGTTATTTGAGTCTGAAAGTGGTGCTAGGGGAAAAAAGTGGTTAATTCAGTCATTTTATTAACGCCCTTTAGATTAACTCAACTCACCTCTTGGTCATGTCATTTTCAAATCTACAGTGATGGTGTGTCAAACACTCCTTTTTACTGCTCTTTTAAATATTTGTGTCCACACGATGCCGACGTGTGCGTTTGTTCTGGAGCGTTTATTAAAAAGTAATTACAAAACAAAAACAGCAAGCAGAGTTTGATCATCAGGTCAACACACAGCAGCTCATCGCGTTTCTAAGCATTCCTGTTTACTACAGCTACAGCTAACAGTCCACTTCGCACCAAGTCAACAGCTACACGTGTTCTGTCTCAGGTTAAAGGTCACCAGTGGCTTCCTGGAGGTTTTTGTTTTCTCCAAACAGGTGAAGAGACGACAGCAGAAGCACACAGAGAAGAAATGAGTTTAGATACGATTCGAGTCTTTTTGTTCTTCAAGCTGAAGGAAGTTTGAAATAAAAGGAACGTCCACCGGAGCAGAAGACTGAGACGCGACGTACAGATTTCCTCGTATTGCTCACGTCCTATTGGACAGCTTGGGATCAGTGGAGTACCCTGATTGGATAAAGGAGGAAAGCCTCCAGAAACTACAGATGGGAACACAACACACATGAAAAAAAACCTTAAAATTTATCTAAACTTTATGAAGAAAAAAAGTACACTTTAAGGTTTCAGCCTGAAAATCCTCCATCGAACACGGTGCAGAGAAAAAAAGATTAAAAACAGATGGAGACAAAAAAAATTAAATTTGGATCTGTTACAGGAAAAATGTTTCTATGTTTCTTTACCTTCTTTTAAATGTGCAAGCATGCCCTTTTGTCTATGGTTAGATTAGTTTAGAATTATCTTTTTAGACTTTCTCAGCAAAGACATACTGTTTTGGGACATATTGTTTTAGATTGTTTTATCTCTCACAGCCTTCTCCCAGCTCTCTGCTGACGAGACTAGCGCCACATATGGAGTTGTTTATTTTATTTGTTTTGTATTTTCTTATCCTGTTCTCACTGTCTTTCCTATAAAAATTACCAAGCCACTGTGCATGGGGTGAGTTGTTCTTAGCAGCTCACCCATGTACACTTTTGATAAAGAAAGTAACTTTGTCTCATTGTGTCTTTATTTCTCCTGGGTCTTTTACAGAGTTTTCCCCCAACATTTCTTGGTCCTTCGAGCCGGAGCGCCTCCATCGTGTCCCATCTCCGTGACCAGTCCACGTTGCTCGTCTGTCGACAGCCCACACACTAGGTGTGTGGTCAAAGACCAAGGGCGTTAAATTCGAGTCTTGGCCAACGTTCTTAGAAAGCGACCCACGGTGGTGGGGCCCGATCGAGGTGGACCAGACCCGGCGACACTGACCAGGTAGATACAGACACACTGACACAATCTTGCGTAAAATCGTATTTTAAATTCAGGGAATTTAAAATAGCGAAAGCAGCTCGTCGCGACTGGAAGCTCCCCACTTCTGTGGGTTTAAAGTAGCTCGTCGGCTGGTAGCTTGGAGCTCGTCGACTGGAAGCTCCCCACTCTTGTGGGTTAGGTTTGGAGCTCTGAGTAGCTCCCCCAGCTGGGTCAAGGGAATAAGTAGCTCGTCTACAGAAAGACTGGCAGCTCCCCTTATTATAAGGGTTCCGATCGCGCGAATAAGTGTGAATGTGAATGTATGTGTGTATTGTTGTAACTAACGGAGCAAGCTGACTTTTCACGGTCCAATAAGAGACTGAGCCGCTCCTACTGTGTTTTTCTTTCACTGCTGTTCGCTGAAGTGCTGGTGGTTTGGGAGAACGGTCGAGTTTCGCCTCGTAAAGTTCACACCGCTTTTGGAAATAGTCCGAAAGTAGAAGGGCGTGTGAGCAACCACTCTCATTCCTCATATCAGCGAAGGTGGATAGCAGCTGTATTGCCAGTGTATAAATAAAAATAAATAACTAAATAAATACATAAGTAAGATACACTAAATAATAAAAATTGAAAAATGGGGAATAAAACCTCTAAACCTCTTGCCAATAATGGGCAGTATACACAAAAGTTCATTAATGACGAACAATGGATAGAAAATAAATATCCAGGTGCAGGAAAAATCAGCGCAAGGAGATGGCGTAATCCTAAAAAGACGTCATGTCCTGGGTGGGAGGGTACGTGCAGCCCCGCAGCTTTAACACAGCTCAAAGATAGCTTATTAAAGGAAATAAGTGCAACCACAAATCTTAGAAAGAAAGGAAAACGCACAAGTGAATTAACTTTCCTAGATGCATGGAAAAAAGAGCAACAGAGACGTGCTGAGAATAGAGAAAAGAGACAGAATAAAAAACAAAAGCAAAGCTGTGAGGTGCCTGAAGCAACGGCTGCAGCCCCTCCCCCCCTATGTTACTGCCTCTGCATCAACTCCCAAGCAAACAGACAAAGATGCAGCTGTGAATAACCCTTACGGTTCAGTGCAGGCAGATTTAGCTAAAATGTCATTAACACATGCACCTGAAGCAGATATAGGGGAAGATCATGTAGGCAGGGAAACATGGCCTGACCCCCCAAGCCCCCCAGGAGTATTTCCATTAATAAGTTCACCTAACCCCAGATATGGTCAGCCGATTGGACCTATGGGGCATCAAGACGCACACCCCACAATTCTTGTGTTTAGACCATGGTCACATGAGGATCGCAAAAATGTTCTTAAAGATGTCCCGCCCCTGCATGACGGTTTTGACACATGGAAGAGAGCAGTTGAAGCAATTAGGACTCAGTGGTATTTAAACGGTCATGAAATGTACCAGGTACTTCAAGATCTTTTAGGTTTGAAGTTTGGCTCAGTGAAAGGCTCTTTCACTGGGGGGGCAATTAATAATCCTTTAGATTCTTTAGTGGTCGGCAACGGACCACAACCCCTGCGTGCAGGTGACCCTGAATTAGAAGGCCAACTACATAATTTCTATGAACGTGTGAAACTACAGCTGGCCCCCAAGCCAAACTACAATAAAATAGGAGAGGTAAAACAGAAAGAAAATGAAACTGCATCAGATTTTTTAGACCGCCTGCGCCCAGTTTTTAGGCAGCATTCAGGTTTAGATTATGCCGATGGCGATGCAACGCCATTCCAGCAGCAATTAAAAAATGCGTTTCTAAATGGCCTGCTCCCACCAATCAGAGCACATGTAGAGAAACATTGGGTCAGAATGAACACTGGCAACCTGCCGGATGCCCTGTTACATGCTGAGCACGCCACAAAAGTGCACAAACAGAAAAATAAGGCTGACGTCTTCACCATAGATTCAGAGACAGGTTTCCTTGCATTTTCGGGAGGCTATCAGAGACAGAAAGGGAAGCAAGGTAATCGACAGCAAGGCCGCAGACACAGAAACAGAGACAGCAGATATGAAAGAGACAATGCCTGTTTCAACTGTGGAAAACGAGGTCACTTTGAACGAGAGTGCAGAAGTAAGCCACAGACACATAATAGTAGGAGGAACAATGACAGGCAAAACAGTGGCGAATCTATGGTAAACAATGACATGTGACTAGAAAACACACAAGACATGAACATTGATGAGGGAGGGGAAGTTTTTAACATAGAACAATTGCTATTAGGGTCAGAATACAAACCAATGCTGCTAATTCATGTGAACGGGCAACCAATCCAAATGTTGTGTGACACCGGAGCATGTAAAACGGTTCTAAGGCAGCCGCCTAAAAACTTACAGTACTCAAAAGACACATTAGTTGTGAAGTCAGCCACAGGCCACACCACTGTACAACAACTAACTGCCCCGTTAGAACTAATGCATACCGAAAGTGGCCGCAGGTGCTTCATTAAATGCATATATGACCCGTCATGCCCAGTAAACCTACTAGGAAGAGATGCTCTGACAGAACTCAAGATAGGCGTGGTACCGGAAGAGAATGGCATGATTGCTGAATGCATGCTAAATGACAACACTCCAGAGCCAGATAGCATTAACACGGCACACAGCAGCAACGTGTGTCTCTCTCAAGGCTACGGTGTCCCACATTATTACTGGACTCTTGAGTTGCCCGAGCTCACAAAGCTACACAATGTGGCCCGCAAATATACACCCCCCACATCCTATTTCCAGAAACCCACTGACTATCACAACACGTTGAGATTTAAACAAACTCCAGGCCCAGACCCACTTTACGATCAGCAAGTGTGGAAGCTAGGACAACAGAGTTTGACTTTACAACACCTGTATGTCACAAAGTCGGGAAATGCAGTGTGCTCAGTAATCCAATCAGCAGCCGTGAAGGCTTTGAACCGCATGCCTAAGCCACACGTGTCTGTAGCGCATGACTATCATTCAGACTGGAAGGATTTAGGAAATGTGTTAGCCAGGGTTGAAGCAGACACTTATGAAAAAACGGAAGACACTCATGAAGGCTGGCTTCAAGGCCGCCGGACGGGTTGTTTCCGACACACACTGGGTTGGCTGGTCGCAGTCAGGCCCGCTGTACACCTAGCCGATGCCGCTGAAACACATGCACAATTAACTGAATGACATCAGGCAGCACTAGCTCAGCTGCCTAAAACTCTCTGGTCTACAGGCCCTGCTGATGTAGGCCTTATAAAAAATGCAGATGAAGTAAGAGTAAAACCTCTCTCAAAACACAGACCACTGATATCTCAATACCCACTCACTACTGAGGCTAGACATGGCATTCGCCCAGTGATAGCAGACATGGAAAAGGCAGGAATTTTAATAAAAACAAAGACAGCCACCTGTAACACTCCTATCTTTCCTGTTAAAAAAGCTATCACGGGTGCATACCGTCTAGTACATGACCTGAGAGCTATAAACGAAGTGACTGAACAAATCCCACCTGTGGTTGCTAATCCACACACTGTTTTAAATCAGGTCACACCGAACGAACAGTGGTTCTCAGTAATCGACCTTTCAAACGCTTTTTTCTCAGTTCCACTACATCCAGACTCACAGCCATTGTTTGGCTTCACCTTTGAGGGTCAGAGGTACACATACACTCGTTTGCCCCAGGGTTTCCAGAATAGCCCAACCCTCTATGCAGAAGCACTGAAGAAGTCAATGTCTAGCTGTAAGCTCCCACAGCTAGGTCAATACTTGCTGTATGTAGATGACATTTTAATAACCGGTCATACACAGCAGGCGTGCAAAGACAACACACTTGCTGTGCTACAGCATTTGGCTGAACAGGGCCACAAAGTCTCAAAACACAAACTGCAGCTGTGGAGTGATAACGTTACATATCTCGGACACACACTCACAGGCCAGGGCAAAACACTGCTGGGAACCAGAAAGCTGGCAGTGCAAAACACACCCAAACCTAAAACAAAACAACAGATGATGAGTTTTTTAGGTTTGTGTAATTTCTGTAGAGCTTGGATTCCAGAGTATGCACTAACAGTTCAGCCACTCCAAGACATGATTTATGGCAAAAACCTCGCTTTGCGCGACACAATAACGTGGACGGTAGAGGCAGACACAGCATTTACTAACCTAAAGGTGGCTTTACAAACAAATGTAGTCCTGGCCCTGCCTGATTATGACAAGCCTTTCGTGCTGCATGTTGATGGGGGGGCCGGCTACATGAAGGCAGTTCTGACACAGGCTTTTGGTGACAAACAGCGCCCTTTAGCATTCTACTCGTGTAAGTTAGACGCTGTAGTTTCGGGCCTGCCGACTTGCGTCCAAAGCTGTGCAGCGGCCACAGAAGCAGTAAAGAAGTCAGCAGACATTGTCTTAGGGCACAAATTAGTTGTGAAGGTCCCGCATGCTGTCACATCTATACTGCTGCAAGCCAATCTCTCTTACCTGACTCATGCCAGACAGCTATCGTATGTAGGCATTTTACTACCACAGTCTCACATCACACTGGAAAAATGTGGCACACTGAATCCAGGGACTCTAGTGAGCACACCAGCTGATGGGGATGTGCACAACTGCCATGCAGAATTAGACAAAGACACCAAACCCCGCCCTGACATCCATGCTGAGCCACAAGCTGGTTTTCGTGATGTCTTTGTGGACGGATCGGCCTCTAAAGACAACACAGGCCGTAATTGTGTAGGTTACGCAGTAACCACAGACAGTAGAATAATAGAAGCAAAACCACTTTCTTCTTCATATTCTGCACAGAGCGCTGAGCTGATAGCTGTTATTCGTGCATGTGAAATACACAAAGATAAACAAATAAACGTTTATACAGACAGCCAGTATGTTTTCTCTGCTGTGCATCATTTTGCAAAGCTCTGGCAAAACAGAGGAATGATTACATCAACCGGTAAACCAGTCCAGCATGCAAGCCTCTTACAACGACTGCTGACTGTAATAAATTTACCACAACAACTCGCATTGTGTAAATGTGCAGCACACAAAACTGATAGCTCTTTTATTACTACAGGCAACAATTTTGCTGACAGTGCCGCAAAACAGGCGGCACAAAAGACAAACATGACACTAATGGCAGTAAACACGCATCAGATTCCACTGGATGTGTTGCAAAGTGAACAAAAAGCAGCAAGCACAGCAGAGCAGGCAAAATGGCTAAAACACGGTGCAGTTCTGACAAACGATTTAATGATGTGTTATGGCAAGCCAGTGTTGCCAAAATCGCTCCACAAGATGGCAGCATTAGTGACTCATGGCTGTACGCATTTGTCATCGGGGGGAATGACCTGTATTGTCAACTCTCATTTCTACACTGTAAATTTTGAAACTTCAGCAAAACAATTTGTCAGAACGTGCATGACGTGTCAAAAATATAATGCTCAAGGTAACCTGCGACCAAGAAGAGGCCGTTTTCCAACTCCGCCTCATCCTTTTCACACAATTCATATGGATTTTATTGAACTAAGCGAATGTCAAGGGTCAAAATACGCCCTAGTGGTTATAGACGTGTTCTTAAAGTGGCCGGAAATCTATCCAGTGAAAAAGGCAGATGCAATTTCAGTAGCAAAGTGCCTGTGCAATCACTTCATACCCACATATGGCATTCCAGCTTTGATACGATCAGACAACGGCACTCATTTTGTAAATGATGTCATCACTAAGGTCTCTGAAGCACTCGGTTTCAGCATAAAACACCATTGTGCTTATCACCCTCAGAGCGCAGGCCTTGTAGAGAGAACTAACGGCACTATAAAACAAAGGCTCAGGAAATGCATGGCAGAAACAGGAAGGCCGTGGCCTGAATGTTTGGGTTTAGTGAAGATGTGGATGCGCTTAACACAAGGCTCCCATAAACTAACTCCATTTGAAATCATTCATGGCAGGCCGTTTCCACTGCCTATTACCAGTCAACCAATAGACAAAGCAATCAGAGAAAACACATTAGCAGAATGGATGTCTAAGCTGTTAGAAAACAAAGAGATCATTGTACATAATCAACAACCTGATGATGTTTCTCCAGTGTCTTGCAGACTAAAGCCCGGTGACTGGGTTCTGATCAAGGTGCTCCAAAGGAAAAACTGGAGCACACCCAGGTGGGAGGGGCCATACCAAGTCCTCCTCACTACACCGACCGCTTGCAAAATTGCGGAACGACCATCCTGGGTCCATCAGAGTCACTGCAGGCGAGTCAGTGAAGCCATCTAAACACAGCTGACGGCAGGCTTGCCTACTTGTTGTGATCTCGCCCGGTGGAGGGGTCAGCTTTCCTGGCCGGGGGGTCTACTCGCGACAGGAGGGCGTGTTCCGTCGTCATGAGGTGGTGGCTCTTATCAACTGCAGCGGCCCTGACCATGGCCGGGCTCCTCACCTTTGCTTCCGTGAGGGACAACAAGTCACGCTATATGGAGAAAAGGCAGACACTGTATGACAAAGGAAAGTACACCAAGTTTCCCCATGGATACGCCACTAACTTCTGGTGGCAGTTTATGAACACTACAGCTCATTTGAATAACAAAACTGACTGCTATGCATGTACCCATATGCCCCTATCCTCACAGACGTCTGGCCTGTGGCCGTACAGCATACCTGAAGATCGCAGTTGGTGTCTGTTGGGCCTGGCAACACATCCAGGCTACGGTACTCTTTGGTCCAAAGCCAACTACAGCATCCCAGCAAAAGCAACCTGGAGGTCATCATCACTCACAAATGTGAACTGTTCCGGACAGACCTACCTACTGACCTGGCCCCAAGTCTCAGACACGCTGCCTGATGTAATTCTACTGAACAAACTGAACGCATCACAACTGCCAGTATGTGTGATGAACAATGGATCGCGGGCAGTGGGGGAGCTGCCTACTCACCTATGTAAGTCCATATACACTTTCTGCCCACCAAGGAACGAGAGGAAGTGTATGACCTGTTCAATCAACGCCACCTGTGCCAGTAACACGACGCTGATGGGCCTAAACTGTCGCTCCGACTACAGCTACCGAATGCCACTACAAACAAAGACTCAGTACCAGACAGGATGTGCACGGACGGCACCCAGCAGCAGAGGAACCAGAGTTTTGGCTGACTGGTACTTCCTATGTGGCAACAAGGCTTATCTGTCACTCCCTGAAGGTTGGGGAGGTCTGTGCGCCCTGGTGGAATTATCAGATCACGTTTTCTTCATGCAAAGTGTTGCACATCACCCAAGCAGCCGGCAGAGACGTGAAGTGGACATCGCCTCCCCCAATTCTTTCAGCATTACCGTGGACACTGGAGTGCCGGGAGAGTTTCGCATCTGGGGAGGAGGAGTGAAATTCTTACAGAGCTTGATCCCCGGCATTGGAGTTGCCGAGGTGCGAGATCATGTGGAAATCAACCGATATGCTCTGCTACGACACATCAACTTGACTAAGACCCTGGGAACCGCCTTAGCAGGAGAACAGCAGGCCATCAGAACGATGGTGCTGCAGAACAGACTGACACTAGACCTGCTAACAGCATCACAAGGAGGAGTTTGCAAGCTGATCGGGGAAACATGTTGCACTTTTATCCCTGATGGATACGAAACTGGAGGAGACATTTATGAAGCTTTGCAGAATTTGACCGCTCTGCAAAAATATGTCACTGAACACACACCTGGAGCAGCTACAGCACAAAGCTGGCTGGACTGGCTGTTCAGCGGTTCATGGCTGGCTGCTGTAGCAAAGCCATTTTTCCTTCTAGGTCTCATCATGATAGCACTGCTCATATTAGTGTTGTGTGTGTTGCCATGCCTAAGAGTAATGATTTCACAGATGATAACAACTACAATGACTGCTTATGTTGCCGTGCCTGAAGAAGAACAACATCCCGTTGCAATTCTGTTAGAGGAGAACTTGTACTAGCTGCTAATAAATGACGTGGTGATTAAAAATGACTTGTCAAGTGATCATGCACTGATTAAAACATTAGTAGGTTATGCAAGTTTTCATACTTTTATTTTTTGAAGTCTTGACTTTTAAACATAAAGTTTTTCATTTTGAATATAAAGTTTTCATGCTTTTATTTTATTTTTTGAAGTCTTCAGTTTTAAACATAAAGTTTCCATTTTAAATATGAAGTTTTCATTAGTTTACACATAAAGTTTTCAATTTAAGGTTTGCATCATTTTAAGTATAAGGTTTTCATGCTTGTACTTTTAGAAGTTTTAAGTTTTCATTTCATAATATAAGGTTTTCATCCTTGTATTTTTTGAAGTTTCCATTTTATAATATAAGGTTTTCATCCTTGTATTTTTTGAAGTTTTCATTTTACATATTAGGTTTTCATCATTTTTAAAATATAAAGTTTTCATTTTACTTTTCATTCTTTTATTTTTTGTAAGTTTTCGTTTTAAAATATAAGGTTTTTATCCTTTATTTTTTTGTAGTTTTAGTTTTATTATTTTTTCCACTTGTTATTTCATTTACTATGATTTTCATTTCCTATGTTTTTCTTTTTATTATTTTCTTTTGTTTTATTCTTTAGACCAAATGACTGCCATTTCTGCTATGCTGACATTTTGAAAAATTAAAAATTGTTTAAGATACTTAATAAATAATCTTCACAGACAATTGTTGTATACATTTAAAATAAGTTAAACAGGAGGGAATGTTACAGGAAAAATGTTTCTATGTTTCTTTACCTTCTTTTAAATGTGCAAGCATGCCCTTTTGTCTATGGTTAGATTAGTTTAGAATTATCTTTTTAGACTTTCTCAGCAAAGACATACTGTTTTGGGACATATTGTTTTAGATTGTTTTATCTCTCACAGCCTTCTCCCAGCTCTCTGCTGACGAGACTAGCGCCACATATGGAGTTGTTTATTTTATTTGTTTTGTATTTTCTTATCCTGTTCTCACTGTCTTTCCTATAAAAATTACCAAGCCACTGTGCATGGTGTGAGTTGTCCTTAGCAGCTCACCCGTGTACACGTTTGATAAAGAAAGTAACTTTGTCTCATTGTGTCTTTATTTCTCCTGGGTCTTTTACAGAGTTTTCCCCCAACAGGATCACAAAAAAAACAAAAGCGGAAAAATTCATGTGCCCGTATTCTCCAAAAGAAAAAAATTAAAGCATGTCAAACATAAATATACAAACACATTATGCATCTATGCACATCATCAGCCACGTTCGGGTTAGAAAATGATCTAAAAGTTTAAAGTGCAACAAAGAAACAATGAGAAATACTGATTGGAGAGCAGATACTGATTTCAGGGTTAATAAGGATTTTTTTGAGTCCCGACGGAGGAGCGCGAGTCCTGTCAGCTCATATCAGACGTCACAGCAGTCCAGACGTTTGGCCATCGTCTCATAACAGTCTGTCCAGATTTAAGACCGTCCTGTCCTGTAAAGTTTCCATCGGTCTTTGATCGCTTTTGCCGCTCCTGTCGTTGGCTAAGAAGGAAATAAATCCAGGAAGAGCAGCAGAGGCCTCAGGGTGCTGGCTGACACCCTGCAGCGACGGCGCGGCGTCCGTCAGGCCGTCAGCTTCAGTCGTCCTGCAGAGAAACGAGAGCGTCAGCCAGCAGTCATGTGACCCTTTAACTCACCATGTCCACACTACTGACAATAAATGTGAAAACATGTTGTTTCTCTTCATTTCGCTCTTTCTAGAGCTGATCACAAAGTTCTTACACTGTGAAGCGACTTCGTCAGCAGTTTACAAAGCATCCCGACAGCTCCTGCAGACTCTCCTCTAACGCCTCTGCACGGACCACAAATAAAACAGACACCTGTGCTGCCCTTACTAACCTCTGCTCAGAAGAAAACAAACTGGCTTCAAATATTTCTCTTGTGTACCGCTGACATTTTTTTAAACCACCTCCCAGTTTTTACCAGGAATTTAGTCTGGAAACTTTTTAGATGAGAATTATTACTGGTGCTCAGAGCAGAGTCTCCATCTACACCACAGAAATCTTCAAGTCAAAGAATCATTCAGGTGTGTTTTTAAAGATAAGTTGTGTGTCCTGAGCAAAGATCACGTCTGCGTTTGAACACCGACAGACGTGATCTTTGCTCAGCACACTGGCTTCCTCCAACTTCTACATGAAACGTACAATTAAAGTTAAAGAGTTAAATCTGGCCAATTTCATGCTTTTTACAGTCATGGTTCAAGAACCTCATGATAACACTTCCTGTTCTAACCAAAAACACAGAAACATGGAGGATTTTACTCCACAGTCATCGGGTCGCTGCTAATACAGGAAACAGCAGCACCTTTGCTAACGTTACCTGAAGATCGACTCTGAGGCCAAGTCTTCATGTCACATTTGTTCAATTAGCTTCTGGTAATCAATACGATCTCTCACCGAGCATTTCTGTCAAACGTGGTCCCAGAAAAACCAGCAGGAGTCAGTCGATCTACCGAGGCTGAAACCTCAGACTGAGCCTGACTGCAGTGTGAACGAGCAACAACCAGAAGTGTTCCTATCAAACTGACACAAACAGTGTTTTCAGATTTATCAGTGCAGACATGGAAGGAAGGAAGGAAGCAATCCCACAATCCTCTGCTCATCAGCGAGGACGCTCAGCCAGGCCACAGAGCAGCGAGGGGGAGGGACGGGATTTATCCGGACACCAGCGCACTCAAACACCCACCAACAGTCGGACGTCACGAGACCGTAACAGAGAGAGGCGGCTCGTTTGGTTTTAGCTGCTGCAGATTCAGAAATATGAGTAAATAAAAAAAGCTGCAGGTGTTTTTATCAGTTTCATCTGAGAGCAGCACAGAGAGGAGGAGGATTAGAGACGGGATCACACTGCTGGCCTCGCTCCATTAAGGACTAAATGCTTTATAAAAATAAAATAAAAAACCTTCCAGCTGCTTCCGAAGCCTCTGAGTGCTTTTACGTCTCCATAATGGCTTTTTGTAACCAGACCTGACTGAAACTGGAGATCGTCACGTGGGGTTTATCGTCCGTCCTTCTGGACACTAAAGACAACTTTATTTTAAAAATTAAACACCTGATAAGACCTGAAAGGAGCAACCGAGGCCATAAACTCACCAGGAAAGTATTTACCTGGGATACAAATCATATTTTCAAAGCACTTCTTTTTCAAACTGAGGAGTCGCCCCCTGCAGGTCATCAGAAAGGATGCAGGTTTAAGCTGCTTTTGCACTCAGTGCCTTCATCGTTTACCTTCTTTATTATTCCCAGATGTTAATGTAAGAATCATTTCTCATCTTTAATTTATCCAACTCGTCCTGCACCTCTCTGTCCTGGGATGAGATGAAACCTCAAACGTGTAAATTTCTGGTGACTTGAATTCCAAAAGAAGCTGATGAGTGATAATACAAGACTCCAGCAGCCGAACAGGCGACACACACACACACACACACACACATTCTGTGGTTAGAGGTGAGGAGCATTAGATGGATGGTGGAGGAGACAGGGGGAGGGGGCACCATGCCATGCTGAGAGCTTCCATGCCAAGCTGTCCACCAATCAGAATACACCCCCACCTACCTGCCCAC
Source organism: Diplotaxodon limnothrissa (assembly GCF_057381915.1). Lineage (NCBI taxonomy): Eukaryota > Metazoa > Chordata > Actinopteri > Cichliformes > Cichlidae > Diplotaxodon > Diplotaxodon limnothrissa. Next base: position 2,894,892 of record NC_140596.1, on the reverse strand, counting down.
CGTCCCCCACCAATGGGCTGGCTCTGTCTACCTGTCTGTCTGCAAACCAACCAATCAGACCACAGAATGAGGACACAGAAGAAGAAGGAGGAGGACAGACTGACAGCGGGCGTTCCTGGAAAATTCCTCCTCCACTCTTACAGCTCAGACCTGCGATGTTCAGGAGTTATCATCATTATTATTATTTACGCTTTGTTTACGCTAAGCTTTGTTCTGATGTTGTTTCGGAGCTCGTCTTCATTTCCTCAGACTTTTTCTATTCTTTTGTATTTTTGATGCGACAAACATTAAAAGCACGATAAGTGACGGTCTGAGACTTCATGCCGTGGCGAGAGGACGAGGAGCACCTGGACCTCACAGTCTCACCGACTCTCGCTGTAACGACTTCCTCAGAGGGTTTTAAATCCCTCTGCTGACACAGACGTCTGTGTTTGCACAGATAGTTTCAATGCTCAGAACCTTTCCTCTGTGAACGTGTCTTAAAGCGATCGTAGAAAACAGGCGAGAAGCTTCAGAAACCGAGCCGAGCTGCCTTTGTTACAAACACATACACAATCTCTCTGCCACTGATGAAACCAGCTCCATTATTCTGACTGTTCTAAGACCAAAGAAGCAGAGTTTAAAGTAACATCCACAGAATAAAATCATGGAGGACGGACTCTGTGAGCTGCATGTGTGAATGTCTGTCCCCTCCCACAGCCAGTGGCGTGGTTCCACCTCTGAGCACAGAGGTTTTGTGGTGCTGTGTCTTTACTGGGTTTTTTCCTGTGAAAACATGTGGAACTGGTTTGGAACATCGTGCAGTGGTTGTTAGTCCTCCACACTGAAGGGAGCCAGCTAGGGTGCTTTGGGGGTCCGACCAGAAAACCTGCAGCGCTGCAGGTTAACTGTTTCACCCAGGACAGAACCAGGACACACTGGAGAGGTTAAAGCTCGCAGCTGGGTGGAAATTCCCGAGAAAATGTCTGAAGAGAGGAACATCTGTTTTCCCCAGCCACTAAGGATGGATGGACAGACAGATGGATGGAGGCATGGGTGGATGGATGGACGGAGGCATGGGTGGATGAATGGAGTTGGGTGCCGTGTTGTTGGAAAAGAGATTGTGTCTCCAGGTTGTGCACGTAAACACAGCGTGTGTGTTATCGCTGCTGCTCTGTCAGGGTCCAGCGGAGGGTTTAAAATCGAGCGGCGGACAGAAACAAGCGGACACACGGACGACTTCGGACGGAGACCAGTTCAGCAGCTTTCTGTTCTGGAGGGATCCGCTCCTGACCTTCAGCGATGAGCTGCTGGGTTTACTGGTGAGTTGAAAGGGAAGAATGTTTTCATGCTGGGAGTCTCGTAGAGCAGCTTTGCATGATTCACAGTTCAGAATAATCCTTTGTGTTCCTCTGAGCCTCGGTTCAGCCCCTCAGTGAGCGCTTGTGGCTGAGTGTGACCGGCTGCAGTTTGCAGGAGACCTCGTTCATATTTAAAGGAGCCTCCATGAGACTTTGAGGGCTGCAGGCGTCTTTGTGTTTGCATGGTTTCACACGCCAGTCAGACTCTAGTGCATCAGTGCATTACCCTTTTATTTCTGTTGTTGTGTTGCAGCCTCTGAACTTCATGTGCATGCCCACCACCTCCACCTCCTGCAGCACATTTCAAGAGAAAAAGTAGTTCAAGTGTGATCTGAGGTCTTATTCTTGTAATGTGTAAATAGTGAATCGTGTGGAAAACGTTCCTGACGTTGATGGCGTGGGATAAACAGGGTTTCCTCCTCAACATCTCCCCGTAGGAAAGGATGCATGTGAGAGGAAGCAAGGAGACAAAGGAGGAATTTTACATCTCTCACTGAGTCATAACTTCTGTCACCTGTCAGACTGCAGTGATGATGATGATGATGATGATGATGTTTGTTTACAGAAAGAGGGCAACGAATCACCACAGACAGAGGAGAGGGCGGAGCAAAGGGCGTCGGCGGGCCAATCGGACGACGAGGACAAAGAGAACGAGCCTGATGACGAAGATGACGAGGAGGACGATGACGATGGAGGAGGATGGATCACTCCCGGTAACATCAAAGAGGTGAAAATGGACTCCGCTGATTGGACGGCTCCAGCTGACATCAAAGTCGGCTGTCTCACCACCGACTTCGCCATGCAGGTAACGGATGCAGACGGTGCATTCGCTGTTTTTCACCTTCTGTCTAAAGGTTTGTGTGAATGGTTTCAGTAAACCGCTGCGTGAATAAATATTCTCCTGCTTTACGCCGGACTTCAAAAAGCTTTCGCTGTCTGTGTCCCAGAACGTTCTCATTCAGATCGGACTTCACGTTCTCTCTGTGAACGGGATGCTGATCAAGCAGGCGAGGAACTACATCCTGAGATGTCACGCCTGCTTCAAGTGAGTCCGAACAAAGTTAACAAAACCTCTTCAGGCTGAAAGGGAGGCAGCTCGAATCCGTTCCAGCGAAAAATACAAAACACGACATTTAAAACATTTAAATTTATATCAAGAGTAGAATAAAGGTGCTGAACAAGTGAAAATGTCAGGACTGCTTTATTAAAAGAATAAAGATAAATTAATACATAAATAAAATGGACAAAGTCAATGAAAGGAATAAAATAAATAAATAAATGTATTAAATTGCTGCTTGAGTAGGTTAAAATAAAAATAATAAAACACAGTAAAAATGATGCTTACATAGAAAAATATAATAAAGGTGCTCCAGAGATACAGATGTAAATAAGGTCAAAATAAAACATCATGTAAAAATCTGAATATAATCCATTAAAGTGGCTCTACACCAGGGGTGGGAGGGCCGGCGTCCTGCAGGTTTTAGATCTCACCCTGGGTCAACACACCTGAATCACATGATTAGTTCATTACCTGGTTTCTGGAGAACTTCAGGACATGTTGAGGAGGTCATTTAGACATTTAAATCAGCTGTGTTGGATCTAAAACCTGCAGGACTCCGGCCCTCGAGGCCTGGAGTTCGCCCACGCCTGCTTTAAGAAAAAGCACAGATGTTAAAGTGGATCAGAACGATGGAGCGTGGAGTGCAGGGTTGGAACAAACCTAACATGAGAGGACAGATGTTCCTCAGACGGACAGATGTTAGTGACCTGTCCTGTTCTTAGAGGCTGTAAGGAGAATAAAGCGAGGGGTTGCCCGTCCAGGAGCATTGACCTGTTAAATGTTTCGATTCCAGGACGACGAGCGACATGAACAAAGCTTTCTGTCCTCACTGCGGGAACAGAACCCTGAAGAAGCTGGCGGTGACGGTGAACGAGGATGGCAGCATGCAGATGCATTTCTCCAAAAACCCCAAAGTGTTGAACCCCAGAGGGCTCCGGGTGAGACGCGGCGTTTTATCACTTCTAAAATGACTCTGCGTTCGCATCTGCAGCGTAAATCGTTTTTTCAGACCGCTTCAGTTCTGCCTGAGTCGGGTCTAAACGTCCTAAACATGACCGCTGCCGTCTTGTGTTTCAGCACACGCTGCCTCTGCCTCAGGGGGGGAAACACTCCACCAACCCCCAGCTGGTGGAGGACCAGCGCTTCCCCCAGCAGAGGCTCTCCCGGAAGGCTCGCCAGAAGACCGATGTCTTCAACCCGGACTACGTGGCCGGAGCGTCGCCGTTCTGTGAGAACGACATCTACAGCCGAGCCGCCAACCTGCAGATCAGAGACGGCCAGTGTGGCGGCGGCAGGAGGCGGGCCAACCCCAACGCCACCCGCAGGAAGTTCATCAAGAAGAAGTAAAGATGGCGAGCATGCATCGTGTTTAAATTAAAGGACCGGACCGTCATTTCCCAAATCATCCATCGGCTCACGTGCGACAGATTAACTCACCAGGTCTTCTGGTGCGTTCATGGACAGTCAGACATCCAAGACATGAGGATTAACTACAGCTCTAAACACGGTGTTCAAAGCAGAAGAGACGCGCGTGACAGCCAGAGGAAGTCGATGACACTCGGCGACACACGGGCGAATTAACTGCTGGCAGCACGAGTGACTCTAACAATACCAGCTCCAGATTATTACAGATTACATAGCATCCCTTATGGAACGAGCCAGAATAATAAATACATTAAAAGTGTGTGAAATTTCACATCGGTGTCTGTTTCTGCTCATTACCTCCACCACAGAGGCAGGAGCGCGCTCGGTCTGCAGGGCGGCGACGTGATACAGAGATTCTGCTACATATCAGGATTTCTGTGAGTGAAGAAGGAAGAAATAAAGCTCTGCTCCTAAACACTCGCTGCTGGAGACGTTTCTCCTCCAGTCGATTAGATGAAGGATGGCAGAGGTGGATGAACATCTGTAAGAGCAAACGGCAGTACTGAACGGACCAATAACGGTCACTCTGGGTTACACGGCTACAGCGTGCAGGTGCACATCAGGTTCAGGGTTTAAACAACGACTAAGGTGTAAATCCTCCTTCCTTCAAATTTTGCCAGACGTAATATTCTTATTAAAATATTTGTTTTAGAGAGCAGTGAAACCTTTCACAGCGAGTCAGCTTGAACTACGTTATAGTTTCCAGCTCAGTGTTTATGGCTGATCTTCAGTATTTTACATCTTTATGATAAAAACATCATCATGAGAAACATTTCTAACTGTCCTGTAACGTCGGGGTCCTGCACTGAAAAACGCAAACCGACTTCTCTGCAGTTTTCACTTTGTAAAGCCGGACCAAACGTGACCCTTCAGTGGGCTGCCTCTGGGGCCGAGGGCCACATGTTCGACATAAATAAACTTTATTATTGATTACAATTTCATGCTTTGGCGTGTGGTTAAACGGTAACACCACTGTGTGCCGCATAGTGCTGGACCTTTTATGCCTTTATCTTCTCGTTGCACCTTGTGAGTCACTGAAGTTGTGCCAGAAATGCTGTGTTTCTATGGTAACACAGCATTACATCATTGAATTGTCCCGTCGCCGTCTGACAGTAAAATTACACAAAAACCAACGATTCAAACACGACGCAGAGGGAGAACATGATCACTGGAAGGTTTATATTTTTAAACAGGAAAATAAGACCTAACAGGCAGGTGTAGTAAGGCTGTTAGTTGGTGGAAGTAGCGTCCACGAGGTGCTCACCTGTAGATCTGTGAAGGTGGAGATCCTTGAGTTTATCTTCAGATATTCCAGACAGGTGGAGATCAGCTCAGACTGACCGTGACTGTGCAGAAACTGCAGTACGCTCCTTTAAACATGAGACTGACTCGTCAATATAATTGATCTTTATTGATTTCCAATGAATCTTTGAATCAAAGTGAAAGATTTAAGTGTCCAGACAGTTTTTAACAAACCCACCATGTAAATCAGACACAGCTGACGGACTACAACTCCCAGCTGACGGACTACAACTCCCAGCTGCCTCAGCAGAAAAAGCTCAAAGATGAGGCCGACGCTGGATGAAAATGCAGAGTCAGTTTCTGCCCTTCAGGACTTTCCTATAATAAACCAAACTTTTGGTTTTCTCACATTTCTGACACGTTACCAGGAAAACACAAACATTCAGTTTTTCCTTCTTAAAGGACGAGAACGAGCTGAAGATCTCCGGGAGCAGAGTTAAAATCAGGTGGACTCCATCATCGATGGAAAAAGAAGCAAACTAAACTATTTGCTTATTTTCCTTCTACGTTAGTGAGTAAACCTTTAAATAAGAGAAGAAATGTCACCATTAAAGCCTTTTTCTCACATATATAAAAATATTTTAATGCTTCAGTTTTGACAGATGTCCGTCACAGGATACAGTTTAGAGCCAGCGTTTCCTCGCCTTCACTCCTCGTCCTGCTTCGGCTCTTTAAACTCTGTCTTTGTCAGTTCAGCTCCGGGTTTGGAGTCTCTGACATCGGATGGGGTCGGCGCCGGTTCTTTGGGCTCCATGTCAAACGTCAGGCTGCTCAATTCTGCCGTAATGTCGACCTCTGGCACCGGCGGCTCCTTCTGAGGAAGCAGGAAGTCCAGAGGCTCGAGGACTGTGGCGAGGTCGATGGAGCCCAGATGGCCGTACTTGTGCAGCTGGGTGGGAGGAACACCTGCGGAGAGACAACAGATTTGATTCAGACCAAACTCTGCTGCTCAGCACTTCTTAAGCTATTTTAGCCATTACAAAGAATAACTTTGAGAAGAGAGTCCAGGGCAAAAAAAGAAAAAGAGGTTAAAGATTTTTTTCTCTTTTAAACTAATTTTGTGAAGTTTTCTTCTCATTGACTGATTGGACCAAAAGTTTAACTTTACTACACAAAAAAAGCTTGTGTGGTGATTTTGTGGTTTTATTAGTGCCCCCTACAGGCTGAAGCGGTCATTACTCCAAATTCAGACCATGGTTTCACAAATGTCCCAGTGGCTACGCCCATCTTTTATGTACAGTCTACCATGTACGTTCATGCGGTTTCCAGCCCGAGACCGAAGGTGACCAACAAGAACAACAACGCAAGGACAACAGTTTAAACTGAGACCGCATTATTGGAATAACGGCTTCACTTCCAGGCCCGTCGTTAAACGTCTTCAGCATCACCGCGTCCGTTTTAAACGAAGAAACAAACTCAGACGTTGCTGCGAGTCCTCACCCAGGATGAGAGCGAGCTGAGCCGGTGGAAACAGGACCTGCAGGCAGCGGTTCAGGAAGGGCAGCAGGTCTTCAGCGTACGCACAGCAGAACTGAATAAACAGCTCCTTCTCCCGGCTGCTGAAGGCCGTCTCCTCCGCCCGGTGAAACACCAGAATCTGACGGGTCACCTGACAAAAAACGACACCGTCAGCAGCTGTTAATCCAGCATCAGTCTGACTTTAACCCAGATTACACCAAAGATCCAGCTGCTCACCATCTTCAGGGCTTCCTCCAGGCATTTGGTGACATTCTCCACCACTCCGATGGGGCAGCAGAGGCGGAGGTCGTTGAAGGCGGTCAGGATGTTGTTGAGAAAGCAGGCGAGCGGCTGGAAGTCCAGCAGGGACATTGGGGGCTGCAGGGTGCCGGGCTGCGGGGCGGGGGCTACGACGGGGATGGTCCCTGCCAGCACTGAGGGCAGGGCGATGAGGGTGTACAGGTTCATGTCCTCCTGGAACTTTTCCACCGCCTCCTTCACGGCTCCGCGGAACGTGTCCACCGCCACCCGCTGGAACATGGGCGCCAGCTGCCCGCGGAAGTCCGCCCCCACCCTGCTGAAGGACAAACCGAAGTACATGCACTGACCCAGCAGGGAGTCCAGGCGGCTGCCCACACCCCGCTGCAGGTCCCTCTCTAAGGTCTCCAGGAACTCTGCCACCTTGTGCACCACCCAGCCGTGGAAGATGGCGCCCTCGTTCACAGCCATGAGCCCACCGGCGGGGGGCACTAGCGGGTCCTCGTCAGAGAAGATGGCTCTGTACTGGGTGATGATGTCAAACATGTGCACCCTGCAGGCCTCGATGGTCTTGGTGATGTGAAAGTAAGCATCGTTTTCAGGGATGGCGGCGAGGATGGAGTGCAGCCAAGTGCTGCGAGCCTGCAGGAACTTCACCCGCAGCTCCGCCTCCGTGAACACGTCCATACGCCGCAGGTAACCGATGACGCGGAGGCACACGGGAAGCTGGGAGTTGCTGCGGAGCTGCTGCAACAGCTGGTTGAGCATCAGCTGAGCCGACTGACGCACTTCACGCACGATACCCTAAAGATGGAGAAGGTCAAAGGTTAGAGGAGCCGAAACATTAGATGTTCTCCACAGTGACCTTTTCTGTTTTATATCTCAGCAAAGAGAAAGTTTCTCAACTGTTTTTCTCCAGTTTTTGTCAATTTAGAGTTTAAACTAGCGATTTCCAGCCTGTACCTGAACCTGAGCCCCATCAACAACCTCCCGCAGTCACATTTTAGCTTTTTCACCTTCTCTGAAAGCCTGCTTTATTCCAGCTGGCCAACACCTGGAAGCCTGCTGAGGGGCAACACCCAGAGCTTGTTAGCTGTGCACGTAACAAAAGAAAACTGAGTATTCAGAGCGGTCTGGAGCCTGAGCTCTTTAATTCTCTTCACACGTGTAATTGTTTATTTGAACATTTTTTCTCCAACATCACACGACAGAAAATCAAAGAAAAGTAACGTTTATTTAGCCCTAACAGTTCATTTTCCTAAATAACATTTAGAGTTTAATTCAGGCAGTAAAAAAACCCCAAACACACCCGCTTTTTGGTCAGCCTGGTCTGGACTCACCTGGATGACGGGCAGCGACGAGTGTTTCTTCTCCAGCCTCTTCACGTATGCCGCCAGCTCCAGAGCCTCTTCGTAGTAGCCGTTGCGGACGCAGGTGTCCATGAGCTGAGGAATCTCCAGAATCTCCAGGATCTCCGTGTGGCGGTTCAGAGTGAGGCTGTTCATCCGGCGGCTTGCTCCGATCTCCTCCGCCTCTTTCATGAAGTGCCTGAAAACAAAATGAGCCCCCAAAGCTCAGAGAGACAGCACAACAGCAAAAACACAACTATGTGTAACACTTTATAGCTCTAAGAACCTTTTATTATCTTTCATTAATGTTCCCAGTCTGTAGTTTTGTTCTGGTTGTGGCTAAAGTCTGGCTGCCTGTTTTTTATTCTGAAAGGAGGCTGACGAGCCAGCTCAAGGGAAATTAATCTGCTGCTGTTTTATTCCCAGTCAATTCACCTTCTGTGGCATATTCCTAAGAAAATAACTAAGTTATTCACTTTGTGATCCTACAGTGAGCTACAATAATAATAATCTGCATCTCTCTCCTTGATCAGTTCATCCTGTGTGCTTTTTAAAAAATATCTAAAGTTTTTATTAACCTAACAGTAAATGATGACACTTTTATAGACCCCAGTTTCCTCCTGCTGACATCCCCTCCACAGGGAGCCACCGACCTGCAATTCTCTCCGAAGCGGGGCAGCTTGTCCAGCAGCCGGGACACGCTGCTCTCCACCCGCCCGAAGTCCCGGTAGATGTGCTCGGTGCAGTCGGCGGTGCGGATGAAGGTCTGGTAGTTGGAGAAGGCCAGCTCCCGGGTCTGCTGCAGGATCTGAGCCCGCTCCTCCGCCAGCCTCTCCGGCTCCCGACCCAGCTTCTCCACCCCGAAGGAGCTGAGCTCCGACAGGTAGGCCGCGAAGTCCGGGTTGTCCCTCCAGCTGTCCGGGAAGCTGTCCTTAAAGATGGACGCCAGGATGCTCTCATCCTCCACGTCCACCGCCGCCATGTTTACCGCTGCAGGTTCACGGAGTCCCGGTTCACAAACTGACAGATTTCCTGGTTGTAAACAACCGGAACATCCAGTGCTGACGAACACGTCCCGGTTCTTCTTCTTCTCCTTCTGACGCGTGTCAAAAAAGCTTAAAGGTGAAATACTGCCACCTGCCGGTGTTGTGCCAAAAAGTCATTTCCGAAGTTTCTTTGTTTTTGTTTTGTTTTGACTGTATACTATAATAATAGGTATATATGAAATACATAGAATATATTTGTGACTCTGATTTATTGAGTTATTATATCTATTTTGTCCTTTTTGGTCACTTAAATCATGTTTCTATAACTGTGACGTTACATTTGTTGGCCACGTCTCTCTGGAAAAAGACATTTCTGTTGCTAAAAACTGATAACTCAGCTATTATCAAGGCAGCTTCTGCCTTGAGATAGGATTTCTTTTTTTTTTGTGGAAAGTGAATGAATTATTCATGAGAGAGATGTCTAACACTTTTTTCACAGATTACAGGCCAACAATTAATTTATGACTGTTTAAATGTTTTTGCAAATATCACCAACACCAATATGAATAATTACTAGGATACTGATTTACCTGTATAATAATATGATAATAATATTCTAAGTACATTACAGTACAGTAAGTATATATGATACTGTAATAGAAAAATTACACACACTCGTTAACCTCTCAGTGAACCTCTGCACCAAAGCCTAGTGAGGCTAAAAATAGCCTAAATTAATTTAAACGAATTACGTTATTACAACTAATGCATAGACTGGCCATGGGCATACCGGGCATTTGGTGATTTTTCGTTTTTATGGGCCGATGGTTTTTTGTTTGTTTGTAACAGTATAAACAATGAAAGGTGGTGGATTGGCCAGATGCTGGCAGATGTGTAAGAAGTTGTTTGGTGGTGGCTATGGCGGAGCTCCCACTGAGGCCAGCAGGTGGATGAGGGAAAGGGGAGGCAGGAGGAGGAGGAGAGCCCCGAGGCGGCCGCCGGTCCGAGTGTCAGGTGAACTGAACTTCAGGTAAGAAGTTATGACCTGCAGTCTATCTGGGTCAGATATGAACCAAGTTTAGGTGGAGTTTATTTTCGTTATGCTGACTTTTTACAGTCAGTTACAATAACTTGTACTGACAGAGTTCCTATACAGCTGGGTGGGTGCTATGATGTTACTGATAGTGAACTTTACTTTATTCATAAGGTTAGTTAGTAGAGTTGCCAACCGTCCTGTAAAAACGGAATCATCAGAGAAAATATTACGCGTTTCGTGTTGAGCTGAGAAGAGACGCAGTTTGTCCCGGACTTCAGCTATAATGAAAAAGACACAAAGCTGGATTTATTCTGCGTCTTTACGCTGTTAGCTGCCTCTTCTTCGCTCATTCAATCATGAAACTGATCAATGATCAACTGATCGGCTTTTCTCTCTCGTTTGTTGATCGCCCACTTTGCGCCAGAAACAGGAAACCAGCAGATGTCGCGCTAAACAACAGCAGCACGTTTAAGCTTGATCAGCTGTTGTTAGAATGTATTTAATATTAATTTCTAGTATCAGCTGATGTTTGCTGGAGCCACAGCTGTAAAGCTGCTGGTCATGATGTCGGTTTGGTTATGTGAGAGGGAAACATGAAGATGAAACCAGGAGATGTCCTTACTGGATCATCAGAGCTGAACAGGTGATGGAGAAACAGGTTTACCTTTTAGATGACATGAATGAGTTGAAGTTATCAACTGTTTCTGAGAGACAAATAACACCAGGATCCTTTTTTATGTAGCTGACAGCTGGTAACTGTGCAGGGGCGGGTCTAGCAAAGTTTTGCCAGGGGGGCAGGTAGGGCATTAACAGGGAAAGGGGGGCACAAAGAAATACTTTTCTTTCTTATTCTCATTTAAAATGTCTCGCTTTTAATAAATAATTATCTGAATCTTACAACCAAAGTTTTCATCTGATGTACAATGTATAGAAATCCTACATATACCAACAAGACTGTACATCACTGTCACAACAGCGTTTGTTTTCATTCAAAGGCTTTATGGCTTTTCCTGTAATACCTGGTGGGCCGGTCACTAGTCAAAATGCCCGGACCGATTTTTTGTCCCAATCCAGCCCTGAACTAATGAATTAATTTCCTAATTAATTTTGTTTTATTTTAGTTTTGTAAATACACAATGTCATTTTAGATAGCTTTCATTTTCTTACAAAGCTGCTTTTCTTTCAGTGCAGCTTAAATCATTAGAGGCAAATTTAGAGGGGGCGGGTAACCAGGTTTATGAGAAACTAAAAACCAAATTTAGAAAAGGGACAGATATGTGAGGGGGAAAATACTTAATCACAAGAAAATAAAAGATGCATTTAGGAGAAATTATAAGGAAAAAAATCTAAATTTACCAGAAAAGATTTGAGAAAAAGGGAAAAGTTTGGCAAACGTAACAAAAATAAAAACAAAGAGAAACATGTCAAATCTGGAGAAATGGAAATTTAAGATAAATACCGCTAAGTTAACGGCGCTACTGAAAAGTTCAACCTAGTGATCGTTTTCTACAGTCATGACTTCGAAGCGTATTTGTTAATAAAGTTGTTTGGGGGAAAAGGGTAATGACGTCACCGGAAGTGAGGTGTGTGATTCAGTTGCTAAGCTGCAGCCGAGCAGTAAACGGACCGTCGACAAGTTGCTGTCGCCGCCTCACCGGATCAACTTTAAGCCGTCCGTCGGTGACCGACAGACCGAGGTAAGCTGCCCAACGCCAGACTGCGTCTGCTCGGTCCAAGTTCCGCCGGGGAGCCGCTGCTCCTGACGCCGATGCCCGGCCTCAGTGTTCGGCTAACGTTAGCCCGGAGCTCGGTACGGCGGGTGGTTAGGTCAGCACCGGTGTTCCAGATCAACTGGCGTTTAGATCAACTGGCGTTTAGATCAACTGGCGTTTAGATCGCGAAAACAGCAAACAAGTAACACCACGCCGATGTTGTTCACAGGACACAAAGAGTAAACGATCGTTTACTCTTTGTGTCCTGTGAACAACATACTTGTTTGCTGTTTTCGCGATCTAAACGCCAGTTGATCTAAACGCCAGTTGATCGCGTCGCGCATGAGGATATCACCAGGTAAACTCGCCACATTTTTAAACATTTTGTTGTTCAACAGCATCAAGACTGACGGAGTGTGTTTGAGACAACCTCACAAGTGTCACAGGTGACACATTTGGCGTTTTTTTGCTGGTTTGTCGGTAGGAGCTCCTGAAACGCAAGACTGCCACACATCTGTTCGACCAACGCCAGTTGATCTAAACGCCAGTTGATCTAAACGCCAGTTGATCTAAACGCCAGTTGATCTAAACGCCAGTTGATCTGGAACACCCGCCACAGAGTCAGAGTTAACGGGTTAAAGTGGGGAGCAGACGGACCTCCTCTGCTGTGTTAGTCTGAACATGAGCTCGTCTGTGGTTTAATGAGCTTAATGAAGAACCTTAATGAGATTACCTGAAGTTAGCTGAAGCTCCAGGAGAGCAGAGCAAACACTCCTGACCACAACAGCACTGCTCAGTTAGTTTACCGGTGTTTTCATACACGTTATGATCTGAGAAAAATGCGCCAGTTTCCATAAACAGAAATGTTCGCTTCAGTCTGCAGACAGTAACACATGAAGGTTCTTGCAGATTTTAAGTATTATTTTTGTGTTAGAAAAATAGATATTATCTAACAGTTTGGATGTAGATGAAGGTGCTGATGAGGATGAGAAATATCTTATTTATCCCATATTTGGGAGACTTTTGTTATAGCAGGAAATGAATATCAGACACCAACCGACATCACCTGATAACACCAAACAAGATTTATTCTGTTTGTTCATTTGTGAAATCTTGTGTTTGCAGGTGAAGAATTATGTTATTTAAGAAAAAAATTCAAGGAGTTTGAATTGTGCGGTTGCTTTGAGGTTGTTGATGATGTATCTGCACCGTGTCTTTATGGATCACGAGATGAACTGTGGTACTGCATGAGGAAGTCGGGAGTAGCAGAGAAGGATGTGAGGGTGGTGCAGGACATGTATGAGGACGGAGAGAGACAGTGGTGAGGTGTGTGGTAGGAATGACAGATGGGTTCAAGATGGGGGTGGGATTACATCAGGGATCTCCTCTGAGCCCCTTCTTGTTTGCTGTGGTGATGGGGACAGGCTGATAGACGAGGCCAGGCAGGAGTCTCTGTGGATCGTGATGTTTGCAGATGACACCGTGAGCTGCAGTGGGAGCAGGTCGAGGTATGCTCTGAACACAAGAGGAATGAAAGTCAGTAGGAGGAAAATAGCTGAACCGAAGAGGATAACGTGCCACTCGTCTCACTCTCATTCACACAATGAGAGAGACGAGTGGAAAGGTTAACATGCAAGCACCGGAGGTAGTGCCAAATGAATAATTGTTTCTGAGACGTGAGATGTGGGAATTTATGGATTTAAAATTTATCGCTCAAGCAGCCTCAGAAAGGCAGAAGTGTGACAGTTTTTTATAAAGCTAGGTCTTTAACTGCTGTTGACTTTGACCCTGGCACGTTCTCCTCTTTGGCTCAGCTATTATAATGAAATCATTCTGGTAGGTGATTTTAATTGGGATCGGTTTTCTCCTGTGTCTGATTATTTTAAGGCACACTGTTTTTAATCTAACACAAATGACTAAAGCCCCACACACCTTATTCCCCAGATAAATCATCTTTGATTAATGTGCCACATCATTTCTCCACAGCAGTTTTTACCAGCGACTTGACTGATCGCTGCATGGTTGGTGCTGCGAGGAACAGTTTCATGCTCTGAGCATCATCACAAACAGAAATTTAAAGCTTTTACATGAGCAAGCCTTTTGTCACGACTTCATGAATTTACATTGGGTCAGTTTTACATTGATGGACGGTGTTAACTTAGCTTGTAAATATTACTCTGAGAGTTTTATCTGCCTTGTGGACAAACATGCTGCTTTTAGCCAGGTCAGAGTGAAAGGGCGGGACAGGAAGCAGCCCTGAGCAGCTTCAAGAAAGTCCGACACTGATGCCAATGGCTAAGGTTTGGCAGCTGCGTAATAGCTTCGCTGCTTCTATTAGGAAATCCAAATGTGATCACTTTCTGATCTTAACCACTGACAGTCTCAAAGTCCCTGGGACGCTTTGGCAGACTATAAATTCTCTCTCTGACAGCTTTGAAGAGCATTAACATTAAAAAGTCACCGGTCCAGACAGTCTGTCTCCGTTTTTCTTGCGTCTGCTTGCAAGCATCATAGATGAGCCAGCGTCTTATATTTTTAATCTTTCCATACAACTGAACACTTCAGCAGAGATCCCAGTGTGCCTTTGTACTGCCCTCCTGAAAGGTGATGATTCTTGGATGGTAATAATATGAACCAATCTGCAAACTCTGTATTTTAGCTGAGATTCTTTAATGGCTGAGGAATAATCAACCTTAGAGCTATCAGAATGAAAATGATATTTTATCTCTCCAGTACTGTAACTTAAAGGTTTAAAATTTAAAGTTCTCAATGATATCTACGAGGCCCTGGAAGCAAAGAAATACTGCACCCCTCTTTTTATTGATCGAAAGCCTCCGGCACTGTTGATCGTGGGGTTTTATGTCAGAGGTTATTGGAAAAGGGCCGTTCAGACCAAGCTAAGCACCTTTCTCACCATAAGCAGTGTGTGCAGTTTAATGGTCTCTCTTCCAGTTTTTTAAATGTGACTGATGGAGTGCCACAGGTTTCTGTCTTGGGACCTGCGTTATTTACTATTTATGTCAGTGCTGTGGGACAAAATCTAAGTGCAACTGCCTATTTTTACGCAGATGATTAATTGTGGTAATAATCTGGTACCCTGGTATCGACATGGTTTTCGAACATTTGCAGTTAGCTTTTGATCGTACACAGTCACAGCTGTTTCTGCTAAGGCTGTCTTTGAAATGCATCTATAAAAAAAACCACGGTTGTGTTCTTCTCAGAGGGTTCGGTTAACCCTAATCCTAACTTCCCTCTCTTGTATCTTCTCAAGGTACATGTATTAACAATGAAGCTGTGGAGTCTTACAAACATCGAGTTCCTGTTGAAGCTAGGCTGAAGCTGGAGTTTTGTTTTTCTTAGAAATGGATCGTTGGACTTTGTTTATCACGGCATTAAGATTTATCACCGGCTCAAAACCTTTAGCACACCACTGTACGTTATATTCACTGGTTGATTAGTCCTCATTAGCCTCATGCAGGATGGTTCATTGATAGCATTTTGTCTCTAAATTCATTTCTGGTTTACTCGTCTCCTATTTGTCAGATTACCTGTAATCTGACAAATAGTTTAGTCACAATCTGCGGTCTCAGGACTTCTTTGCACTCACTGTTCAGACCTCAGAGAGAAGGTATTCTCCTTTTCTGTCCCGTCCTCATGGATTACATGACAGAAGGATTTCAGGCTCTCAGCTGATTTTGCTCGTAGACTTTAAAAGACGCATAAATGGTTTTGTGAAATCATCACTGGGAATCTTGTTTTTAGTTTGACTGTGTAGACACTTGGTAAAATATTCAATATTTTATTGGTGTTATTTTATTATGCCTGTTTGAAACAGGTCTCTCTTGTAAATGAGGCATTGAGTCTCAGGACTATTTGTATAAATAAAGGTAAAATGAACAAGCACTTGGTGACAGTGGTGAGGAAAAACTTATTGTCACAGGAAGTAACCTCGAGAAGAACCACGCTCGGGGAGGGGCCGGTATGGGAGTGAGGGGAGGAAAAGAAAACACTCAGTGCATCATGGGAATCCTTCAGCAGCCTGAGACTATAGCAGGAGAAATCTGCTCTCTCTTTCTAGTCCCTGTCAGGACTCTTGCTGCAGCATTTTGGATTAGCTGAAGGCTTTTCAGGGAGTTTTTAGGACATCCTGATAATAATGAATTACAGTCGTCCAGCCTGGAAGTAATAAATGCATGAACTAGTTTTTCAGCGTCACTCTGAGACAGGATATTTCTAATTTTAGAGATGTTGCACAAATGGAAGAAAGCAGTCTTACATATTTGTTTAATATGTGCGTTGAAGGACATGTCCTGGTCAAAAATGACTCCAAGGTTCCTCACAGCGTTACTGGAGGCCAAGGTAATGCCATCCAGAGTAAGAATCTGGTTAGATACTATATTTGTAGGAAATTAACGGTCATCAAGGTTTTTATATCTTTAAGACATTCCTGCAGTTTAACTAACTTATATCATCTGGCTTCTGGCTTGTATACAGTGTTTTCCAATAATAGATGAGTTTAAATACTTGGGGTCAACCATCCAAAACAAGGGACAGCACACAAGAGACATGAAGAAGTGTGCAGGCTTGGTGGAGTTTCAGGGGTGATTTGTGACAGAAGGACGGCAGCCAGCATGAAAGGGAGGGTTTACAGGGTGGTAGTGACACCTGTGTGGTTTGGAGGCCGAGCTGAAGACGATGGTATCTTCACTGGGAGTAGAAATGAGAGCTCAGCGTCAGAGAGGCGAGACTGAGACGGTTTTATATGTCTTATCTCTTCTATCACTTATTTATCACTGTGTTGTGTTCCTGCAGGTGTTTGACGCTCAGTGCAAACACTAAATCAGAATCAGAATCAGAATACTTTATTGATCCCTGGGGGAAATTATTTTTTGTTACAGTGCTCCATTTTAAACCAGGAGCTGATGTCCGTCTCATGAATTAACCTCAGCCGGGGTCGTCAAACACAGCAGCCAGTCTCCCAGTATGACCAGTATGGCTGCCTCCAGCACAACCAAGATCGCATGGCGCCTTCGTGAGTATTAAAGTTACTCAAACGATCATCACACCCTTCCTGTCCAGCAGCCCAGCCCGACCTGAATTTGTTCCTCCTTTGTTGCCGTACAGAGGAGTTCGAGGCTCAATCCAGCTCCATTTCCTGTCTGGCTCTGGGGAAAAGCTCGGGCCGCCTGCTGGCCACAGGAGGAGAGGACTGCAGGGTCAACATCTGGGCCGTCAGCAAGGCCAACTGCATCATGGTGAGTCCCCCGCAATGCAAAATGCGATGGGTTTCTAATTTTTAAGGTTTCCGTCGAGGTTTTTTAGGCCTGAAACATGAGCAGATTCAAAGGAACCCATCCTTTACCTACTGCTCTTCTGCAGTCTGCAGGTCATGATGCCCACACCTGCCTCTCTCCTGTCACCACCTCACGCTTTTATCTTTATTATTGATTCATTTCTGATTGTTAAATGATGAAAACAGAGTTCGCTCCATGGGAATTAAACAGACTCATGTTTCCCCTCCACTGCTCGCCATCTTCCTCCAACTAAACTAACCTGCCTGACCTCTTACGTTGTGTGTAGTGCACCACATCATGGCAGAGCGCAGACTGTATACAGGGAGTGCAGAATTATTAGGCAAATGAGTATTTTGTCCACATCATCCTCTTCATGCATGTTGTCTTACTCCAAGCTGTATAGGCTCGAAAGCCTACTACCAATTAAGCATATTAGGTGATGTGCATCTCTGTAATGAGAAGGGGTGTGGTCTAATGACATCAACACCCTATATCAGGTGTGCATAATTATTAGGCAACGTCCTTTCCTTTGGCAAAATGGGTCAAAAGAAGGACTTGACAGGCTCAGAAAAGTCAAAAATAGTGAGATATCTTGCAGAGGGATGCAGCAGTCTCAAAACTGCAAAGCTTCTGAAGCGTGATCATCGAACAATCAAGCGTTTCATTCAAAATAGTCAACAGGGTCGCAAGAAGCGTGTGGAAAAACCAAGGCGCCAAATAACTGCCCATGAACTGAGAAAAGTCAAGCGTGCAGCTGCCAAGATGCCACTTGCCACCAGTTTGGCCATATTTCAGAGCTGCAACATCACTGGAGTGCCCAAAAGCACAAGGTGTGCAATACTCAGAGACATGTCCAAGGTAAGAAAGGCTGAAAGACGACCACCACTGAACAAGACACACAAGCTGAAACGTCAAGACTGGGCCAAGAAATATCTCAAGACTGGTTTTTCTAAGGTTTTATGGACTGATGAAATGAGAGTGAGTCTTGATGGGCCAGATGGATGGGCCCGTGGCTGGATTGGTAAAGGGCAGAGAGCTCCAGTCCGACTCAGACGCCAGCAAGGTGGAGGTGGAGTACTGGTTTGGGCTGGTATCATCAAAGATGAGCTTGTGGGGCCTTTTCGGGTTGAGGATGGAGTCAAGCTCAACTCCCAGTCCTACTGCCAGTTTCTGGAAGACACCTTCTTCAAGCAGTGGTACAGGAAGAAGTCTGCATCCTTCAAGAAAAACATGATTTTCATGCAGGACAATGCTCCATCACACGCGTCCAAGTACTCCACAGCGTGGCTGGCAAGAAAGGGTATAAAAGAAGAAAAACTAATGACATGGCCTCCTTGTTCACCTGATCTGAACCCCATTGAGAACCTGTGGTCCATCATCAAATGTGAGATTTACAAGGAGGGAAAACAGTACACCTCTCTGAACAGTGTCTGGGAGGCTGTGGTTGCTGCTGCACGCAATGTTGATGGTGAACGGATCAAAACACTGACAGAATCCATGGATGGCAGGCTTTTGAGTGTCCTTGCAAAGAAAGGTGGCTATATTGGTGGCTGATTTGTTTTTGTTTTGTTTTTGAATGTCAGAAATGTATATTTGTGAATGTGGAGATGTTATATTGGTTTCACTGGTAAAAATAAATCATTGAAATTCTGCACTCCCTGTATAAAGGATGGGTGTAGATTTGAATTCTGAAAAGTGAAGCTTAAACCTGCGATTTTCATGGATGTCCAGCAGGGGGCGACTCCTCTGACTGTGAATAGAAGTCTGTGAGAAAACGAGCCGCCTCCTCACCTGATCTCTGAGCTCAGTAAACAGTTTCCTGACGGCTTTATGGTCTCAGTCGCTGTTTTCAGGTCTTATTGAATAAAAGATGAAGCTCATTTTGGAAATGATGGTTTCCATTAGTGTTCAGGGGACGATAAAGCAGGAGATGAAGGTGGGCTTATTTTGTGATTGACAGGTGACGTGGTGTCCCTCAGCAGCTTCACTAACACTAACATTTTGATATACAGTCTGTGTTTTGAGTTTTTGAGAAAGGAGCGAGGTGCAGTTTTAGGTGATGATGTCTGTTCTGACTGTTTCCTCTCAGAGTCTGACTGGTCACAAGAACCCAGTGGAGTCTATCCATTTCAACGTGTCGGAGGAGCAGGTCGCCGCCGGGTCGCAGTCAGGTTCAATACGAGTCTGGGACCTGGAGGCTGCCAAGAGTAAGACTCTGTCTGTTCTGTGGCTACGAGGCTTTTTAGTCAAAGCTTCACCGCCTCTAAACTGTCTGTGTGCGTAATTTATCTGCACAGGTGCTTTAGATCAGCGGTGGACAGCGTAAGGTTCACACTGACAAAGAGAAGTGAAGTGAGCGAACCAGTCGATTAGAAATATGACACACAAAGAGCTGAAACATGTTAAAATCAACTTGCTTTTTTTTATTAGTGTGGTGAGTTTTTTCTAAATTTCTGAGTGCAAAGTTTGAGCTATGAGCTCTTCCACCTCTGCTGCCTCGAGGACACAGGACATCCGTCATACCACATGATGTCAGCCTCTGTAATATAGTACATCAGTCTGATTGAGTATATGTTATTATTAGTAGTATTTTTCCATCTACTCTTATTTTGAAAATTGATACAGCTTCCTCAGTGTTCAGTCTCAGGCTGTAACGGAGGACGTTGTACCCCGCAGTCAGAATAATCGTCCGTCCCATCATGCGGAGGCGTTTTAATGCACCTAAGCTGGGTCTTAGTTAGAAAGAGATGCAAAGAGGTGACCCTGCTGCTTCCTGTGCTCAGTTTTAAGGACTCTGATGGGACACAAAGCCAACATCACCAGCCTGGGCTTCCATCCCTTTGGAGACTTCCTGGCCTCCAGCTCCATGGACACAAACATTAAGGTAGGCGTGCTTTCCTGTGTGAGAACATCCTTGAAGTCTTAATCCGCTCTAATGAAATGTCTCTTCTTTTCTGCTGTCAGCTGTGGGACTTGCGGAGGAAAGGATACGTGTTCAGATATAAGGTAAGTTTGTGCTCAGGATGACAGGCCGGCTCCTAATATCCTGCTCGAATCCAGGTGCACGTTTCTAACAGGTGGACAGTGGCTGCAGGTGGATTTGGTAAACACACCTGTGGTGACCTAACAAAGTGTGATGTGGACATTTGCTTCAGTGGAATCTGATCTTTTATGCAAATGAGTTGACCTCATCTGACCTGGAAACAGCACCGTGTGAAAAGCTAAATCCTGATTGTTTTCAGGTTTCTGACAGATTTTTGATGTTTTTCAGATGTTTAAGCCCCGCTCTACATTCTGATGCTTGTTTTCCACAGTTGTACCATCACATACAAAACAAACACACACAGACACGTGGTCACTGTGCGCCAAAGCCGAGGACGCTCAGAATGATTCGGATTAAACTGTGTCAGTCGGAGCTTTTATGGAGTCTTACAGTAAACGGATTATTGCATTTAAAAGAACTGAGAGACTTCAATTTAATTTTGTTTATGCAGCGCCAAATCACAACATCAGTCACCTCAATGCGCTTTATACTTTAAGATCTACATACAGAGAAAAACCAACAATCATATGACCTCCTATGAGCACTTTGGCGACAGTGGGAAGGAAAAACTCCAGAACCAGGCTCAGAGCTTCTACTTTCCTTCAAAATAAAAGCTTCACATGAGTCTCGATAGCAAAAATCTGACCAGTGTTGGTGTTGCAGGGTCACACTCAGGCTGTGAGGAGTTTGGCCTTCAGTCCTGATGGGAAGTGGTTAGCTTCAGCGAGCGACGACTGCACCGTCAAGGTACGACCTGATCTGACGTCTCACCTTTAATGTAAAAAATATATTTTAAGGATTGTTTTTCCCGGTACTTACATGTTGTGGTAACTCTGACTCTGTAACAGTAGATGCTGAGAAACCTTCAGAGTAACTATAACCTGCAGGAGTTACACGATGCTGTGAATGTAAACTGTGAAGCAGAACATCAGCAGCAGGAAACTGTGCAGAAAGGCTGGAAGACGTTAAAATGTTCCAGCTGGTCCTGGTTCATGTTTGGTAGTCACGTGTTCCCATAAAATAAAACGAGCGATTGAATCGCAACATTTTTAGATTCTTCTACATTTTAAAATGGTTTTAAAAGGTCCGTCTGTTGAATCACTTCAGTGTTTTAGGATTTTTAAGATCCATCTTTTCTATTAAAATAGTTTTCAGGACACTTCTTGACCCAGGTTCAGTTACATTTATTTAAATAAAGTAATAAGCTGGTGATGTGTAACGACTCGTTAGGCTAACATTTCATCGATGTTTAGAATTAAGTTTCATTTCAATTGCAGCGGTCGGATGTTCGGGTGTTTGAGAGCATCTTGGGAATTTAAAAGTGTGAACATGATGTGTTTATTCTGTAAATGCTGTGAAAGCATCAAACCGGCAGCATCCTGTAATAAAATCGCTCATTCTGATTGGCTGAAGGAGGTGAGCTCTGCTCTCTTCCTGTTCGATGACCTCAGCCCTGTCCTCTTGTCTCCATCAGCTGTGGGACCTGGCTCAGGGGAAAACCATCACGGAATTCAAATCTCACACCGCCGCCGTCAACATCGTCCAGTTCCACCCCAACGAGTACCTGCTGGCCTCCGGAAGCTCCGACAGGTACGTCGCCGCAGGCCGAGCGCCCGAGACGCAGCAGCTCGGAGCTGAAGGAGCGACTCATGAGTGGAATCAGTGTTTGTGACACTTTGTGGCTCGTTTAGTTTTTCTGTTTCATGAAGCTCAGAGGCTGCGCGAGGTTGTCCTCTCTCTGTGCCGCCAAGATTTTATTTTGGTGCTGAGTTTGATTGTTTGTGGCATTTTTTAAAATGTAACATTTCTTTTAGTCTGAAATTCTTTTACTTTTTTTCACATACATGTCCTGTGTCTTCTACATGTCCTCTGCATGTGCCACTAAATCATACATTTATAACTAAAAGTAAACAGGAAATATAATATAAATATAATAAAATGGAAATAATAACTCATCCTTTCTCCAACACAACCAGCAAGTGCACTCAGTATTTAATCATTTCTTTATTTTTGCATATGAAGTATAAATAAGTATTCCAACATGAATCACTTAAATTGATTATTATGTTTAATTTGAGGACATCGACCTGGTGTTAGAGACAGTTTATAAGTTACACCAGCAAGCAAAGCTGTAGTTTGTGGCCTGATTTTCCGATTGTCATGTGATCGTGATGGAGCCGTTAAAGCTTTGAATGTGTCACTTCAAAGAAATGAGACATTTTGTAGGTTTTGGCCTGTTTTAGTGACAGAACAGGGAGCAGGGTCATTTTTATCTCAAACAGTTTATTGATGGAATAAATCTTACTCTCATTTATGAGAATAAGAAGTGACTCAAACACATACTTTCTTCAATTAATTATAAAAATGTCTTTAGCTTAGCTTGTAGTTAGAGCTGGGTTAGGCGACCCTAACCATCCCTCAGGTTCCTGGGGACTTCCCATGATGCACTGAGAGGTGCACTTTGCCCTCCACTCCCTCTTTTGTTCGTGTTTCGTTCCTCTTTTCTCTTTCTCCTCATTTACTGACTTGTCACTGCTGACCGTGGATCTGTTGGAGGTCTCTTCCTGTTCCTCAGCCGTGTTGTAGCGTCTTCACCTGACACTATAAAACACCTACAGGTGTCTCTAATGAGCTGCAGCTGTATGAACTCTGCATGTGCTTGCAGGACCATCAAGCTGTGGGATCTGGAGAAGTTTACGATGATCGGCTCGTTGGAGGGCGACACGACTCCGGTCAGGTGAGTTTTTCCCCGTTGCAGCAGGGTGTAACTGGAATGTGACCTCTGACCCCTGTCCCTGTGGTTTCAGGTGTATATGTTTTAGCCCAGATGGCTCCTGCCTGTACAGCGGCGCCACGGACTCGCTGCGGGTCTTCGGCTGGGAACCGGACCGCTGCTTTGACGCGGTGCCGGTGAGCTGGGGAAAGGTGTCTGACCTCGCCATCTGCAACCAGCAGCTGGTGTGTAGCTCCGCCCACCGCTCAGTAACAGTACTGTGCAGAAGTTTTAGGTAATCTTAATCTTCCACCTTCTCCACATGTCAGATCGGCGTGTCTCATCACCTGTCGAGTGTGTCGTCCTACGTGGT
Source organism: Diplotaxodon limnothrissa (assembly GCF_057381915.1). Classification (NCBI taxonomy): domain Eukaryota; kingdom Metazoa; phylum Chordata; class Actinopteri; order Cichliformes; family Cichlidae; genus Diplotaxodon; species Diplotaxodon limnothrissa. Next base: position 2,871,543 of record NC_140596.1, on the reverse strand, counting down.
CGATCTGAAGAGGGTAAAGAAGAGCGGTGGCGCCGTGATCCAGGGGATCATCCAGGACGACCAGCCGCTCACAGAGCCGAAGAAGGACCCCAAAGGAGCGGCACTGCGAAAGAACTACGAGAGACCCACGACCACCTGCAGATCGCAGAGGTACGGCACACTGAGAGACAGGAGAAAATACTCCAGATACTGCAAGTACTGACTCCTGGATTTAAAGTTTTATACTTGAGCCACTGGTTTCATTCATCAAACACTCAGATCACATGTCATATATATATTATATATATATATATATATATATATATATATATATATATATATATATATATATATATATATATATATATATATATATATATATATATATATATATATATATATATATATATATATATATAAATAAAAAATCTTATTTGACTTCAGTGGAAAAGTTTCGCTTCCAGATTCTTTAATAAAAGTAAATAAAGTAAAAAATTTGCAGTTTTTCTTCTAAAAACAAACAAACAAATGTTTGTGATGTCATCAGGTTGAAGCACCGTTCAGAGTCTGACAGGCGGAGCCCCGAAGGGGAGAGGCGGAGCCCTAGCGAGGACGAGGCGGACGAGAAGCTGTCGTCTGCTGAGATCCACAACGCCGAGGACTACAAGGCCATCTTCCAGCCAAAGAGCGCCATCTGTAGGTGGACCCGGAGCATCGCAGCTCAGATGTTGAATAACGAATACAGTTATACGTACATACAACGAGATCTGTGAAATATTGCTATTGAAAAGGACGCTGAGTTCATCTTTAATCAACACTGCACCAACAAAATCTGTGTTTAGTTTCCCCGAAAGCTTCTATTTCCTCACCTGTTGATCCACCTGCAGCATCGCCATCAGTTCTGCTCTGGCTGATTTTGAGAAGCAGGCCATATTTGAAAAGTGAGAGGAGTAAACATTACTCGCTGTAAGAGCCAAACAGGATGGGAGGATCTGATTGGTTCTTTGTGCCTTTTTAAAATATTCATCCTAATGAGGACAAAGACACTCTCGTCATTTCTTCTTTTGTTTTCATGTCGTCACATTTATTTTGCAGTCTGAGCTCCTCGTTCTCCTCTCTTCCAGCTCGCACTCCTCCTAAGATGTCGGAGCCTTTTCCCGCTCCTCCAGAGGACGGTGAGTCCAGCACAGCTTCACGTTTCTGTGAGACATCAGGAGACGACGCGCCTCCGACGTTTCAGTTTATAGATGAAACACGAACAATAAATCACGTGTTCGACAGTGAAAAACACACGACACAAAAACACACGACAGAGGTGTTTCAGCTCCTGTTTTGTGGTTACTGGGTCGTTTCCTGATGATTTCTTCTTCTGCTCAGAGTCCATTTTGGCGATCAGCCGGCAGCTGAAGGACATCAAGTCTAATTTTCCTGATAAACAGCAGGTCAGTGAACGCAGCAGCCGTGTGTCTGTGTGGAAACATGGACGCCTTAGGACAGCGGACTATAAATGCAACGAACCTATCAGAGCTCAAATACCTGCTGTTTACAACAAAGTAGTCCTCCAGCCGCTCGGTTTTCTCTTTCTTTAGTTAAAGATTTTTCTTTGTCTTCAGAAAATCAGTTTAATTCAAAACCATCTAAAACCTTTAACAGCTGTGTGACTTTGGTCTGAGTGCGGTTATATGAGAGGTTTTATGAGTCTAAATTAACAACTAAAATGATGTGTGAGAAATTATTTTGTAATAATTTCTTGTTTCTGTCATTATTAACAGTTTTTCCAAAAATCAAATGCCCATAAAAACAGCTGAGATCAGAGAATAAAGGCTGTGACTGCTCGTGTCTGTTGTTTTAAAGGGTCCTCCGCTGGCTGCCTCCACTCCCGTGGTGAGGGTGGAGCCTACGGTCATTTCCGCTGTGAAGCGTCCGTCCCCTCCAGCTGCGGGCACAGTGTCCTCCAGCCACCCCGCTCCCACCCAGCCCCCCGTCACCGCGGCCAAATCCAAACCGCAGCTCAAAATCATCTCGAGCGCCCGGAACGAGCCCATCGGGCTGAACGTGGCCGACTTCCTGCCCGTGAGTGCACGCGTCAGTGTTTTTAGATTCTCGCGACAGCTTTGATGATGAGAATAAAGCTGAACGTGTGTGGTCGGTCAGTCTTCACCCAACCACAGATCTGGAGCCCTGAGTGACGAGGAGGCCCTGACCCAGATGAAGAAGGGTCACGAGACCATGTGTGTGATGCTGAGCAGCCGACTGAAGAACCTGCAGACGGTCCGAGGGGTGTGGACCCGAGACGGCATCAAGGTGAGGCTGACACACCGGTACCAGCAGCTCGCACGTGTGTGAGAAGGTCATGACCGTTTGGCGGTCTTCTGCCCGGATACAGCCGGGCAGCTCATTCATGCAGCTCCTTCTTTTATTGTTTTGTTTTCAGTTCGTTTGTGTCAATCAAAATATTTTCAAACTGCTCTTTGTTTGTGTGCAGATCGCTCTTGACACCGCCGTCTCCATGAATGATCCGTCCATAGTCGTGGACATCCTGAACATCATCAACCCCCAGCCGTGAGTCTCACACACACACACTCGTTTTCATATCTTAGTGAGGACATCTCATTGACATCATGCTTTAGAGAGCCGCTTACCCAAACCATGAAAAATGAACGCCTACTCGTAACCCTGAGGATTTGAGCCTCAATAATGCATTCAAGCTCGTGGGGACAGGCACTTTGTCCTCACAGGTGACTGTTGGTCCCCACAAGTATAGTAACATTTCAAGTTTCGGTCCTACAAAGCTGTCTAAACAGGTACACACTCACACACACAAACCCGTTTCTACATCTTTGTGAGAACCCTAAGTCACACCTTGGCTTGGCTGCTCCTCAGGGAGGAGAGTTTCACACATCTATCCAGTCAAGTTAAATGACTAATTACTGTAGAGCAGGGGTGTCAAACTCAGATACACAGTGGGCCAAAATTCAAAACTGGAACAAAGTCGCGGGCTAACGTTAATATTTATTGAAAAAAAAAAATCTTCCTCCAGATATAAGAATGAATCTTTTCTTATGGACTCAAACAAGTTTTGCTGAAAAACTGAATATGGAACAAGCAAAGCTTAATACTAAACAATATATATATTAGCTGTATAATACCAGTAGGCCAGCTCTGATAGTAATTTGGTATGGCTTCGCGGGCCAAATGTAATTAGTCTGTGGGCCAAATTTGGCCCACGGGCCAGAGTTTGACACCTATGCTGTAGAGCCTAAAGTTGTGCGCCGCTTGTTTAATTAAAGACACAAAGAAATCTGCTTATTCTGCAACAATAGGCCATTTTGTCCCCACAATTATAGTAGCATGCCAATTTCCTGTCCTGACAAAGATGTCACACACACGCGTGGAGACACACACACACACACACACACACACACACACACAATTCTGATTTTATACAAGTACAAACCTTTATTTACACTGGAGTTCAAAAACAAAACCTTTCTTTGTTAGTTTAACCCAAAAAATCTAAAAACAGTGACAGAAGCTGACGATTGATGACAGACGAATCGTTCTACGCAGCTTTATTATTATTATTATTTTCAGTCTGTTCTGTTTCCAATCACTGAAAAGTTTTTATTGTTTATTTGATTGCATCTGTCTTCTAAGTTTCATTTTGAAGAGTTTGACCTGCAGTTGTTTGCGGGTTGCTGACCTTTATGAACGTATAAAACCAGATGTTGCGCTGCTGTTCCAGATCTCTGTGGAAGCTGGACGTGTGCATGGTCGTCCTTCCTCAGCTCGACAAACTGCTGCAGAGCAAGTACGAGAGGTGAGCGGCTCAGAGGTAAAGTTTCTGTTGTCCAGAGATGGCGCGCGAGCGTTCAGCGGCAGAGGGTACGTTTTAAAACAACGTCAGCATCTTTGTGGGCGTTTTCATCAAGTGTGACGGATGACTTTGTGGGTTTCACCATTACAATGAGAGAAATGAGTTCTGATGATGCTTCAGACGAACTGCCGGGAGGCAGCTCGGGTTGCATCAGAGATGATTTCGTCTTCTCAAAGTGAATTTAAAACTCTAATTCGGATTTTACGTAAAAAGAAAGATCACTTCCTGTTTGGTAACCTGAGGTCACCCGGAGTACTTTGATTGTCAGGAGGTGGAGCAGATCTCCGCTTCCTCCCGTCCTGAACCTGAACCTGCCCCGATGCCGTCAGTGTGTCGGTATGTCGTGTAATTCCATCATCCAATCAGCTTCCTTCTCTGTGCGTTTCCTCAGCTACATACAGACCGGCTGCACGTCTCTGAAACTCGTCATGAAGCACTTCTGGACGCTGATCTCGGACACTCTAAAGGCCACGCCGTCCGTCGGGGTCGACATCACACGAGAGGAGCGGTGAGTCTCACATCTGTCCAACAGCTGCTTGACTGATTTAGCAGCACCGTCAATCAATCTGCTGATTACTCAGATTACTCTGAGGAGGAAATGCCCCAAACCTCGGCTGACTCCACCTCTCGTTCTGTGTGGGACGTTTTTAAAGATGTCTGACACGTGTTCGAACCCAGAGACTTGATTCCTGCTGTAATCGCTCCTCAGCCGGCTGCTTTTCCCTTCCAGGTCTCCTCTTTGCACTCTGCATCTGCAGGAGCCACAGCTGTATTTTAGTGACTGTAGTAGGTTTGTTTGTCCAGCAGGTGTCACCTTTGTGCTGTTGGCGAGGGCCTGCGTCCTCGCCAGCAGCAACACAGGCTGCTGAGGTTAACGGACGTTATTCCTGAGATGAGCTTCAGAGAGAGCAGCATGTTAGTGCGGTGGGGCAGCACTCATTCTGCGCCTCACTGCATTTGTTGTGAATGAAGGATGCTTCAGTGTCTCCTCCTCCAAGGGAGGTAAAAAAGGAAACATTAAACCACCTTTGGTGTAGTACTCAGACGACAGGAACCTTCATAATAAAATGAATTGAACTGTAACCAGCGACAGTCAGTTTCTCTTATAAAGGTTTGTGCAGAGATGATGTAAATCAGACGAGACACTGGAGCAAAGATGTCCCATAATTCATAGCAACACATCATCAGTGGCGGTTTGTTCAATCACTGAAGGAAAACCATTTTAATCGGACAGACTCGCCAACGTCTTTGTCCTCTGCGTTTGAGCCTCTGATGTTTTTGTGCTTCCAGACACCAGAAGTGCCGAGTGTGCTGCGAGCAGCTGAAGAACCTGAGCAACATCGTGAAGAACAAGGCGACGCAGGTCGGTCGTCACGGCAGCACGTTCAAAGAGCTGCAGCTGCTCATGTCGCCGCTCGACGACTCGCCCTGAGGGCGGCGCCGTGGATCAGCTGACTCCCAAGACCCCGCACTTTGTGTGTCCTTCTTTTGTCACGACTCTCTCCTGAGGCCTCCGTCACAGAAGAAGAAATGTTTTAATGTTGAAGACGTTAAGTGACACTCAGAGGAAGTTGAGAAATTAAACCGCCGCTGCTAAACGAGCGGGTCGGTACTCGAATCGGGGAGGAGTCTCGGTCTCGTATGGAGGCGCTGACGGGAATGTGCCTTCAGAGGTTTGGATGTTTAAAAAGTGCTCACAGGTTTGCACCACACGAGCGATTCATGAAAGGCTCGGACTTTTCACTTTTCTACTGTTCACTTTCTCCACTGTGTTTATGTACAGCTCTGTTTATTTAAATAAAGACAAAATGAAGTTAGTTACTGTACTCTTCAGAGTGACTCATGAATGCACCAGAAGCTGTCTCTCAGATTTCCTGCAGACCTCAAATGCAACATGCATTTCTACATCAGTTTAGAGCCAAGCGTGTGAAAGTCATGTCGGGTGATCTGCTCACAGATTTAAGTCTGTAAAGAATTAGACATTTGCACAGGAAGCTTGTGGAAAGACATGATCGAGCATTATTTCTACAACATAAGACCACTTTGACTCATATTTGAAGATCTTTTCTTGAGTGTACGGTCAGGTCATGAGTGTTTGGGCAGTTTTTATTCTTTTGCTTCTGTAAACGACTACAATTTATTTAAAATAGTAAAATATGTGACTGAAATACAGATAACAGCTTGGCACAGGTTTGAAAACTGCACACAGCCGAGTGTGACGTGTGGGCGGAGTCACCGGTGTTTATTACTGGGACAAACAGATTTCCAGCATCATTGACTGGACAACCAAAAACGTTCTGTGAAAGCAACCCAAGACCCAGAATATTCAACAGTCGAGTCGATCAGCTGACCCCAAATCAGCTGATCATGCTTTTCACTTCCTGAACACAAACTGAGGGTTGGTGATAGACCCAGTGCCAGCTAAAGCAAAGGAGGGAAGGTTAGCATGGTTGAGTTCAGTTCTCTCTGGCTCTCTTCCAATGAGAGGACTGCTGTGATTTGATGCTTTATAAATAAAATTGAATTGAATTATTAAAACAAGTCTGTAGGTTCCCGATCATTCAGGGTTTTCCCGTCTCACATCTAAAAAACTTTTTCAAATCTAGACGCTGAACGATGGCGTCTCTATAGATAGAGCAGCTGACACTAGAGATTAAACGCCTGGGTCTCTCCGTGTCCACCTGAAATTATTTCCAAGTGCCAGCTATCAGCTACCAGATTCCTCAACCAGACTCGCACCTTAACCACGTGTCTACAATGAGTCATATGAAAACTCCCAGGACCAGCTCCAAGGGGACAACCCCAGTAGGGGTCAAATACGTGGGACTCCCCGTTAGCGGTTAGGAGTAAAGTCTTTTGGGTGAGAGCTGAAACATCCTGAAGCACCTCAAAGTTAATTAATCCAGTCGAGCCAAACTCTGTGACAGCCCTGGCAAATCTACACATCCTAAACAAATCTCTGCACCTGCAAGCCGCTTTGCAGCCCACCTTCTCCTATTCCGCCAGCCTGAGGAACTGAGCAGGTGTCAACAGGTGACATCAAGTCGGAGCCAATTACTGCAGGTAGAAATGATCATTCACCTTTTGTCTAAAGCCTTCCTGACTGATGCGATCCTTAAATGTGATTTAAGCTGTGTGGGAACTTTGGAAGCATAGACAGGAAATGAGGTTTAATCACAAACTCAGCTCAGTTTGTCCAGTTATTTGAGTCTGAAAGTGGTGCTAGGGGAAAAAAGTGGTTAATTCAGTCATTTTATTAACGCTCTTTAGATTAACTCAACTCACCTCTTGGTCATGTCATTTTCAAATCTACAGTGATGGTGTGTCAAACACTCCTTTTTACTGCTCTTTTAAATATTTGTGTCCACACGATGCCGACGTGTGCGTTTGTTCTGGAGCGTTTATTAAAAAGTAATTACAAAACAAAAACAGCAAGCAGAGTTTGATCATCAGGTCAACACACAGCAGCTCATCGCGTTTCTAAGCATTCCTGTTTACTACAGCTACAGCTAACAGTCCACTTCGCACCAAGTCAACAGCTACACGTGTTCTGTCTCAGGTCAAAGGTCACCAGTGGCTTCCTGGAGGTTTTTGTTTTCTCCAAACAGGTGAAGAGACGACAGCAGAAGCACACAGAGAAGAAATGAGTTTAGATACGATTCGAGTCTTTTTGTTCTTCAAGCTGAAGGAAGTTTGAAATAAAAGGAACGTCCACCGGAGCAGAAGACTGAGACGCGACGTACAGATTTCCTCGTATTGCTCACGTCCTATTGGACAGCTTGGGATCAGTGGAGTACCCTGATTGGATAAAGGAGGAAAGCCTCCAGAAACTACAGATGGGAACACAACACACATGAAAAAAAACCTTAAAATTTATCTAAACTTTATGAAGAAAAAAGTACACTTTAAGGTTTCAGCCTGAAAATCCTCCATCGAACACGGTGCAGAGAAAAAAAGATTAAAAACAGATGGAGACAAAAAAAATTAAATTTGGATCACAAAAAAAACAAAAGCGGAAAAATTCATGTGCCCGTATTCTCCAAAAGAAAAAAATTAAAGCATGTCAAACATAAATATACAAACACATTATGCATCTATGCACATCATCAGCCACGTTCGGGTTAGAAAATGATCTAAAAGTTTAAAGTGCAACAAAGAAACAATGAGAAATACTGATTGGAGAGCAGATACTGATTTCAGGGTTAATAAGGATTTTTTTGAGTCCCGACGGAGGAGCGCGAGTCCTGTCAGCTCATATCAGACGTCACAGCAGTCCAGACGTTTGGCCATCGTCTCATAACAGTCTGTCCAGATTTAAGACCGTCCTGTCCTGTAAAGTTTCCATCGGTCTTTGATCGCTTTTGCTGCTCCTGTCGTTGGCTAAGAAGGAAATAAATCCAGGAAGAGCAGCAGAGGCCTCAGGGTGCTGGCTGACACCCTGCAGCGACGGCGCGGCGTCCGTCAGGCCGTCAGCTTCAGTCGTCCTGCAGAGAAACGAGAGCGTCAGCCAGCAGTCATGTGACCCTTTAACTCACCATGTCCACACTACTGACAATAAATGTGAAAACATGTTGTTTCTCTTCATTTCGCTCTTTCTAGAGCTGATCACAAAGTTCTTACACTGTGAAGCGACTTCGTCAGCAGTTTACAAAGCATCCCGACAGCTCCTGCAGACTCTCCTCTAACGCCTCTGCACGGACCACAAATAAAACAGACACCTGTGCTGCCCTTACTAACCTCTGCTCAGAAGAAAACAAACTGGCTTTAAATATTTCTCTTGTGTACCGCTGACATTTTTTTAAACCACCTCCCAGTTTTTACCAGGAATTTAGTCTGGAAACTTTTTAGATGAGAATTATTACTGGTGCTCAGAGCAGAGTCTCCATCTACACCACAGAAATCTTCAAGTCAAAGAATCATTCAGGTGTGTTTTTAAAGATAAGTTGTGTGTCCTGAGCAAAGATCACGTCTGCGTTTGAACACCGACAGACGTGATCTTTGCTCAGCACACTGGCTTCCTCCAACTTCTACATGAAACGTACAATTAAAGTTAAAGAGTTAAATCTGGCCAATTTCATGCTTTTTACAGTCATGGTTCAAGAACCTCATGATAACACTTCCTGTTCTAACCAAAAACACAGAAACATGGAGGATTTTACTCCACAGTCATCGGGTCGCTGCTAATACAGGAAACAGCAGCACCTTTGCTAACGTTACCTGAAGATCGACTCTGAGGCCAAGTCTTCATGTCACATTTGTTCAATTAGCTTCTGGTAATCAATACGATCTCTCACCGAGCATTTCTGTCAAACGTGGTCCCAGAAAAACCAGCAGGAGTCAGTCGATCTACCGAGGCTGAAACCTCAGACTGAGCCTGACTGCAGTGTGAACGAGCAACAACCAGAAGTGTTCCTATCAAACTGACACAAACAGTGTTTTCAGATTTATCAGTGCAGACATGGAAGGAAGGAAGCAATCCCACAATCCTCTGCTCATCAGCGAGGACGCTCAGCCAGGCCACAGAGCAGCGAGGGGGAGGGACGGGATTTATCCGGACACCAGCGCACTCAAACACCCACCAACAGTCGGACGTCACGAGACCGTAACAGAGAGAGGCGGCTCGTTTGGTTTTAGCTGCTGCAGATTCAGAAATATGAGTAAATAAAAAAAGCTGCAGGTGTTTTTATCAGTTTCATCTGAGAGCAGCACAGAGAGGAGGAGGATTAGAGACGGGATCACACTGCTGGCCTCGCTCCATTAAGGACTAAATGCTTTATAAAAATAAAATAAAAAACCTTCCAGCTGCTTCCGAAGCCTCTGAGTGCTTTTACGTCTCCATAATGGCTTTTTGTAACCAGACCTGACTGAAACTGGAGATCGTCACGTGGGGTTTATCGTCCGTCCTTCTGGACACTAAAGACAACTTTATTTTAAAAATTAAACACCTGATAAGACCTGAAAGGAGCAACCGAGGCCATAAACTCACCAGGAAAGTATTTACCTGGGATACAAATCATATTTTCAAAGCACTTCTTTTTCAAACTGAGGAGTCGCCCCCTGCAGGTCATCAGAAAGGATGCAGGTTTAAGCTGCTTTTGCACTCAGTGCCTTCATCGTTTACCTTCTTTATTATTCCCAGATGTTAATGTAAGAATCATTTCTCATCTTTAATTTATCCAACTCGTCCTGCACCTCTCTGTCCTGGGATGAGATGAAACCTCAAACGTGTAAATTTCTGGTGACTTGAATTCCAAAAGAAGCTGATGAGTGATAATACAAGACTCCAGCAGCCGAACAGGCGACACACACACACACACACACACACATTCTGTGGTTAGAGGTGAGGAGCATTAGATGGATGGTGGAGGAGACAGGGGGAGGGGGCACCATGCCATGCTGAGAGCTTCCATGCCAAGCTGTCCACCAATCAGAATACACCCCCACCTACCTGCCCACCGTCCCCCACCAATGGGCTGGCTCTGTCTACCTGTCTGTCTGCAAACCAACCAATCAGACCACAGAATGAGGACACAGAAGAAGAAGGAGGAGGACAGACTGACAGCGGGCGTTCCTGGAAAATTCCTCCTCCACTCTTACAGCTCAGACCTGCGATGTTCAGGAGTTATCATCATTATTATTATTTACGCTGCCGCTGTTCCCCTGCTCAGGCACCAGCGCCCTACATTTCCCACAATGCACTGCAGAAAAATGGCATGAAGGTTGCTCAGTGTTAAAAAAAAAAAAAAAAAAAAAAAAAAAAAAAAAATGTTTTGTTGTAACTCTTGGCACTGTGTGATGTCATAAAGAAGATATCCTCATATGGTCATCTCAGACAGATGGTTTTTCAAACCATCAGTAAAAAAAATAAAAAATAAAAAAATAGAGCCAATCAGTAGAAAGTCAAAAGCTCAAAAGGGGAGGGGCTAAACAGCCTTCTTCAGGCAGAAGGGGATGAGCTGCACCAAGGCTCAGTGTAAGACAAATAAGGATTATTTTAAACTCTGAATCATGCAAAGCCGCTCTGGGGCACTTCAGGAAGAAGCAGGGTTCAGTTCAGACGGGAAGCAGCCGTCCTCACAGAGCCGAGCTGCTGCTAAAACTACAACACTGAGCTTACAGCTGAAATAATTTATTAGCAACAATCCCAATTAATCATGTGACCTCTGAGCGCAGTGTACCTGTGGAGAGCTGCGACTGGGACCTCCTGCGGGAGCTGCTGGGAGTTCTGGAGGCGGAGGAGAGGGTGGAGCCGGCGCTGCTGGCCCGAGAGATGGGGAGAGGGACCGGGGTCACCGGGGGGGAGTCCAGCTAGAGAGAGGTCAAAGGTAACTTTTGTTAATTGTCTCATAAAACCAATTATTTCTACCCTACATCACACCGTTAACCCCGCCCTTATTCAACAGCTGATCGTGAATAAACCAAAGAAGAAGAAATACGTCTTTACCTCAATGCTGTCGTGGGTGGGCGAGGATGACGTGGACGAGTTCTCGTGTTTCCTGGAGGACGAGGAGCTCAGCTCGACGCTGCGAACCCTCTGAGCGAACTTTAGCGAGCAGACCGACTCGCTCATGTTGCTGGGCAACGGAGAGACCTGATGATGATAAACAGGAAGTCGTCACCTTCATCAAAGCCCTGTGGGGTTGTTCAGGTTGCTGCTTTTATTGGCCAGCTCCTGGACTCACCTGCACCATCATCAGGGTTTTGCTGTCTCCACTCAGCGAGTCCTGCAGCAGGTACGTGAGGCGCGAGTTTCTGAACGGGACGTGGGAGTGTTTGCTCCGCAGCGCGTTGATGACATCGCCAAGCGCCGACAGGGATTTGTTGATGCACTGAGCTTCTCTGAGCCGACTGCCCTCCGCCCCCGACTTACCGATCCGCTCCGAGCCCGCCAGGTCCACGAGGTTCAGCTTCCCTAAACCGGAGCACAGCAGAGTGAGTACCACATGGAAAGTCATTGAATCGAACCAGGATGTTTCTTCAGAGGGCAAACTGATGAAATCTGGACCCCTTATTGAAAGTTTTGGGGAATACAGCTATGTTGTAAAGATAATCTTTGAAATAAGACATTTTTGGGACAGGAAGAGTAAAGTTTATGTGGAAATGATTTTTTTATAAAAGACAAAATATTTGGTAAGTCAGGCTTTTCTTTTTAGAAAGAGGAGGCAGCTGATCTGATCCACACTCTGGTACCTTTTAAGGGCTGTTTATGGTTTGGTGTCCTGGTAATACTGTGCATTAACACAAGTCCTCACACAGACACCCTAACAAACGCGCGCGTGTGTGTGTGTGTGTGTGTGTGTGTGTGTGTGTGTGTGTGTGTGTGTGTGTGTACCTAGCGTGCGGTTGCCAGTGGCTGTGTTGAATCCAGACACCGTGATGATGAGCAGAGCGTGTGACCGCGAGCTGTGCTCGTTCAGGTTGGTGCAGGCTGTCGCTCTGTTGACGTGACCCAACTCAAACACCTGCAGACAGGTAAACAGAGTAACCATGAGCCGCTGGGAGCTAAACACATCATTCCTGTGCAAGATGAATTTTAGATCCACATGTTTGCAAACAGTAAAAAAAAAAAAATCCACAAAAGTTGATTGTTGTTTTTGTTTGTTTGTTTTTTTACATTTAAAACACAAGCCGTCATCCATCATCACAGGAAGACAAATGATCATCAGGCATGTTACACTAAAGGACAAGCAGGAAGTCCTCACCTTGTTGATGTCCTCAGGACTCTGCACCGTGATCTCGGTCAGTCTGGGGACGTAGAGTTGGCCGCTGCCGTCGGGATTCATCTTTATGTCGAGCTTGTCAGACGGATTCTCCCCGAGCAGGTCCCTGAAGGCAACAGAGGCGTTTGAGTGCCTGCAGGTTTCGACTCAGGGCTTGAGTGCAACAACGAAGGCTGATTAAAACAGAACTCAGGGGCCCTCAGGGGTCTGAAGAGATCCGTAATTTGCAGCATGAAACAAATCTTTAACCTTTCACCAACTGCAGCTCGTGAAGCCTTTCTCCCATTTCTGCGTTTTTCTGTTTCGTGTTGTTCAGTCTGATAATCTGAGTTTAATCTGACCTTCAGAGCTCTGAATGTTTCTGCCAAGAAAACCTTTCGCCAGATGTTGAGCTCTGACTCTTTGCACAGATGTTTTGTTACACAACAGCTGGACAGATGGAGTGGTCCAGCTTTACATAACTGCTCTGCAGCTGCTCCCATACGAGGAGGCGGGAGTAAAACCTGTGATAACAGACCTCCACACTTCAAACCCTGAAACACATCCTCATGTTTCCTCATCGCTGTAAACACAAACACTGTAGTTTACATGTAAATGAAGCCATCATCAGTCTACAGGGTCAGAGGCCCTCAGACGGGACAGCTCTCTCCTCACCGCAGCGTCTCGTTGTAGATTTCCACCATGCTGACGGTGATCTTATAGTCCCAGTCTGGAGCTTTTTCCGATACCTCGGAGAACAGCAGCCGCAGAGCACGCTGGTTAATGCCGGGGTTATCAGTGACACCCTGAAGGTCCACAGGCAGAGGAGGCGGAGTTTACAGGTGTATTCAGCGACATCTCGATTAAATTTTACTTACATTTGAATTTGTGTCTTGTTATTGGAGCAAAAACTGAGCTTTTCTGAGCGGATAAATGTCCTACCTCCATGGTGTAGGTTTTCCCGGAGCCGGTCTGCCCGTAGGCGAAGATGCAGACGTTATAGCCGTCAATACAGGAAGTGATCAGAGCCTGAACCTCCTGAAACACCTGATGAGCCAATCAGAGAGAACCAGCAGATGAGACGCACACCTTTATTCACAATGACCACAAAAATCATGACCGATGGGGTATCTGCTCACAAGACGAGCCTCTGACCTGGAGGTCGTTTCGGGCTTCATTATTTTGAAGTTCAACAATCTAAACGTTCCGAGGACGCTCACCTCTTCCTGCGTGGCGTGAGGGGGGAAGACTTTATCCAGCTCAAAGGTCATGACCTTGCCCTTGTTAGAGAGGTAGAGGATGGCGTCGTCGTCCGAGTCGAAGCTCAGCATGGTTTTGGCATCGGCGGAGTCCTGCTCCTCCTGACTGACCGGCCGGACACGACAGAACACACGGATGTTACCTTGGAGACCAAACACAGCAGCACGGTGAATTTAGAACATTTTGTTCTGACCAAACAGACGAGATCATTTCCTGCATCTGCACAGGTGAGATTATCGGTCTCTACCAGAGCAGCTTTGCATGAATCATGGCTCAAAATAATCCTTTATCCTCCGCGGAGTTCATTCTCCATCTGAAACAAGCCGATTTAGAGCTCCGCCCTCTTTATGCCAACTTTATTCTGATTGGCTGCCCCTCTGTACCTGTGTTTGATGTTTTGAGTAGCCTGATGCTTAAGTTTTTGGTATGAGCTCGTCAGTAAGACATGACAGGAAACAAGGAAAAGCAGGTTCTCACCTCCTTCAAAATAAAATGCAGCAATATGCTCCATGTTGCAGACTAATATGTGATTCTTTAAAGCTCTTTAATAGAAGATTTTTGTTTTACTAAAGTATTAAAATCTGTGATCAGGTGTGTGAGCGAGCAGGTGAGAGCGGGAGCTATGAAACGTTCGGACAGAAAACACGAAGCTTGTTTCAGACCTTTGAGTCGAACCAGCTCGTTGTGGCATTTCTTCCTCAGGTTCATCTCTCGCTTGTATTTACGCAGCAGCTCCTGGTTGGTGCTGCTCACCTCACTGATCACCTGGCAGATCTGAGACACACACACACACACACACACACACACACACACACACACACACACACACACAATATTTATAAAATGACTGCAAAATCATTTGTATGAATTAACACTTATAGTTTTTTTTTTTTCCCATTTAAAGGGCGTCTTGACTCGACCCATCTCTGAGCGTAACCATGAGGGCGGGGCTCTGACTCACCTCCTGCTTGGCCTCCGTGATTGCTTTGTCCAGCATGAAGGGGAAGTCCTGTACCTGCCTCTTCAGACAGTTGTAGTCCGAGGTGAGAGTCCTGAGGGCCGGCTGCAGGCTCAGCAGGTTCATACGCACACCTGTAAACAACAACAACAACAAATGAAGCTAACGAGGAAGCATCAAGACCTGCAGTTCCTCCAACATCCAGCAGAGGCAGCAGTGAGTCGGTCCCTATAGACTCCCAAGTTAAAACTTTGCAGCAGAAATAAACGTGTTTACAGCCGGATACACAAACTGTTCGGTCTCTGCAGATGATTTCCTCCTTTATAATGCCTGGTAAGTCGCCTGCATTAAAATTTGCATTATTAGGGGTGTGGCCTGTGTAGCTTTCTGCTGACTTCACCTCAACTAACCAGAGTCCCTGAACTGGACCATGTTTGTGCTGTTGGAGCATTTTTAATGTCTTCAGGTGACCAATATGGCTGCAGTGAGGTTACTGTGCTAACAGACTCTCCAAGATGTCCGAGTGATTTTATTTGGATGTTACCAAGAACACAGGATACCTGCGTCTCTGTGATGGATACACACAACATGGGAATGGTCACAGAGTCCATATACACAGTCTGCGGTTCAGACCAACAGGAAACTGCGTCTGACCTGCGAGGTTCTCGTGGACAGCCTTCATCTCGCTCTCGGCTCGGATGAACGCCTCCTCGATGACACGGTTCTTCTCCTCCTCCAGGTTCTGCATCTCCGCCTCCAGCTGACCCTGAGCTCGCTCCATCTCTCCTTCATAGACCAGGATCTGGAGGGCGGATGCACACAGGTGGAGGCCAGTGTCAGAATACACACCCGAGCACATCATCGAGTTTCTGCCTTTGCGTTCATCTGTACGACGAGCCTCACGGAAAACTTTTAAATATCCCCGATTCAAGTTTGACTTGTTTCCATAACGTTAAACATTATGTGAAATGTTGATACTGCTGCAGATAATATCAACATAAATTACAAAAAGGCCAAATTACATTTAGTTATTTCAAAATATAAATACATTAATTACAGATCTACAGTTTCACTAATAAGAAATGAATGTTTTTGCTAGTGAAAAATAAACTGTAGGCATCTTTAATTAGGATTGGACTAAAATGACTTACAGATGTTACTTGGAAACTCAAATTTTAAATATAATTTCACATTTACAGCTAAAATTATTGGATTCACAAGAACTCAGAATTTAATTTTACATTTCAAACATGGAATTTCTTAGAGGATAACTTCCATTAGCAGACTGTTTTCATGTTTAATTAAAGTTATATTCAGAATAACATTACATCAGCTGTACCAGACACAGCTGATCACAAAGCTAACAAGACCACGGAAACATCTCAGACTTTAGTGACGCTTCAAATGCAGCGAGGAGAAAAAAACCTTCAGGATCACCAGCAAACATCAGCTAACATCGGTTAGCTAAGCAGCAGTTAGTAAATTTTTTTTTTAACACACTGTCAAAGCGAACAGCTAACACAAAAGCTAGTGTCACAGGAGAACACACAGGTGTATCACACAGGTGGAACAGGAACATACGGGAAGGCTTCTTCACACTGATGACTAATGGTTCATCCAGCAGCTGCTCGCCAGGTTGGCTGATACCTGGAGCTGGGCTAACGCTTTCTTTATGCTAAACTAGAACAACCAAAATAAAAGCTTTGTTTTTTAATGTGAACACAGCCTGCAATAACCAGGGAGCACTGGGACAGTTACTGGGATGGTTTAAAAATCACACACTGGGTGATCACACAGGGTCTGAGGCTCTGAAGCGTCCCAGTTAAACCAGTTCAAACCACAGATTTGAGAAACTCTCATAAGCTGCCACACACACACACACACACACACACACACACACACACTTTGTCTTCATATTTAAATTTTTATCCAATTAAACAAGATCTTTATTTCTGCCATCACATCGTTGCACAGCCATTTTGCCCTCATGTAATCATGTTTTAATAAAACTTGTGTATCGTGTCTTTGCATCGTAACAAACGATGGCGTCAGTGGCTGACGTGTCTGGTTTATCTGGCAGCTTCAGTGCCGGCGCTCTCGGTCAGGGGCGGTCGCTCGCTGTGACCTCTGTTCTCTGAACATTAATGATGTCACGGGGTAGGCGGGGAAAAGGACTGGGTGGCCAACCTTCGATAACCTGCGAACCACCTCGCTGTTGCGCCGGCCGCCGGCCTTGGACAGGAGGCCGCACAGACGGCCTCGATCTGCAAGGAGCTGCAACCGGATGCATGCGGAGAGGAAAAGGTGAAGCGTAGGGGTTAACCTGGAAACTGGCTGATCTGAGGTCTGCTCATAGGAGAACCTCATCACCTGCCTCACCACACCACAGGTGAAGAAAACGTCTGGTTCACATCAAAATGATTTATTCTGACCCAACATCATCTATGCGTAGTTAGAAAAGCACTGAACAAAAACGACTTCTGCTCGTAGCTCCTCTCCAGCTCGTCTCCTCTTTCACGTTCATAGAGCTGCCGGTGACATTAAAGAGGAAGACGAGGAAAAGGCAAAGCTGGCTTCTGCAGGTTGGGTCATGCAGCACTTCTGGAGCCTCTACGGTAACCGGACGAGCTGACGTGCGGCTGCAGGTGAACTTACCTGCGTCCTGAGCTGAGCGCAGGTCCTCTGCGACTCGTGCAGCTGCGTCTCGAGCTCTCGCAGCAGCTGCCTCTGCGCGGAAAGCTGCTCCTGCAGGGCGTTGTTCTTCACCTGCAACTCGGCCACAGCTTTCTGAGAGTCCGCCGACTCCACCTCCACCGTCTGCGTCACATACTGAGGAACACCAAACAATTAGAGCCGATTAGATTTAGTTTCCACCCAAGACGATGCTGCATTCTCATGGTAGAGTTACTCAGCTACTTCAGATCTAATGGAACTCCTGAAAAACTGAAGGCATGAATCTAATCTCCTTCAACCTGACCAGCATCCTCACTTTGACTCTGGGGGGCGTCGCTGCCTGTCTGGCGAGCTCCTCCTCGCACTCCTGCAGCCGGAGGGTGAGTTTCTGCTCAGCCTCCCCCTGCCTCCGCCTCGACTCCTCCAGCTGCCTGCGGCTGTCGTCCAGCTGCCGGGTGGAGTCGTCCAGCTGCCGTTGGAGGGCCTCCGTCCTGGAGCTTTTCTCCAGCAGCTCTCTCTCCAGCTCAGCTAGCCGCCGCTCCCTCTGCCGGGCCTGGGTCTCCCAGCGGGACACCTCCCTCTGCAGGGCCTCCGCATCCTGCAGCACACAGAGAGGAGTTTAAACTCGTCAGCACACCTGGAGCAGGCTGCTGAGCGAGCCCGCGCACATGCACGTTACCTGGCTGTGGGGGCAGTGGCTGCAGGTCTCTGCGGCAGCATCGAGCTTCTGAAGCTTTGAGCTCCTGCATGACTTCAGCTCCTGCTTCAGACGCTCATTCTCCACCACCAGCAGCTCCAGCTGCTTCTCCAGGTCTGTCGCCCCCTAAAGGACACAAAGACACACAAACACCTTAATGTCTGTCAGAGTGTACCAACATTTAACACAGCTGCACATTAGGGTCCTCACAAAGGCCAGCCCAGCCTCCTGGCAAAATTTGAAATGATGTAAAAATGTGAAAAATAAAGTCGTGTGTTTGTGGCCACTGTTTTTGGGCAAAATGAAACTGGTGCTGTGTAGTAGGACGTTTGTTTGATGTTTGCATGTCTGCAGCACTGCAGAGTCCTCAGGAGGGACACATTAACCTGGCAATCAATAAAAGTGATTTGAAACAAGTGAAAAACATTTTTCCTGTACGTGAAACCCGACCTTCTTCTAAAGCTGACCACTTATTGAGTTGTTTTATTAGGAAAGTGTTTCTCTCATTAAGCTCCACTTCCATTTACTGAGACGTATGAAGTAAACATTCTCCTGAATGTTGGAGAGTTTTAAAATAAATAAATAAATAAATCAGGAGGGGAAATTTCCCATTAATCGATAACATCATGACCACATGACCGAGTGCTGTCTCACTTTTCCTGGCTGGACAATGAGGACATTTGTTCTGCAAAGCAGGAACATTTTTTCCAAAGTCAGGATGTTGTTGCATAAAGTCAAACACTTTTGTTGCAAAACTGGGACATTTTACTGAAAATGAGTCGTTTTTGTCAAACAGGAGCAACAGGGAAACTGCATCCAGCCCTCGTTTTGGAACAGCCTTCAGACGAGCTTCAGGTTTTGAGTCAGGTTAAAGTTTAAGATGTGGGTCCTACGACTATAGCATGCAAGTGTCCCCACACAGAACAAAGACGCATGCGTTTTTGAGGAACATGGTCCAACATGGTCCAGCAGGGTCTCACCAGTTCAGAGCGAAGTCTCTCCACCTCCTGGGTCTGATCCAACAGCTTCTCCTCCAGCTCCTCCACCTGCAGATGCCAAAGAACATCATTAAAAAGGTAAAAAACAAACTTTTAACCCTGTTTTTATATCTTGCACGTCTCAGTTAAACATGTCCATTTCAAAACGCGCCGGCTCAGCTGCAGATCGCATTCGGATCAGCTTTCTGCTGAATGTCACCACACTGATTCGATAGTTGGGATCTTTGCGTTTGCACCGTGACGTGTCGCTGAGCATGAAGCTGCAGATCGGACCGGCAGCTTCATTTTGTTGATGTAACAAATCTGTCAACGTTTCTGACTCGCTTTACGTTTGACGCCAACGTGCAGATGTCAGCCCGACAGCAAAGAAAACACAAAGAAATATTCAGTTACACACCTTCGAGTGTTCAGAGTCTGAACACACAGAAACACACAGCTTTGGATTTACTGTCCTGAGAATAATCTCATCGCTGATCAGAATAAACTATTAGAACTTAAAGATCCTTCGCCTGAATATTCATGTTCATGTGTTCAGTATTGCAGCAGATTCACTAACAGCTGTCTGTAACACCACCAAATCCTGCAAACAGGAGCTTCTAAACAAATATCAGAGCTGCAGACCGTCGTGTTACTCACGACTACAAGCTAGCTGATATCGTATGTTTGTGTCCCCCTAAAGCATTGTGGGAAGTGTCAGGCCTGCCTTGTTTGATCGGCGGGTTTCCTGCAGACGTACCTGTGTGCGCAGCCGAGTAACGAGCTGCTCTTCCTCTGGACAGCTGAGACGATCCGCAGGGTCACTGGGCTGCACCACCCTCACACCTACAAACACACAGACGCGTTTACGTCACTGCAGAGGACTGCAGGGCCTGCCATCTTGGAATAAAATGAAAGATCAGTCGCATCGAATGGAATCGTCTTTCTACAAACACTGACCGTTGGGCGTCTCTGACGTCTGCTCCTCCTGTAGCGTCTTAACGCCTCCACCCGTCTTCTCTTTGACACTTTGCTGCAGCTGCTGGACCAGCAGGTGGCGGGCTACTTCTTCAGAGTGAAGTCGAGCCTGAAACTCGCAAACTTTGTCCTGTAGGGTCTGAAAACACACGAGAAGCACAAATCAATCAGCGGCAACAATTATCCAGGCTGTGCAACTGATTCTAGAAGCTCACAACAACGTCTACATGGTCACTACGACCTCTGCCTGTCAGAGACAAAAAGGGAAACGCTACAGAAAAATACAAAAGAAGAAGAATCTACAGCGAGCAACAAGGACAGTGAAGGTTTTTACGTTGGCAGGAGTCCACCAGCACGACCAGGTGACCCTCTGCAGATGAAGACGGCATGAAAAACAAAAACGGAGGGAATGATGGACGGACAATAAACGAGGGAAACCAGAAATCTGACAGGTGGAAGACAAAGAATAAAAGTGAACATCTTTTATAGTCTGGGCCTCCAGCCCTCATTCGTCAGTCTGTTGCAAACGTTTGCGTGTCGCCAACGTCACCTGACGGAGCAACAACACTCAGAGAGCGTCAGCAGTCGTGTCACAGATGTGACGAGCAGGACGGCAGGAAGCGTCCCCGAGGCGTAAACAGACAGAGGCTCGGTCAGCTGAACATTGTCACTTTCTGCTGATGTCAGCTGCGAGTCAGCGCCGTCGCTGCAGACATGCCGCCGTGCAGCATGAAGTGAGCGCGCTCAGTCGAGCCTCAGTTCATGCTTTTACGGTCGTTTTAAGTCTCCTGATTAGTCGATTGTCTGTGCTGGTCGTTTACCTGGATAATCAGCTGCTGGCTGGTCGCGCTCGTTTCACTGAGCTCGGCGGTCAGAGAGGGGCGCTGCGAGAAGGCGGTGCTTGGCAGAGAAAGGAAGGAGCCGTCGTCTTCACCATCACTCATCAGGAAGTCCACTGAGCTCGCTGCGGAGACACGGGAGACACAGCTTAGTTATACGACGTCACGTGTTACTCAGCATCATTTCCATTTAGTAATGTTTTTAAAGTTAAAATTAAAAGTGCATTTTCCAAAAGAAGAAGACACGGATCCTCCGACTGAACGTGGAAAAATCTAACAATGGCTCGATTGTTAAAGTTCACGTGTTAAAACCTCATTGTGAAATTAAACTATGGGCCCACCTTGATAAGCTCAGAAGAAAGCACCTTCTGAGTGGGTGTAAGGTAATCTATAAGCAGATTGTAAGTGATCAGTGATTATTGAGGTCACAGCGAGAAACAAGCTGAGCTCCTCTCTCTCAGCTCCCGTTCTCCTCCTGAGTAAACCTGCAGCTCCATGGAAACCAGTCCAACCAGATAACTACTGATAACAGCCACTGACACATTAACCTGCTCACAGAGGGGTGTGTGTGTGTGTGTGTGTGTACACGTCGCCACAAGTTTCTTTAAGTGTGTGAGGCCTCAAATCTTATCAACCTGAGAACAATCCGCTCTCTGTGCGCGCACACACACACACACGTTTTCATATCTTAGTGAGGACATCTAATGGGGAGAATGCTTTCCTAACCCTCAAAAACAAATGCCTAACACTAACGCTAACCCTCAGCCGTAACCTAACCATAACCTAGTGTAACCCTGAAAGTAAAACCACATTTTGAGCCTCAAAAATGCCTTAAAACTTGTGAGGACAGGACTGTTGGTCCCCACAAATATGTTTAAACAGGTACACAAACATACACACAAACCCGTTTTTCCATCTTTGTGAGAACCCTTAGTCACACCTTGACTTGGCCGCTCCTCAGGGATGAGAATTTCACACATCTAGACGGTTGAGTTAAACAACTAAGTTATGTGCCGCTTATTTAATGAAAGACACAGAAGATTTCTGCTTATTCTGCAACACCTCGTACAATACGCCCGTGGTGTGTTAACCAAACGTCGTTTGTGAGGAAGTAAAACCGAGCTCACTGCAAAGCAAAGCTATGTTCAAACCGCCTCCATCTGACAATATAATGGCACTCATCACTCACATGACTCCAGCTGGCAGACATGAAAACAAGTGTGCTGTGAAACATTATGCACTCCACACTGTATATAAATGCCACTTGTTTTGCACATATTCAACTCTGTATATTTTATTATTATTATTATTTCTTTTTTTACTATTTAATTTGTAAAAATGTGTGTACACACACACACACACACACACACACACACACACACACACACACAGGAAAATATTTAGTATACACATCCAGAAATGCATACACTATTATATATTGTACATATATTTATTAGTTTCAGGTTGGCCATTCTTGTATTTTGCTCGTTTGTGTTGTTGTGTTTGCACATCTCTGTTGCTTGTGGGGCTCGCACACAAGAATTTCACTCGCATGTGCTGTGCCAGTGTGCCTGCACATGTGATGTGACAATAAAAGTGATTTGATTTGATTTGAAACTGTGTATTCCTTTATTGCAATATTGGGCACTGCCGGTCAGTGTGACGCCCAATATTACAATAGAAAACAACAGAAACTAAAGTCTCGAGCTATTCGTCTCTTTTCCCTGATTTTGTTTGAATTGTTTTTCTTATTTGTGCTTTTGCTCCAGGTGAACAAAGGGCCCATAAAACCGTTTAAATCTTATCTTCTGTAAGTCAGCTGTTCGCCGACCTTCAGACATTGTTTTTGTGTTTTCTTGTCCAAGTTTAACATTCAGAGCTGCATCGTGGACTCAAACTGAGCAGAAAACCTGCTTTAAACCAAATAATGACGGATTAGAAAACAAGATTACACAGAAGTACTGCGCGTTTGCTTTTCCTGCATCACAGTAAATGTTTACACATGGAAGAAAAAAAAAATGCTGAAACCTCAGCTCACAGGTCCAACACGCTGCTGACGTGTTAGAAAATTACATGTCTGACAGTCCGCATTCCTCCGGCCTCCAGTTACACTTTCATATTTCATCACTTGGTTGCGATTTTGAGTATGACCCAGTTTGACAGGGAAATACTGCAGCGTCACTGCCTTCACCTCAATATCCCTCAGCCTCTATAAAGCGTTTCAGCAAAGAAGATCCCACTGACCAGTTTTGTTCTGGCTAAATAATCAAAAGAGTTTTAATGGAGACCTTGAAGAGGACATTGCACAGTAACCAAATCCACGTCAGTATCCACCCTGAATTTCACAGACGGCGGCTCGTCACCACTTTGTTTAAAGCCTTTGTTGTTTGGCAACAGACAACCTGCATTTCCACCACAGGAGGAACCCACAGTCCAAATGAAACTCCGGGGAGAGAGTTTCATCACCAGGAGATTCCTTTCCTTGGGACTTTCAGAGAGAGAAAAAACTGCAGGTTTATCTTTCAATAGATGACAAAAGGTGAAGTTACTGACTCATTAAAGTAAAAATGCCTCCCTCCCCAAAAAAGTATGATGTGCTTTACATGATACCTCCCCTGTCTTCATAGCCAGCCTTAAAAAAAACAACAACAGAAATCCATCCATCCATTTTTACGCTTTCAGGGGTGGAGATGCCCAGACCTGCCTCCCCTCAGCCACCACCACCTCCTCCAGCTTTCCAGCAGGGACACTGAAGCGTTCCCAGACCAGCCAAGATATAGATCTGCCCTGAGGTCTCCTGCCAGTTAAACACCTCATCTAGGAGGCACTCGTGAAGCATCCCATTCAGAACAACCAACTGAACTGCAGGAGTAACATCTCTAAGGGAGAACCCAGACACCAAAGTAATTTATGAAGATTCTCAAAGTTTTAAAAGTGAAAGCACTGCACAAACCATGAAACAGAAAACTCTAATTTAAAAGAAGTGGCTTCTAAAGTCTCAATGAGCTCAGATGTGCACGTCTTAAATATGTGACGTATGCTGTGTGCAGAATATTTCTTCATTTGAGATTCCCCGAACAAAGGACTGAAAATCGCCCCGATATCAGAGCAAATGATCAACTCATTACACTCAAGTCAGCAAATCACAAAGAGGAGGCGACAGACGAATGAAGCGCCTGGATGTGTCGACTCAGCAGGGATACAAATCAAAATGGTGCATAACAATTCAGAAGAGTGCAGGAAATGTACACACACACACACACACACACACACACACATTTATTTTAAGCAGTTCAATAATGACTCAAAAGTCATTCACCAAACTTTCTTGCAGCAGTGCCAAGGACGTGATGAAACTTGCGAGCAGGTAGAATGAAAAGTTTTAAGCTGATATTAATTTTAATCCAGAGGACATTTAAGTTTTTATGCAGCAGGAATGTGAAGCAGCTTACCTCAGCTTTTTCCACCTGCTCACCCGGTTTCACTCACAATAAACTGAAACTTGAAGTTTCAGACACAAGTTTTACCAACATTATGAAAATAACTGCAGGTTTGCCCTTTCCTGTAATCGCCTAAACCCTCGTTCAAACAAACCTGGAGCCCTGAGCCTCTTTAAACACAAGGCTGTGGCTGAGGGGGCAGAATGAAAGTCTGACGAGTGAACAGGAGAGACAATAGCTGCAGTGTTTGTTAACCTGATCCAGCTCTCCGGGGACTCGCGCTGAGAAACGAGCAGCTGAGAAAAACACAGCGAGCAGCAGTCAATAAAGCAAACGTGACGGTTTCAGCTCACCTGTCCCCCCCACTGACAGTCCCAGGATCCCTCTGACCGCCGAGCTTCAATCATACACACAGGTATGACTCACCTCTCCTCCACACACACAGAAAATATGCAGCCACGCTGCTGTTTCTTTCCCGAGGTAGGCGGCTGACTCACCATCCAATGAGAGGTCTTTCTTCCAGAGATCCTGCAGGCAGGGGGCGTGGCCGAGGTCCCAGGTCTTTCGTGTGCCGAACATGACCGCCGGGTTGACCAGAGCGCTGGACCGCTGGAAGCACAGAGGGACAAACAGAAAGGTTAAAAACAAGAAGATGTGAAGATAAAAAGAGCAGCTTCTGCTGCTGAAGTTTATTCTTGATGGATGGATTACACTACAGCGCCCTCTGGTGGCTGGTTGAGATAAGCCCCACCCCCTTTTGTTTGACCCAACAGGTTATGAGCCAAACACTTTCACATAACGTTTCTCACACATCGTTTCCACATGTTAAGCGCTTTAGTTGCCACTTCACCATCAGAGCCTCTCCATCAAACGCTCCATCGTTCCTGCTTTAGTAGATACGAACGTTTATGTGAAACAACTTTGCAAATATTATTTAATATTACACACGTTAAAACCAGACGTCTTGATGCAGGAGCAACCATGCAGGCAAGGAATATCTCAAAACTGTGAAACTGAATCTGAAGAAGTCGCTTGGATGAGTGACGAAACGTTTCTGAAACGCTACGTCCAGATGAACAGAATCAACTTTTTGGGATTAAAACCAGACGTTTCAAGAAACGGCAGCAGGTAGGCGGACTTTAATCGTCTGTTTATGTGTGAGAGCCAAACAGACGGCAGTTGCCGGTTGGCTGTAGTACCTGGTTGTAACAACAGGTGGAGACTCTCATTGTGTCACCAATCACCACCCACCTGAGTCTTCACCAGCGTGGCGTGACTCGTGGCGTATTTGGGTTCACAAGTGGCACCAACCACTGAAAAGTTGTGGAAAACTCCAAAGTAACCAAACTAACCCAATACTGAAGGTCTGACTAAACCTGCCGCCATCGCACAGCCACCTCCATTTATGCTTGCTGTTACAGCTGCAGTATTCTCCTGAACAGTAGGTGTCGCCACTCAGACAAAATCTATATCAGTGCTGATATAGGATGAGGATTCATCAGAAACAGGAAGTACAGAAATTGCAGGGAGTTTTCCACAAAGTCTCATCTTTTCAAACTGTTGAAACACTGATCTGTGAATCTCCGAACTTCTTTAATGATCACTGAATTGCAGTAAAATCCGACAGCCGTGCACTCGTGTCGTCGATCCAGCTGCAGCGACAAGAATCGAGAATCTGCACGACGAGCAGAAAAGGTGGCTAACAACAGCAGCTGTGACGTCAGTTTACTTCATCTTTGCCGGATAGCAGCCGATCCGGACGTCAGTACAGGATGAACACCAGAAAAGACTAATGAGCACGTGTAGTGGGTCATGACCACTAAAGCAGAAACACACCTGGCAACTTCCACAGAGCCGAGCAGGAAACGTCTTTGAGTGAATCCTTCCTGGAAATATCAGCGATGCCGACACACGACGAACACACACCTGGCTGACTCGTTTAGGTAACATCCTGAGGCTTAAGCTAAGTTGCTTACATTAGCATTCTCAGTTCAGACCTCGACATCACAGCC
This sequence comes from Diplotaxodon limnothrissa, assembly GCF_057381915.1. Classification (NCBI taxonomy): domain Eukaryota; kingdom Metazoa; phylum Chordata; class Actinopteri; order Cichliformes; family Cichlidae; genus Diplotaxodon; species Diplotaxodon limnothrissa. The sequence goes on along the minus strand of NC_140596.1, from coordinate 2,845,157 downwards.
CGTCGGTGTCCCGTCCCGTCTCACCTGCAGCACTCCACCAATCAGCCGACAGCCTCCCTCTCTAACAGCCTCCGGTCCACAGCGAGCTCTTCTCTCTGAAGGCTGGACGTAGCGCTGTCGGTCCAGCCAGCTCTTGTTGATCAGCATTCCCACCCAGCCCAGCATGCTGCCACTCCGCACAGCTGGTCCCAGTCACCCATTCACTCTGCACCAGCGACCGGCCGCAGTCTCAGGTGGGACATGTGAGACAGGTGGTCAGAGCTTCCTGCTGCACGGCGGTCAGTTAACCCACCTACAGCCTCACCGCCACATCACCTGCAGGATTACCAGCAGCTGATCCCAGAACAGCTGATCGGGAGTCTCTCTGGTCAGGATGAGCCAAGCGTGAGCGTAATCTGTTAATCCTGAGAGCAGATGGCCTCGTTAACCCTCGAGTGACCGCGACTCACACGTCGTTAGCACCAATCACACCTCAGCTCGTTTACGTTAAACTTCCAGGAGAAATTTTACACCACAGGTTTGCCTCCACCTCACAAACCGGTTCTGTGATTATTACCTGATTGAGAATCCTGCAGTTAAACATAAAGTTCTACATGAACGTTATAGCCGAGCTTTTTCATTCTTTTTCACCACAAATGCATCGAAGGGAAAAGTTTAAAGAAAACAAACTAATGTGGATCCAGCTGGATTCAGTATCGAGTGGACGACATTGTCTGCTTACAAGGAATGAAGAGATGACGAACATTATCAGGAGAAACTTCATCCACTCAATGGACTCAAGTCCACTTAAACTACAAACTACCTGCCGTCTCCAGCACAGACTCTACAGGACCCCTTGCTGTAGTCCACAGGTCCTCTGACCCTGCTCAGTAATCCGTTCATAGCCCAAGGTCACTGTGATGGATTAATTCTACCATGGGGAAGGTTAGATGCACCTGGTATCACTAACAGATCTTTATTACAATTATGTACAATATTAAAAAATAATATTTTGGCAGCGGCTAGCACACCTTCTTGGAAAGCAAAAGGCCGCTGGATCGATTCCAGCCAGACACAAATCCCATCTCTGGAAGGTCATCAGAGTAAAACTGCTAAAAATATATTTAAGTTACAGATACGTGGGCTCGCAGTGCAGATTATCCGCTTTAATTTGAGGGCATTACACAAAAGAAAGCTGGGCAGGATCCCAAAAACCTGCACAGGTGGGCTTCATTGCTTTTGTTATTTCTTCATCATTTGAGCAGGTAAACCGTATGAAGGGGATTTGGACTGTGGCATTTAGATTTGGTAATGGTTCTCTGAACCCACAACATGCAACCAAAGGAGACGTGAACGTTAGCAGGACCACAGCTGATCGTCACAGAGAGGCTCAGCAGCACGAAGAGGCCTGAAAGTCCAGAGAAAACAGAGGCTGATGATCACAGGATCCTTTCGAAGGTAAATCGAGCCAAGTGAAGACGGAGGAGAGAGAGGCGATCACGAACCAGAAATCAACGCCAAGAATAGAAAAGACACAAAACAAAAAGAACATGGAAACCATCTGGGCAGGAGCATATGTTCGGACACATGAAGTTAAACTGCAGGACAAAGGCCAGCAGGAGACGCTCGGAGCGGAAACGCGGTCGATAAACGAGCACTTAGGCCGAGAGCGTTTTACTCATCCCGGCGTGCGGCTGACCAATCCAGAGCCGGCCACAGCTCCGTTTCCTGACAGCAGCCAGGCCGACGCTTTCCCGCTCACAGAGAGCAGCAGAGCACGTACAGACAGATGTTCCAGCTGCCTGGTGTGTGGAGCTGATATTTCAAACCTACAAGTTAGGAAGGAATTACACGGCTGGAGCTGCTGACTCATGCAATGTATGGTGAAAGTGCAGATTAGCGCGTGTGCGCGCACGCACACACACACACACACACACACACACACACACACACAGTATATCAAAGCTTTATTAATGCTGACAGCTGCTGACACATTTTTCCCTGCACACAGCAGAGCTCACGTTCACCTCTCACACTGCCAGTTATCACAATGAGCGCACGAGCGCACACACACACACTATTAACCTTACTTTAACCACAATGTGCTAATATAACCTTAGGCTAATGCCACTTTATGGTTATGTTAACCAAGGCACCTTCTTAAAATGTGAACGTTCCCTCATCGGCTGATACCTCACGTTCACTTTTGGCTCTAAAAAAACAAATTCACAGTGAACCGAATTAGACGGGAAATAAAAATCCTTAATCTAAGATTCAGACGTGATTTTAAAAAAGTTTGTAATTAAACTGGACAAAAGCAGAAAGAAAATCTTCACGTTTCTCAGCTTTTACACTGATCCTGTCATAACGGAGACAAAAAATGATAAACCTGTAATTTAACCCTCAGATTTCACCGTGCAGATACAGTTTCTGTCAACTGTAACCTCTGAATTACTTTCTATCCTCTTATGCTGCAAACGTTTACATCCTTAGAAAGAAATAAGCATGAAGGAGAAGGATGGCATCCTCGGCTTCTCTTCAGTGTCACAGTGAGCATCCTGCTCCGTTTACCTCCTGGAGAGACTTTAAGAGCCGCCTCCTCCAAACTGGGTCAAATCTTTACGTTTCTCTCCCTGTACTCAGACTCAGATCTCATTATCATTCATCATCATCATCATCGCTACCCCACAAACACACATTCTACACAGGAAGTACATCTTTCATTTTTTCAAACCTGAAGCTGAAGCAGCTAAAAGGGAACCCGACATTTAACAACACCATGTTAACCTGTGTTCACTGTGGTTAGCTGTGTGGGGAATTTTACGCTGCTGATGGGGACGTCTGTTCAGCTTGTTCTCTGTTGGCTGCACACACTCATCTTTAGAGCCAGTCTGCCCCACAGAGCAAAACTGCAGGGTCAAAGTTCAGACTATAACCTCTCAAATAATCTTACCATTTCCTACAACTGAAAACAACAACAACATCTTTGATGCCCTGAAATAATTTTTCATGTCTCACAAAGAGGATGGCATGATAAAGACATCTGTATCCAACCTGCTTTGTTTTGGCATCTAAACGCAGCCCTTTGAGTCCCTGTTCATCTGCATCTGTGAGCTCTCAGAAAAGAGCAGAACAAACAAAATAAGAGCGTTTATCTGTTCCAGGCAGCAAGCTGAACAACAGCAGGAAACATCTGGATGTTCTCTGCAAGCAGAGGCAGACTCCCTGCACAACCTTAGCTGCTGTTTCAGCTCACAGGTGTCTAAACGGGATTAAATAAAGCTTCAGACAACAGGCAGATAAATGAGTGACATCATCATCAGGACGCTCGCACCTGCTCCGTCCCACAGACGCTTCACGTTTTTGACCCACTTATTTTTACAAACTGCTGAAGTCATTATGAAGAGGCTAAAAATACCTGGCAGTGGCTCCGCCTACACATGCTGCAAGGACACAATGCGTGAAAGCAGACGTGCGCTTCAATTAGGACAATCTACGGGTCCCTTGGTAAACTCTCCATGGACAGGAAGAGGTTTGTGGCGAGATAAAACGGCGTGAAAGCGAGGAGGAGGAGAGGAACCAGATGAATGAGGATGAAGCTTTGTGCCACCGACGGCTCGTATTCAGGTCATGAAACACGAGCGTCTGCTCTGCATCAGGTTACAGCCAGACCTCCATGTCTGCTCAACATGTCCGCCTCCTCCTGCAGCGCCTCCATCCCTCCCCACCTCCCTCTCTGCACCATCCGCCCGGCTCTTACCTCCCTGCGGCCTCTCCGTCCACATCATCATCGCCGCATCGCCCAGACTGCTGCAGCTTCGCGCCGACACACAGCAGCAGGATCAGAGTCAAAGACACCCACCAACCCCCCTAACCACACACACACACACACACACACACACACACACACACACACACACACACACACACACACACACACACACACACACACACACACACACACAGAGCTTCCTCCCTCCGTTTCCTTAGCAACAGCACAGCAGCATCACACCTCCTGTAGCCCCTCCTCCTCCTCGCTCCATCCCAGCAGCGGATGAATATTTCAGCCTCCACTGAAGCGAGAGCGGCTGCTCCTCCCCCACCTCAAATATTCAGCACTGTGTGTACTCGTATTACTCAGATTGTGGGGACGTGAAGTTTACAGTTAAGATGCGAGGACTCCACAATGCACAAGGTTGGCTTTACGTGAGGGGAAGGTGAGGGTTTCAACTCAAGGACCCAATCAAAATTAAGAAAGAAAAAAAAAAAATCATGCTTTTAAGTTTCTTTTATTAAATGTATTTGATGACGTTTGTCTAACTGATATCAAATTAGGTTGTTTTTTTGTTTTTGTTTAAGTCATTCGCATCTTAAACTGTAAAATCTTTACTTTTTTTATTCCACTAACACATTACACATCCTGTTTGTGCCTTTCATAAAGTATAATCTTTGGGGAACTTTGCAGAATATGTTATACAAACTTCTGGGAAAACGAAGCTTGTCCTGTCCTGCAGGACGGGAGCTCACAGATTATACCATCAGAGGATGCTGATGAATATTTGGTTACATAACTGATGTGACCAACGCGCTCGACCCTGAATGCCGTCTCTCTATAAGGAGGCAGAGGATTTCAGACATTTATATCATGCGATCGAATGTCCTGTGACAAACAAACAAACAAACATCAGATTTAACTGGAAGCATGAAGCCTCTGATGGGTCCCAGCGGCTACTGTTGATGCAGGTTTTCATCATGTTCAGAGTGTTAGAGAGTTACAGGGAAAACATTTAAAAAGTGACCATATCTGAACAACACTGTGCCCGCCTGTCCCTGCATTCAGACTATACAAATATGCCTCCTGGGGTTAATTATTACTTACAGTAAAGCAGGGGGACTAAAATAAACGCACACAGTTCGCATGTTCACAGGCAGTTCAAGTCACATATTTGCTCCATGTTCTCTAGCGCCTCCCGAGGGTGGGACAAAGAAGCTGAAGTGAAACCTGAGATCATCCTTACAGTCCGTCCTCCAGCTCAGACTCCACATCTGTTCATCCCGAGCTCATCATTCACCTCCGTCTACACAAGTGCAATCAGTTTACACGACCAGCAGGTGGCGCCGTTTCTGACAGCCGACACATAAATGTGAACTCACAGGTTGATCACCTGTGAAATATTTCACACCAGCTGACCTGAGTGTAAAACAAGTGCACTTATAGTTTTTATAGCAGCAAACTTCACAGAAACCGCACAACACCACAAATCTGACAATGAGACCCAAACATGCGTCACATCGGTCCATCACAAAATAAACTCCGCAGTAAAAGTTTGCCCTGCTATCATTTAATGGCTTTTTCCACAATCAAGTGTTATCTGCGTTTGTATCAGAGCTCCACCAAGTCTGAGTCACTGACCGCGTAAACCCTGCTGAGCTGACCTCTCGTATCAGACAGGTGATTTTTAAGCCAATCAGAGAGCAGACTCACCTTTGCCTAACAACAGAACTCCCGTAAAGTTTAACATTTAGTGACATTTTACTGCTGCAGTCAGATATGATAACTTTTACTGTGCAGCTGTAAACATTCCTCAGTCCGTCAGCAAGTTCAGGTAAAAACTGCTGAATCACAACTTTATGATTATTGAACAATAAAGGATTGGAAAATAAAATCGCCCCGCTGTAAGTGAAAGTCACTCCACAGAAATCACACAAGTCCCGTCTGTGAATGTGTGTCAGCGCCTTCAGTTTGTGTACGTGTGCAACGAGTCGCTCATTACGAAAACTGAAGTCTTCACCAAACAGTCGGCCGGGAGTCTAACTCGTACTTTAGCAGTGTTAGTGTAAGTGTTGTATAATCCCTCTGTGGGGTTTGAGCCATGTCTGTTTTACTGTTTGCAGGATTAATCAGGAAATGCAAAGATGAGCGAGACCTGACGCTTCAAAGAAAGGACTCGTTCCATTTTGGTGCCTGCAGGGCCTCCGAGCCGGTGTTGTGTCAAACAGTCATTTCCAATGTTTGTGTGTTTTTTTATGTGTAATATCTTAACATGTGTTTGTAAATAGACTTCAGTGAACAGGTTCACAAAGGGGTTGAATATAACATTTAAAAATGACCCGTTTCTCTTTATAACTGTGTTACTTACATTGTAACTAATCCAGTCCTTCTTGTCCACTTAAAACATGTTTACATAACTATTGGTATATTTGTTGCACTGTCAGCTGTCCTCTTGGGCAGATTACTCTAAAAAAAACAAATTTTTAATAACAACAAGATATTTTTTAACTGGATAAATAAAGCATATAAATAAGTGACTGCCAAAAACTGATCCAGCTTCTACTTTGTTACAGGAATGTTGTTTGTGGCTCAAAATGACTTGATATCATTCATGAGGGATACATTTGACATATGTTTCACATATTATAGTCCAACCAGTTATTTATAGCAGTTTAAATACAAGCAGTCAGTTTTTGGTAGACGACCTTTTTTTGGCACAACACCGGCACTCACAAATGAAGTCGCGTTAGATTCAAGCATCCTGTGCATCATGTTCTCCTCAGTGGATTTCAAATGTTTAACCTCTAACTGGTTAGCAGTGGCTGACTTTTCAAAATAAGAGCAGCTTGTTCACTAATAAAATACAAATTAAAAAAAAATAATAATAATAATAAATCACCAAAGCAGATTTCACAAACACCGAAACGTCGAGGACAAAAAACACACCGAGCTCTCATAACTGCTGCTGTGATCATCACGGTTACAGTTTTAACAACATTTACTTCTTTGATTTAAAAATAGACTGATCACGTTTTCATGGAAACAAAATCATAATTTAAAAAAGATTTACTTGTTTAAACGCAGTGTTATAATCTATTGTATAACTAATTTGACCAAATTAAAGGTGTAAAAGCTTCAGGCTACAAATGGTCCAGTGCACCTGATGGTCCAGCTGAAGTGAGGCCAACGATACTGAAATGAAGTAAAAATATTTCTACATGTAAACAAATCAGTCTAAAAACAATAATCAGTCAAATAAAAATACTTTAAAGACCTTTGCAAAGATCCTGATGCTCATTTTTGTGAAGTCTCTCAGGCTGCACGTCACCCGTTTGGTAAACAAGGGTTCAGCTTTACACTCCGAGCTTTACTGATCGAGCGCGCTTCAGATCAAATCAGGGGGTCAATCCTTAATAAGTGCAGACTCACACTCACCGAAAATGTAACTAAAAGTAACTAAAAGTTTGTATTTCCTTCTAAAATTAGGAGTGAGTCCCCCGTTTCCCAAACTTGTTTTAAAGTTTTTATGTTTTAATATTTTCAAGAATTGAAACCTCACGCTGCCTGAACCCGACCTCCTCCTCACCTGGACATGCCTCCTGCCGTTAGGGAGGTTGCGTATGTCCCCTCGCCTCCTCCTCCCCTCAGCTCTGTGGTTCATTGATCCATCCACTCGATCCCGGGGCCCGGACGTCCCCCAGCACCCATCGCCGGCGCCCCCATCCTTCCGACGACCTTCCAGTCCCGCAGCCTCGGTGGACTGGCTTTGCTCCGGTTTGTTCCGGTTCTTAATCAGGTTGTGGAGCGTCAGAACCGCCAGGGTGCACAGGACATACATGACCCCCTCCCCCCACCCCTCAGACTCTAGGGTGCTTCGGGTGGGTGTTTGGTTTCATCACAGGGTTGTTCCAGCCCAGGTGGGAGCTCACAGGCGTCTCGTTTGGGTCCCGCTGAGGTTGACGATCCTCGCTCTGAATGTTTCCTCTAAAAAGGATCAGCTGTTTAAATCCTGCTGTGTTTGTTCACCTCTGTCCCGAACCCCGCCCCGCCAACATCCACAGACGATAAAAACTTCTGAACCTTGTCCCGTCCTCCTCTCTGCTGTCACGCCAACGGTTATCAAGACAGGTAACCAGAGCCTGCAGCCGCCAGCTTCAGTTTCTCAGTGAAACTCAAGACTGTGCAAACGCCTCCTGCTCTGAAGCGAGGCTGCAGAGCCGTGCACCAAAAACAAAAACCCCCAGATAAGAGAAAAGTGATTCGAAGTGCAACATGGACGCAGAGCAAGATGCAAAGTTTCAGCAGAGTTTTCCCTGCAGTGATATTCTGACCTTGAGCTCCACTGCAAGAAAAAACAAAGTTTGTTGTGCAGACCTGCAAGAAAAGCACGAATCCAGCTCCTGCGTGGAGTCCAAGAACTTCTCCTCACAGAGTTTGTGGATGAGCAGCAGGTGCAGCAAACTGCTTGCTCTGTGAATGGAACAGATTAGCACTGTGGCAGGTCGCGTCTTCACCTCCATCAGACTGAGTGGATCAGAGAAAGAGCTCGAGGGGCCTCCTCTCCCTCCTCTCTCTCTGCCGTCCCGGGACCATCTGTTGTTATTGCTGCAGGATAAAACTGCAGAGGATCGGCGGTGACGTAACAGCACGACACTAAACGATGGATTTATGTTAATATCTTCAGGATAAGCTACGTGCCGGTTTTCACGTTTAATAACAGTCGGGATTACTTCCAGTTCTTTGATCACTGATCCGTTTGCAGTCATTGCTTAAACTGATCACATCTCTAACTTTCACTTTACTGGAGCACTTTTATTCAATAAAGAGAGAGTAGAAATAAAGTAGAGAACAGTAAACATAACTGCAGCACACTGGTCATAAAGATCAGTAAAGGCTGATTTTTAGAGTGAGGAAAAGAATTTATTTTGGAAAGTGCTGTCCCAACTATAATTTTAGATGACAGAAGACTTTTATTTTGACAGCAGTGATGTTCTAGTTGGTAGAATAGTCCAGAAAAGTTTAATTTTGAAAAAAAACCCCCGATGTCCAAGTATAATTTTAGATCAGAACAGGCTTTTATTTTAGTGACAGGGACAATCTGATTGACATCACCGTCTCATTCTGAATGTGCAGATTGGAAAATCATAAAAGGCTTTTATTGTGGGAACAACGACCTGCTGATTGGGAAAGTAGATGAGGCACAAAGGCTTTTATTTTGGTAAAGTGAAGGGTTTTAGGGTCAGAGTGACCTCGTTCTTTCATGTCGTGGGGACCTCGACCACCTCTCCCAAATATGTGCCATATATGTGACAGAGCCGGGCATGCTGGGACTTTGACCCAGTGGGAGCTGACGGTCTGAATCACAGCCAGCCAATCCTGATGCTCGCCTCTGATTGGTTGCAGACCTCACTGCATATAGCAGCGATCCATCCTGCAGCTCACTGTAAACAGAGCCGGGACCTTTTCTGGAAACGTTCCTGCAAGAACAAAAGGGGGGCGTTTCCGGTCCACCGACCCCTTTCAGGGCGCTAATGAGGGGAGGGCGGGGCTGCGGTCCAAACTCAGGGTCACACGTTAAAAAAAAACCTCACGAGGAAGACCCAGGGGTCATCGAGATCTCAGAGAGTTTTAAGAGTTCCTGCAGAAGTTCAATGAGCCAAGGAGGACTTTAGTTTTAATTTCTAACTGTCCAAACGTGCTCTGCAGACACGCAGTTTATTCTACAGCTGATGGTAAACAAAGAACGAGGGCTTGACTCAAACCCTGGATTTCAGGGCTCTGTGCTAATGAGGCAGCCTGGGAAAACATGCACTCTTAAATGCCATCCTGACATTTAATTGTAAATTTAGATGAAACCCACTCAGATTTAACACATTTTTATTGGCTTCGTTACTTTCACGACTTTCTTCTTGTAACCCGTAGTTTTATTTTAAACTCACAGCGGCTCCAAAACAACATTCTGCCGTTAGTTAGAAAATCAGCAGATTTTCTTTCTTGTATGTTTGTAGTTTTTAAATCTCAGACTTACAAAACCTCTGAACAATTTTATTTACACAGCGCCAAATCACAACAACAGTCGCCTCAAGGTGCTTTATACTGTACAGTAGACTAGGGCTGTTCGATATAATGATATATATCGGATGACGATATAAAAACATCTATCGTTTCATTTTACGCTATCGTTTGTTTCGTGGTGTCGCAAAATAAACTGTTTACGGCAATATTTGTTCATGGTTTTGATGTCACTGTAGTGGCTACATTAATTTCTTAAAGTTCTCTCTTTCTCTTATATTTAATATAACCACACTACAGACGGACAAGCGCCTGTTTTTATGCGTTGTCGTTACCAACAATGATGGTAACACCATCGCGTGTCCGCTTGTTTATTTTCCACATAAACCTTTTGGTCATATCCAAAATCTCATACCCTCCGCAGTAAATCAGAACTAACCGCCGGTCCATCAGCCGACACTTGTAACACCTGTTTGAAAGCCAGTTTTTATTCTCTGGCTTTAAACCAGGCTGACTGCTTTTATGTAGATTTATTGTGATTTAATTGTGCTCAAACTGGGACTCTGTGTTAGAGATGAGCGGATTTTCCTTTAGCCGTTTTCTCTAAACTTCAGTCAGAGCCTGAGGGAGAAAACGACGTGTCACAGAAACAGGAGAAAACTACAGAAGGAGATCCCGGCCTCGCGCCTCCAGCGCTCCTCTGAAACCACTTCCTGTTCTTCAGGTGACCTGAACGCGCCATCAAACAATAACTGATCAAATCAGAGGTATAAAGTCTTCCAGAGAAAGCGGGCTGTGGCGAGTTAATGACCCCAACACGGAGGAGTGTCAGTTATCAGATCGGACTCTCCTTTATTATTTTACACACACACACACACACACACACACACACACACACACACACACACACACACACACACACGATAAGGCGATGGAAATGGAAAATGTTTACACACCAAACTGTTGCAACATGATCAGCTGATTAGATAAACGTGGATAAATAATCCGGTGTTTCATTCTCACACCCTCCCTCCACATCAAGCTCAGACGTAATGTTTATATCAAGTGAATCACAGGAATGTTTTACAGATAACAGCGAGGTCAGAGTGAAAGGATTCACACATGTAGTTACTGTGTTGGTCCTGTAGGGGGCAGTGCAGGCATGCGTTCATGTCTCAGGTGTGTCGGCGACTGTAAGAGGCTCAGACCTGCTGCAGATTACTGGAAACCTGCTGTTTTTATTTAAGGAGCTTTTTCCTTTGGAGGCTCATCTGCCCGTCACAGACTTTCTAAACTCAGCTTAAAATAATAACGTTTGTTTGTTTTTTGTGACGTTTAGTTTGATATTTTCTTGAAGACATCAGATGAAACCTCCCAGTTAGTATTTAAAGGAAGACATTTGTGTGACAACTTTGAAGCACATCTGTCCAGAAGTCTCAGAGTAATCCTAACAAACACAGCTGAACCAATCACATCAATCCTTCAGCAAAGTTTTTTAATAAATGGTTTATGGGCTTCATTCTGAAACCAGTTCAACACATCCAGGATATTTTTCCTTATCGGGCTTATCGGCCGGAGAAGTCTGACCCAGAAATATCAGTTCAGCTCTGAGAGGCGGACTTTCCACAAACAGATTCACTGACGAAGTCTCAGGATTAGAAACTATGAAGAGAATAAACACCCTGCACAGCTGCTGCAGAGAGAGGACAGAGCTGCGTGAAGAAGAAAAAGACGATATAAACAGTTTATTTAAAGAAAAGATGGAAAACCAAAAAAACCTGACTCTGAAGATAACGGCCTTCCCGCCATCACAGCTCTGTCATTAAGCAGAGGGAGGATCTGAATGCTGAGCAGTTACATATCGTCTCAAATTAACCTTAGACGTGTGCAGGACGCTCAGCTTTGCTCCTTTTTAAATCTTATTAAAGCTTTAAAGCAACAAAAGCAGGACCAAAGCGACCTTAAACACAACGTACAGGTTGGTCTGCAGCGGCGGTGATCACGACGGTAAGAGGGGTTAACCCCGAAGTTACCGGGATGAGCCTCGGTTCAGGATGGAGACCCGGAGCTGGTAACGGTTGTGTTGTTGTCACCGAGCGCGTGCGCTCTCATTTATGATTTATTCATGTGTCAGGAATCAGACACGTTTCAGGAAAACCAGAGAAACCAGCACATGAACTGCACTTCCTGTCTCCCTCCACCCTCCGTCTTCATCCCACCTTTTTGCTCTTTTCACCACTGCAGCAGCACTTAGAGGGGGGAGGGGGCGGCTGGGCTTGGTGGTTTACGCCCTCTTCTGCTCTGAGCTATTTCAGGAGGAAATTACAGAGAGATCAGCCGGGTGGAAACACACAGAGTCTGAGTAACGGAGCCGTGACATCAACCAGCTGAAAAAAGGAAAACAGGAGAGGGAAGGAAAGAGCTAACAGAGAAGGAAACAACTCAGCGAGGAGGAGGAGGAGGAGGAGTTTCTCCTCAGCTCCAAACCTCAGACTAAACTCCATGTTTCCTGCTTCAAACACTTCAACCCTCAGAGACGCAGAGCAGCAGACTTTTATGACAGTAAAGGACGTCGGGTGATTTTTGTTCTGCAGTAACTTCAGCACATTTTAGTAAAGCTTCACCTTCACACTCTGAACATTTTCAGACTGTCGTTGGTTTGTTCTTGTCACAATCTCATCTTCATCATCAGTGTGAAGGATCCATCAGTCTGAATTAACAGTGTTGGTGTCCCAGATGTTTCATTTGTTTTCTGATGAACTTGATGAAGTGCATTCTGGGTAAGCTGGAGGCTCTTATCGGCATGTGAGACAGCGGTCAGCTCGGCGCGAGGTCTCCTGATTAAACGCCAGGATCGTCCTGCAGCTGAGAATCTGTCTGTATTTGAACTGAACGCTGCTGCACACGCGCTGCACAACGACGTGCACGGATCAGGCTGATCAAACACATTTTATTTGACACCGAGTCCCCACAACATCCTTAAAACGAGGTGTGCTGCCCTGTCAGAGCGTCTAAAAGTTTTAACCGGTCACTGAACTACTGTTTCTGGATCAGAACCCGTTTTTAACAATGACTTCATCTCAGTCATGTTTTCTTCTCCAGAGGACAAAAATCAAACAGCACAAAAAGGTTAAGCTCACCACAGACCCTCCTCTCACACGGGCAGAACCACTGAAATATTTAATATGAAACAATGAATCCAACAGCCCACGTCCTCACAGAGAGACGAGACTTTGGAACGACGTTCAGACTCGCGGCACAAACGGTTCGTAACAGAATCACAGCTGAAGCGACAGCCGGCAGCTCTCGCCTCTGTGAGACTCGTCAGGCGTTTGACACTCAGCAGCGAGCTTTCTGATTTCTGAGGATGGATGAAGGTAGGCCGGGAACAGGACCAGGATACGTGGCGTCGGCTCCTTTCTCACCGGAGCCCCCGTTCCTGATTTTTATTTTGATTATCAGAGGAAGATAAAGCCGGATATGACAGGCTAGAAGTCATTCAAGACAGGCAGGAGCATGCAGACCCCCGACAGAGGGGTTTCTGATTTGGCCATCCCTTTTAGGCTAAATAAGAGAAACGGCTCTGAGACCGCTTTAACTAGGGCTGGGTTTAAAAACAACAACTCTATTTTAGCTTGAATAACGCGATATCGATAAATTAAATCCTGAATCAATTTCTAAATATAAATGAATTTTGCCAGAAACGCCAGAATCTCAGTTTAAGCTCACAGAACTATTTCAACAGCTGCCAAACAGCTAAAACAGTAAATGAGAGCAGAAAGACGTAAACACAGAGCGCGGATCGTTCACCCGACGGCACAAATTAGAATATTTCTGACTGTGTCAGAAATCGAATCGATTATAGAAATCCAGACGATGCCCAGCTCTGTCTTTGATCTACAGCGACCGTTTCTTACTGCGATGGTTCAGTTTCATCTCACCAGGCCTGAAACTTTTAGCTGGAGTATTTAATCTGAAGTGAAAAAACAAAAACGACTCAAATCTCCCACAAACCACCTGCTGCGCTTTAAAGTCCAAACACCAGCAAAACAAATCGTCACACTTAAATAAAAAAAATAACATCTGGATCAAATATCACTGTTAAACTAGTGTGTGTGTGTGTGTGTGTGTGTGTGTGTGTGTGTGTGTGTGTGTGTGTGTGTGTGTGTGTGTTTCCTGTCATTGTTTTCAGTCAATAAACCCGTGCTGGCTTCAGCAGCTCTGCAGGGCCGACATGAAGCCACTCGCTTTCTGTTTTATTGGAATCCCACTGAGCAGGAAATGAAGTCCCCAGACCCAATCACACGTACAGCAGAGATGCCCCAAGGCATCATGGGAGATCTGACTCAGCTGCTCCGCCTGCTGGACTCAGCCCGGCTACAGCCGTCTGGTTTTAATCACACGCCTTACATAACACAGTCACATCTGTATACACATCTTTGTGAGCACTGCCGCTGACATAATTCTCAGGCCTCGTGGCTGATCTGCTTAGGGGGACCCGGCATCCAAAAACAAGTCCTGCAGAGTGACTTCATTTACTGAACGAGACGTTAGCAACATTTTCAACGGTGAATAACAAACAAATACAAACTCAAAGACTGAAAGAAAGCACAAATGTCTTTCAGATTCTCAGTTTTTCAAAATAAACTGTTTAAACTTTGCAGTAGAAAAACTCAAGTCGCTGAATCTGACAGTGTGCACTTTGCAAACCAGCAGTAGGAGAGTGGCTCTGGCTCAGGATGTCAAACAGATCATTGACCAATCAGAAGGCTGGTGGATGATCCCTCCAGTCTGCATGTTGAAGCATTCACAGGCAGGACATAGCGCTGTTCGATACGACGATATGAAAACGTTTATCGTTTCATGTTATACGCGACCGTTTGTTTCGTGGTGTCAGAAAATAAACTGTTTACAGAATATTGCTTCATGGTTTTGATGGTCACTGTAGCAGCTTGGTCATTTCTTAAACTTCACTCTAAGATTTAAATAACCACATTACAGACAGACAAGCAACTGTTTTTACGCGTTGTCGTTAGCAACAATGACAGTAAGACTATCGTGTGGCTCCGGAGTCCGCTTGTTTATTTTCCATATAAACCCTTCACAATAAAGCTCAAGATCCTGTTGAGACTTTTCAAAATAAACTGAAATGACAGAAAAATACATTATTCTCAATCATCAAATTTCAGAATATGCATCAAACAAATGACCTCAAATACAAACATGACGTGACTATAAATGGCGCTTACAGTCACCACGTGGATGCACGCACAGAGAATCCCAGCATAGCCAGTGACTACGAGGCAGAACCAGGGAGCTCCAAACAGAAGGACCAGTCCAAGCAAATCGAGGACCTTATTCCTAAACGAGGGGCTGCCTCTGTAGCACGGACATGGGTTGGTTATGAAATGTCTGACACGGACCAGAAAACTGTACTCCGTAAATTACGCCGCAAACCGGCCCCCACCACAGACTCAAACACGACAAACCTCTTCAACCACCGACGCAAGAATCACGTGAAAGAGTTTGTAGAGAGTTTACGGATGAAAGCAAAAACGAGCTGTCAGGTGCTCCAAATAAACCTCAGACTCAAACGTTAAAACGGGCGTTGCCCCGACGCACGCCATGTAATAAATACAAAGAAAATGACGGCGGTTACAACTTCTGTCTAAAAACGTATTGCTTTAGGCATCAGACAAAACACTCGACTCCAGGTACACGACGCACAGCTGAAAACACTTCACACAGGTCGAGCTGCCCGAGATCCACAGAATTTACCGAAAATGTAAAATTTGTGCGATATATATCGTTATCGGGATAAGAAGTGTTATATCGGGATATGAGATTTTGGTCATAGTGCAGAGCAAGACACCCCAATGCATACAGAGTGATGGAGTCACATAAAGTTAGAAATGACAAGAAAAAAAAAAACAAACAACTACTACATTTTTGAATCTGGACTCCGTCTTGCTCAACAAAAAGTCCTCAAAATGTCTCAAATTTATTCAAGTCCCCACTAAGACACACATACAAGAGGGGGAGTGTGTGAGTGCACACACTCCCCCTCTCATGCTGGGTTCAGTCTCTCAGCGTGAAGTCAAGATGACATAATAACTATCATCATCATCGTCGTCATCACCATACTTGAAAAGACGTTACACATTAAGCACCACACCCTCCCTGCAGGCCCGCGGGCGTCTCACAGCAGCGTCACATCTGATGAGTAAATCGAGTCCACGAACAAGTCAAACGGCAGTAAACTAAATTTCCTCACACAACAGAAGAGCTCGTGCTGCCTTCACGACTCCTCTGTGATCTCTGCTGTCAGAAATCAGATTTAGAACCAAACCGAAGCAGCGACGGCAGAAACCAACAGAAAGACACCAAACAGGAGCAAACGTGAGCTTTCATTTAAGTCATCTTCCTGATAAAGCAGATGTGCTAACAGCTGCTGAGACGAGGCGTTCGCTGGTATCCGGTTTAACTGAGCATCACACTAGCTCTGACTCCAGCTGCTCAGCTTTACAGGAACCAGCTTCAGCCGCTCGGCTCATTAAAGGTTAACCGGCTGTTTGCTGAGTTCAGAGTCTGAAGTGTAAAATCACTGCTGACCTGCCAACATGTTCACTGACACATCTGCAGCTCCCGCCTTTATCCCGCTACCCCAAAAAGACGACATCTGACCAACTCCTCTGTGCCCTCAATGACGAGTTTTGACACCTCTGTGTATATCAATAAAGTTGTGCTTTGATGACCATTAGAATCGTTTCCAGATGTTTTGATGGGTAGCTGCACGGGCAGAGCTCACCGTCACCAACTTCTGATGCACGCCCAATCATTTCGTCCTGTAAGCAGCCTGAATATGAAAGACACACAAGCTGTGAGGCCGGGCGAGTTCAGGCAACAAAGTAAAACATAAAAACAGATTTAAGAAGGAAAATGACGAGCTCTTTTTTTTGGCTCTGACGGGCGCCGTAAAAGGATCCGCGCAGAGACGGTCGCTCTGAAACGTGGAAGTTAGGCTGATGCAGGAAGTCGGCGTAAACACACGTGAGCCTGCAGAGGCCGTCCTGGGAACGGTGCAGTAAACAAGGTGCAACTCCCTGTTACCTGGAAGCTACAAAACCCAACAAAGCTTTGTGGTCACTCTTGTCTGAATTGTGGCAGCACAGTGACGCAGCACACCTGGCGAAGCTTTCACAATCGACCTTTTGTAGGCCACGCTTCGGTCGTAGCCGGCTGGATAAAAGCGGTGCTGTGTGTACGCCGCAGACTAAAAACACGTCACGTCAGACGTGACGGGGAATCGAACACTAAGAACAGAAAAACACAGTTTTCTGAAGAACGTGTGCTGAAAGACGCCCGACAACAAAACGGTTTAATTTGTTCCTTTTCCTGCTTTTACGTGAAATATTTGGAGCTGTTGGTGAAATTAAAAGAGACCGGTCATAGTCGGGCTCCTGTGGTGACACTGTGTGGGGTTCCTGCTTCTCCTGCTCTCATGTTAAAGGACATTTTCTCAGTTATCACAGGAGAAACCGGAAAGCTCCAGAGAGAGAAAGAAGCTCCGAACTCTGGAAACCTGGAAGTTTAAGGGTTAAAGAAGGAGTCTGTCCACGCCAGTGAAGTGTGACGAGGCTTCTTCGGAGAGGAGACTGTATTTATAGAAGGTTTTGTGCTGCGGTGGTCAGCGTGTGCAGACACACCCTGCAGGCCAACCTCCTCCATCACTGCAGGAACAGGAAGCGTCTGACTCCAGAGGAAAAACTTCAGCAGCTTCTCGTGCAGCTCGCTTTAGGCCTCATCTGCGCGCGCACACACACACACACACACACACACACACACACACACACACACACACACACCTTCTTCCTCTCAGCTGAAAAGTTTCCAGCATCTTTCCTGAGCCGAGCTCTCGGCCCGATTCAAAGCGCCACAACGGCGAATGTTTGACTTCAGGTTTAAACAGTTTATTCAGCTGAAAGAAACCCGCAAAAGACCAGGAAGCAAGACCAACACGCTGAAGCAACTCCTGCAACCAATGCAACCACGGCAACCAAAGCAACAACAGCAACGACCACAGAGTGGTAACAGTCAGCTGACTCGGCGTTTACAGGTGCTCAGATGTGAAAACGTGACACCTTTATTGGTTCTGCTTTCTAAGACTTAACTGTGAACATCAATGATGAAGATCCAGAACATTTCTCATTGATGCGTCTCAGCAAAAACGATAATCGATCATTTTTAACAGAAGTCAGAAGACTCCTGCTCTCCAGAAATAAATGTAAATAGATCACCATCCCACCCCAGGCCGACCTGATGGTCCTAAACGTGAGGTTGTAGGTCTACTGTTCTCCTCAGAAGTTCTTTAAACGCGTCACTATATTTAAAAATGAATTAAAGTTGTTCTGACTTATGACCATTTTGCTCATTCTTGCTCCAGTTATTGATGGATATCAGATAAAAGAAGGCAAATTTATTCCCTCCGTCTGTAAACTGCCTTAAATGTGACTGTTTCTCCTGCTGCTGTTTAAATGCAACTTTCAGTAAATAAACTCCTCGCTGTTCCTCCTCCGCTCTGCACAGCTGCTGCTCAAGGACACGAAACCACAGCAACGACAAACCGAACCAAATATTCATTTTTATTTTTCTGCTCCGATGATCGTTTAGATCAAGTTTGAAAATAAGTTTAAGATCTTTGAAGGAGAAAATCCAGATATTTGTTCTCCTGCATCTCTCCCTCTTCAGCGTTTGTACACTCACAGACTAAACCTGCGATCTGCTGATCAAAGCTAACAGCAGGGCAAACGATTAATCGATTAGTCGATGAGGTGGACACCGTCTGTGTCATTTCCACGAGCATGCATCTGCTGCCACTCTGAGAATAAACTCTAAAAACAAACCGGACGCGAAGCAGAAGTTTTCTGTGATGTGGACAAAGTGTCCGAGAACACGTGCGTGCAAATATTTCACTTTTCTGACTTTTTACTGAAACTCCGATGAGCTGAAAACGTGTTTTCCCAGCAGTAAAGCAGAGAGCTGCTGCTTTCTGCTCCTGTGAGGTAAAGAAGCTGCTGCTGACAGAAACTTGGTCGTCTGCTGATGGTGAAGCTGAGCTCTGATCAGCGGGATTGCGTAAACGCAGGTTTCGGACCTCTGTGCTGCAGGTCAAACTGAACCCCTGCCATCGATCAGGGCATGAACTGATGGAGCGGTATTGACAGCCGGCGGGCCTGTCGTCATCATCACCATGGAAACTAACACGTGGAGAGCTGGCCAGGTGAGGCCGCGGGGCTTTTGTCCGCGTAAAAACCGCTGAGAAAGAAAAGAGCTTTGAAGCGGTGGAAGCTGCTGGACGGCCGGATGAAAAGAGGCAGAAACAGGCGGGCCGAGCCGGGTCAGACCCGGGTCATGTGAAGGACAGCACCCAGAACCCAGACTCTGAACAGCTGACAGCCCGACGGAAGGAAAAGTTTAGAGGAAGCAGACTTCTCCTTACCTCCCGGTCCCGAGCAGCGCCTCCTCTCCCTCCTTCTCCTCGTCCTCCTCTTCTCCCGCTCCTTCCTCGCAGTGAAGTCTTCTGCAGACTCGGGCAGACTCTCCAGCAACCAGACGCGGATTCAAAGTGAAACCTGCGGATCTCCGAGGCCCCGAATCCGTGTGCGCCTCCTGCCCTGCGCCGCTGGAAACTCCGGACTGCTTGCTTGGTGCTGCTGCCTTCACGGACTGTGGGATATGCGGTGACTCTGTGGTTGCGTGTGTGTTTGAGCGCGCATGGGCGGAGTGGAAAAAATGGCACTTTTATAGACGGAGGGCGGGTCTGACTGTGAGACTGTCAGTGAAAAACATCAGGCTAAGATCTGGCACACATACGTCATCAGCTCAGATGAGCTCTTTAAAATTTAGATTTTTCTTTATTTCATGATTATTCTTTTTTGTTTTCTAAAACATCAGCATGACCCGCACATGTGTCAGTATGTATCACTGCAAAGAGTCAAACAGGTGACAACATGTCAGTAATATGACTGATACAGACATCTTTACAGACAGTACAAAGTGGCCAGTGTGTCACGTTGACCCACTGCAGCTGAAACTGTTTACATAACAGAAGCTCTCATCTTGGTGTTTTTGGGCAAATGTGACATATTTTTACATAAAACCTGCAAAGAGAGCGCGAGACATGTTTTCACTTTGTGAGATAAAACCACAACAATAAGACTTCAGACTTTATATAAATGCATCTATTTATGCAGTATTTGCAGATGCAGGTGAGCGGCACAAATAACAGGTGTTTCCACACAGGTGTGGGGGTGTGACTTAATCCGGACTTTGGACCTCAGTGCCACCCTCCTGAATGCATCACTGTAAATGTACACACCAGCACAATGTTTGGACACACCTTCTCATTGAATGGTTTTTCTTTATTTTTACTTCTCTCTAAAATGTAAACACAAACTGAAAAAAATGACAACTAACTCTAAATATGTTTTAGATTTTAGTTTCCTGTAGCCGCCCTTTGCTTTGTTGGCAGCGCTGCAAACCTCGCTGCCTTCTCTCAGTGAGCTTCATGATGTAGTCACCTGAATGGTTTCACTTCACAGGTGAGCCTGTCAGGGTTCATTTGTGGAATTTCTTAATCTGGTTGGGACCATCAGTTGTGTTGTGCAGAAGTCAGGTTGGTTCACAGCTCACAGCCCTACTTGACAACTGTTAGAATTCATATTATGGCAAGAACCAATCAGCTAAGTAAAGAGAAACGACAGCCCATCATTACTTTAAGAACTGAAGGTCAGTCAGTCCAGAAAACTTTGAATGTGTCCCCAAAAACCATCAAGCACTACGAGGAAACTGGTTCACATGAGGACCGCCCCAGGAAGGGAAGACCAGGAGTCACCTCTGCTGCTGAGGATAAATAGAATTTTATATATAATTCTAAATGCAAAAAAGTCAAATTTAGAAAGTGTTTCTAACTTCTTCACTTGAAAAAAAGTGACACAGTGATCTTCATCCTTCATCTTGGTGAAGGAAGCAGATTTAAAGATTTAGGATTCTCGTTTAAATCGGGCTTTTCCTGCTTGCTCATAGGAAGATGTTTGAGTTTGGGGGTCTTCTCTGTATTATTAGCATCTTAACCTTACAATATAAAGCACCTTGAGGTGATTGTTGTTGTGATTTGATGATGTGTAAATGAAACTGAACTGAACTGGCACTATGTTAACCATTTGAAAAAAGATGCAGGAACCTGCCCTGCAACGGTGCGCTGCATAGTGCTGCTCCTCTGGCTCAGTGCTGCCATGGGGTTTATGAGGAGGCCAGGTTTACCTTCATGCAGAAATCCCCAAATCAATATGAAGGAGAACAGGAGAACGTTCATTCTGAACATCTGGATGTGTCGCTTCCTGTCCATGCAAGTAAATGGAAAGGACCTGAGGTCACGCAGAGCTTCATCTTTAAGCCTCGGAGAAAGAAATGCATCGTGTGTGCACCGAAACAAGCAGCTGGTCCTCAGACTGTCGCCACAGCAGAAACCTGTCATTACCAAGGTGAGCGCACAGTTATCCATGAGGCAGAGCGAGCAGCAAACTGACCCACGTGTTCTCTGGATCCAGCAGCAGTTTATCTAACAGCCCAAACAGGCACAGGGAGAAGATGCAAACAGCAGCGTGACGCCTCCTCCTGAATATTCTGTTTTATCAGACTAACCTTTAAAATGTTGTCAGCGGCTATTTCAGTCGCTGCTTTGTGTAAAAATCTTTCAGCATCTGTCAGCAGGCACATCTGTTGCTGAGCTGCAGGTTTCAAGATTCACAGGAAAACTGATGAACACATGAAAATGCTCTCCAATGCACCTCCCACCAGTTTCATCCAGCAACTGGAAGCCTCCCAGTCTGTTCTGCTGCTGCTGCATTTCATTTTACTGGTGGTGGAAGTTTCATCATATCCCACAGACGTCTGTGTGGCTTCAGACTTTTGGTGATTTTCCACCTCAGGCTTCGTGGAAAAAGACGGCGACGTGGAGGCTGGAGGCCTGTGGGTCTGTTATAGGGCTGAGTCTCAAACACTGCAGCCAATCAGGACGTGCGAGGATGACCCGCAGGTCTCTGCTGTGAGAAAAATTCCATATTCTCTGAGGTTATGAAACCATTACTCAGTCAGAGCTGAACATGTGAAGCGCATGTGTTTGGGCTGAGAGTCATTTCCACTTCCTGTCCTCGTCTCCTCACTGATATCCATCAGGAAGCTTCAAAAATCACTTAGAAATAGTTGCCGCGATCCAGCAAGAAGTCTGAAATCTAAAATCGTCTTATTTTAATCAAAGCACAATTAAACCTTTGAACTAACTCAGCGTTTTCTGTCTAAAGAAGCCAAAGACTTCACACAACACCCACGTTTAAAGGAAGCTTTTTATGTTTGTATTGTTCATTTGTTCACTTTGGTTTGAGGACGTGCAGGTTTGTTTGTTTCAGTTTCATTTTTGAGTTTCAGCTTCTTCACGTTTGATCAAACTAACAGAAACTAAAACTGACATGTTAGATTTTGGTAAATGGCCTGTATTTGTATAGCGCTTTACTTATTCCCTAAGGACTCCAAAGTACTTTACACTACATTCAGTCATCCACACATCCACACACTGGTGATGGCAGCTACATTGTAGCCACAGCCACCCTGGGGCGCACTGACAGAGGCGAGGCTGCCGGATACTGGCGCCACCGGGCCCTCTGACCACCACCAGTAGGCGGGAGGTGAAGTGTCTCGCCCAAGGACACAACGACTGAGACTGTCAGAACCGGCAACCTTCCAATTACAAGACGAACTGCCAACTCTTGAGCCACGATCGCCCATTTTACTTTGCAAGTATAGTTTATATTCTATTTCTACTAAGAAAGTATTTTTTTCACATCTGGTTTTAGTTTTTAGTTTAGTTTCAGTTAAGAGAGTTTATGTTTACCCATGGACCCTGAAGGCAGCACCTCTTACGCTCACACAAACACGTGAAACACATCAAGGCCTCAAACAGTGAAGCAGTTAAAGACAGCAGCCTCTTTAAAGGTAAACTGAAGGGTTTCATAGTTTTTCCATCAGTGCTGAAAACAAGGAAACGCAGAGATCGTTAATCGACTCGAGATCACAAACCGAAACCCCCCAAACACCTTCCTGTTTTCTAAAACAACAGTTTGCATCCATGCAGTGTTTATAAGAGACACACAGCCTCTGAGTGACGACCTAGACCTGCATTGTTTGCAACAGCCAGCAGGGGGCTACAATAACACAGAGAAAACCTCAACAATCACGCAACCCCTCTATGAGCAAGCACATGGCCACAGTGGGAAGCAAAAACTCCCCTTTAACAGGAAGAAACCTGGTAATCATCTGCTGTGGCTGGTCAGGAGTGAGAGGAGGACGTCTATGAGACAAGGAGCCTCACCTCAGCTCAGTGAACACTTACCTGATGACTTTGGTCTCAGTGCCTTCAGGTTTGTAGAAGCTATCTGCATTTCTACACCTGTGGTCATGGAAGTGATGGAACACATCCGGATGGTTGAGTGACAGAGTGCGAGCTTTAAAGGACCGACACTTGGAAGCAAAGTCCATGCTGATATTAAGCAGTCAGACTTGGTGTCACGAGGTTCATTTCCAGTCTTTGGGATGACCATTCTCAGAGGAATGCTTTTGTTTGCTTAAACCTCTTAATCCCAATCTATGAATCATTCAAGCATAAAAAGGCTCCCAACTGAAGGGATGAATTGGTGTTGTGTCGACACGTAACAGACAAGTTAGCAAAGAACCTGTTTGAGCTTCAGGCTCTTTGTTACGAGCCGCCTGTCACAGAAACACATCACTGACGGCTAATAAGTTTCTTAATTATTTTGTGGACAAGGTTGCTAGTTTGAGACCTCCGACTCTACCTATTGCTGACCCAGCCATGCATGGTTCTTGCTCAAGTTTGTTCTCTGCTTTTCTACCAATTGTTTTATCTGATTCAGAGAAACATGTGCTGAATGCTAAACCGTGTGGCTCTCCAAATGACGTTGTTCCTCCCCGTTTTCTTAAAAAGGTATTTCCTATCATCGGACCACACATTCTGAACATTATTAATACTAGTCTTTTGTCTGGTCAGGTACCTAGGTAATTTAAGCATGCAGTCATGCATCCTTTACTTAAGAAACCGGGCTTAGACAGTTCAGTCATGTCAAATTTTAGACCCATCTCTAAGCTTCCCTTTCTTAGTAAGATTCTGGAAAGGATTGTTTATACTCAGTTGATGGACTACTTGAATGACTCTAAATTGTCAGAAATCTTTCAGTCCGGCTTTAAGCCATTCCACAGTACGGAGACAGCCCTCGTAAAAGTTATGAATGACTTCCTGATAGCAACAGACTGTGGTAAATATGCAGTGCTGGTCTTGTTGGATGTGACCGCTGCATTTGACACAGTGGATCACGATTTGCTGATCTCCAGCTTGCAGCACTGTGTGGGAATTTCTGGTTTGGCACTTTTGTGGTTAAAGTCCTATCTCTTATGTAGGACCTTTTGTGTTAAGTTGGGGTCGGCTTCATCCTCTGTGGCCCCTCTGCTTTGGGGTGTGCCACAGGGATCTATTCTTGGGCCGTTATTGTTTTCGTTGTACCTCTTGCCTCTTGGCGCGATTTTCCGAAAGCATAAAGTGCCATTCCATCTATACGCAGATGACTGCCAGCTCTACTTACCTTTTAGTCATTCTGATAGTCTCCCAACTGGACCTCTGCTTGACTGCCTTACTGATGTCAAAGCATGAATGGCAAAAAACGTTTTAAATTTTAATGATCGGAAGACAGAAGCAATTTTATTCGGCCCAAATCGTTCTTCTCATACTCTGGATGTTGATCTTGCAGCTTTGACTTCCCAACTAAAGAGTTTGATCACAAATCTCGGAGTTAAAATTGATTCTGCACTTACCTTTGATGACCACGTAAACGGCGTGGTAAAATCAGCATTTTATCACCTCAGACGTTTATCGAAGGTTAAGCCCTTTCTTTCCAAGCGTGACTTGGAAAGTGTTATTCATGCCTTTATTACCTCACGTTTAGATTATTGCAATTCTCTTTTAATAGGGGTTGGGCAGGGCAGTTTGTCACGCTTGCAATTAGTGCAAAATGCTGCAGCACGATTTTTAACTGGCAGAAGGAAATTTGATCACATCACTCCGATTTTGGCCTCTTTACACTGGCTTCCTATTGAATTTAGGATCCGTTTTAAAGTCCTTTTATTGGTTTTTAAATCTCTAAAATGGTCTGGCACCTGTTTATTTGTCTGACAGCCCCACGTCCCCACTCGTTCCCTTCGGTCAGCTGAGCAGTTGCTGCTTTCGGTCCCAAAGTCACGGCTGAAACTTAGAGGAGACCGAGCGTTCTCTGTTGCTGCGCCGATGCTTTGGAATAACCTTCCTCTCCACATTAGACAGGCTGCATCAGTGCCAGTTTTAAGTCTTTGTTAAAAACCTATTTTTATTCCCTGGCTTTTAACTCTGTGGATAACTGATTCATTATTATTTTTTATTTTATTGCTATGTCTGGTTTTATTACTATGTGCATATTGGCAGCAGCTTCATTTTCAGCATAACAATGCCGTAAAAGCACACCTGGTCTATCGGTCATGGGTCGGCCTCCCCAGAGTCGGACCTCAGCGTTACTGAAGCAGTGTGGGATCATCCTGACAGAGAACAGAAGGAAAGGCAGAAACACCCAAAGAAGAGCTTTGAACATCCTTCAAGAAGCCCTGAGAATAAAGGTGCTACACCAAATATTCGCTTTAAGCTCACCGGAGTCGCGCAAACTCTGATTTTGCCTTTATTTCCATGTGTGTTTGCATGTTTCCCTACAAAATATGAAGAAATGAAATGTGCAGCAATCTTAGCTGAAACACAGACGCTCGTTATAATCATTTTATTTACAAACTGGTTTTTAATTCTTACAGTGACGTCGTTGCTTCAGTACAAATACAATAAAACCTGAATTCTGAGCCAAAGCAGCACTGTTACATGTTTCTTCTTCTACTCTCGACAATCAGCAGTAATCACGAAGCTTCCTGTGCTGCATTGTTTCTGTTTTCCCGCCTTTTTCTCGGCTCGGCCGACACAGTTTCCTGCGCTTCCTGAAGCTTTTCCTGTCCTGTATAAACACTGCAGCAGCTCTGTGGGCAGGAGCTTCTACCCCCAGGCTCTTTATCCTATCATAAAGCTCAGCAGCGCCCTCCAGCAGCTACAGCTAAAATGACTGTAGGCTTTATTGTATTAAAGCTTGCCTCATGATTTCATTTTTAATTGCTTATTTTAGATTTTTCATGTGCGGTTTTTGTTATGAACAGAAGCTTGTTTCAGTACATTTTTGACATCATAAATTCAAAATTTCAGGTTCAGTATCCCCAAATTTTATCTTACTTAGTCAAACTTTTTGGGCAAATTTTGGTTCATAAATGGCAGAAAATCTTTTTTTCTATGATAGAAACAAGCTTCCAGAGTTCAAACAGTGAACCATTTGTTCTAACTATGATATTTTTTACTGTGTTATAGGAAAAGCAACATGTTCAGACATTAAAATATATGCTGCACTTTTGTGCGTGCTGATGAAGACCTCATGACTCAGAGGTCCAAACTGACCCGCTAACCCTGAACCGTCATCCTGGTGACCCTGAATGACCTGGAAGCTGCCGGCTAAAATCATTGGATGTCCTCAGAGCTCAGCTGATGTCAGACAGCGTTATCGAGCAGCTCTCGGTGGAAAATCAATCAGCGGCTGTCAGATCTCTCACACGCCACAAATACATGTTCAGTCTGTTTTTACATGAAGAAGACGCAGCTCACGCCTTTCTTCTTCTTCTTCCCGCTGCTTCCTGTAGTTCCCAACACATGCCTCTAAAATCAGCTGAGGGAGGGCCCCAGAAAGTCAGTGGTTAAGAAGCTGCAGGACAGAAACCGGGGATTCTGGGAAAATGAGTTTCTTTAATCATTTCTGTTACAGACACACTCCTCCTGCGTGGTGAAACAGCGCCCCTCTGGGTTCTAATGGCTGGTACATGTAAGTCAGTTCGTGTGGCCAAAGACGGTACTGCAGCCAGACAGTAACCTCCGTGAGATCAAAGTTCTCTGAAGCTCTGAGACCTGAAAAAACCTGAATTAAGGTGGGAGGAAGGAAGAAAAGAAGGAAGTATTCTTTCCGTCCTTGCTTTATTTCCTGCTTCCTTTCATTTACATCATTCTTCTCCTTCCTTCCTGTCATGTGACAGTTTAGATGAAATGTGTTTTTCTGTGACAATAAAATCCACCACAGAAGAAGAAGCATGTCCTACACCTGAGAGTGTCCTGTTTCCTCCTTGGAGCAGGTGGAGGGCAGCAGCTTCCTGTCAGCTCACTCCTTTGACGGCTCCTCTTCCTTCTCCTTCGTCTCCTCCTTCTCCTCCTTCTTCTCCTCCCCCCCTCTCTCTCCTGCCTTCATCTCCACGGTGAGAAGCTCCTCCCCTTTGTGCCGCGGCGTCATCCTGATGATGACCGAGCTGTCGGCTGTTTCTGCCACCGTTTCCTCTCCGTCTTCCGGAGCTGGACTCAGGGGTACCGGAGACCGGCGGTGCATTGGAGAAGGGGGCGGGATTGGAGAAATGGAGGGAGGAGCCTGAAGAACAAAGAAGGAAAGGACAGGATGAAAGATGGAGGACAAAATGACTTTCCTTTGCTGCTGGTCTCTAAGGGCGTCTCCAAAACACACAGGAAAAATCCAAATCCTGAAAAACCCACGATTAATTTTTGATCCCTTTTATCTTCCTTCCTTTCCATCTTTCCTTTACAGTCTTTCTTTTTACTTCCTTCATGCTTTTCTTTATTCCTTCTTTCCTTTCCAACTTTCATTCTCCTGTCCTTCCACCCTTCCTTTCTTCCTTCCATCTTTTCTTTCTTCCTACCCACTCTTCTTTTCTTCTTTTTACCTTCCATCCTTCCTCACTTTCTTCCTTTCTAACTGCTCCTTTCCTTTATTTCCTCTTTCCTTCACAAACATCCTTCCTTCCTCTTTTCCTTCCTCCCTTCTTTCCTTGCTTTCTTTTCTTTCCACCTTTCCTTTCTTCACTTCTTTATTATTTCCTTTCTTCCTTGCACCGTTACTTCCTTCCTGACCTCCTCCTTGCTTTCTTTCATCATTTCTACTTTTTTTCTAAAATTCCTTACCGCCCCCCACTGTTCCTTCCTTCCCTCCTAGTTTGTGCTGTCTCCCAGGTGCTTTGCTCCTCTACAGAACTCCATGGCTAACATTAGCTAACATTAGCTGACATGAGCTAACATTAGCTAACGTTAGCTACCTCTACCTAAGAAATGGAGTCTGCTAATTTGAGAAAACTCTATGTGGGCACAAAAATAAAAGCTGATCCAGGTTCTGAGAGCGTTTAACGTTATCAAGTAAGTTAAGGTCAAGCAGTTTTAGTGATTGAGGTGAATGTTTCCCGAAAACAAACGAGCAAATTAGCTTTTATATGAACATTTCTATCAAGGGATGATGTTCTAAATCTGTTTCTTACCAATCAGCACGCATTAGGACATGAATCGTTTCATTTCAGTTTTGACACATTACTGATATTCCTAATATGGCAGTGGACGCAGTAGCCCCTCCCACCTGCTGATCAAACCTTCTGTCCATGAAGAAGACCCAGTCAGAATAAAGCTGGTTTAAAGAGGAGGAGTTAAACAGCTCATTTCAGACAAGGGATAACGTGAGGGCCTCCACAACAGTGCAGCATCAGATTAAGGTGGCTTATTATAAACTGTGAATCATTCAAAGCTGCTCTGGTGGAGTCACTGAATAAAGCACTGAAAAGAACCTTTCAGTCTCCTCACTTTATCTATCTATCCTTCCTTCCCTGCAGCTGCACAGAGGTGATGTGGTGATGCTGGCCTACCTGTGCCTCTCCCGCCTCAGACGGTCTGTATACTTTCTTCAGCTTGGCGAAGGTTCCCTCGATGCCTGCCTGCTCCGTCACCTTCAGGGCGGCCTTGAACATTTCTGGTGTGTCCGGTCGTGGCGGGATGACTGTCTTTGCACCTTTACCCTCCTCCTTCTCCTCCGGCTTCTTGTCCTTCGTCAGCATCTTCCTGCACAAAGACAAACACAGGGCGGCAGTCCAGACAAGCTCAGAAACTGAAAACCTTGCTCCTACATCTCCAAACCTCCACAATCTGACATTCAGCAGCTCCGGCGGCTGCCGCGGCTCCGGCCGGTCTGCTTCAGCGCCATGGCCTGACTGAGCAGATAAAGGAAGGTGGATCACCTCAATGAGCTGACCCGATTCTCAAACACAAACTAGAGCGAGCGCCGTAAGCTGATTAGAGGTGAGTCTAATCCTGTCCCGGACAGAGAGATCAGACAAACGAGAGGAAGGCGAGCTGAGGAAGCAGCAGAAACAATCAGCCTCCTATTAACTGATGGTTGTTATTAGCAAGTGGGGCTGCTTTACTGACATGCTGGATCCGCCTCCAGCCGGATGGTGACCAGAGTCCGGCTGGTTAAAGTACAAATCTGTCCTCAGGTATTCATCTGTAAACTGTGGTAACATAAGTGTGTCTCTACAGACTCTGCAAGGTCATGAATGCAGTGAATCAGTATTTATTAATAATAGTGTTCCTACTGTGACAGGACAACAGGACCTAACCCTTCCAGCTCAGTGTGAGAGTCTTTACTGCTGTTTATAAAACAGAGCTGGTGGGACGCAAACACTAACCTCGTTGTCTCTCCACCCGACGGCCGTGGTTTGGACAACGTGTTGCAGGTTAGCAGGTTCTGTAATAGTTCTCCACCTTAACTTCCCAATAAACCCTGACAATATGCTTTAAAAAATGCCAAGAAGGTTTCTTGGGGTTACGATGGCAGCCATAAACCAGAAGGTTGTAGCTGAAGTCTTTGCTGCTGCGAGAGTAAAGATGCTGACTCAAAGACGAGCTGGTTGTGTTTAAATGTCGTAATTCGGTGTGAAAGGACTCGCATTTGGATTAAAATAATTAAACTGCGTTCCGCTCTAACAGGGTCTCGGTCTTACTTGGCCTTCTTGCGCAGCAGTTTTTCGGACTCGGGGTAATGCACCAGGATCTCTGCCAGGTCATTCTTATCCAGGATGAACAAATTGGCAAATCCGTGGGCCTTCACGTTGGCTGTGCGCCGGTTTCCTCCGCCTCCCGCCAGCAGACTGACCAATCAGAGACCACAGAGAGTTTTTTCAAAACATCCTTTATTATGATTATTGATCATGAAAAACTAATCTACTGACATGATTTCACTTTTTTGAAACATTTAACACCCTGTTGGGTAAATTTCATTCTCCCTCTGTGGTATGAAAGTTGTCTTATTTTTATCATTTTAACAAAACATAATCACAGTATGATGATATATCTATAATATATTTCAGTCTGGCGTGCTGCCCAGCCGCACATCCTGAGAACGATTGAACGTCTTTATTTGCAGCCGCCACGTGCAGGTTTTTAATTGTTTAACAGGATGACGGGAAGCAGCTCTGACCTGATCTCTCCAAACACCGAGCCGGCTCTGATGGTGACGAACACCGTCTCCAGGTCAGGACCGCCCACCACCTGAACCTCGCCCTGCTTGATGATGTACATCTCCCTGCCGATCTCCCCCTGAAACACAAACACACACACACACACACACACACACACACACACACACACACACACACACACACACACACACACACACACACACACACACACACACACACAGAGTCTGTGTCACCATCAGCTCAGTAACACCTCTGCCGGCTCGACAGGTGCGTTCTTACCTTTTTACAAACAAAGTCTCCGGGCAGGTACACGACAGACTTGAGCCTCATTAGCATGTCAAACACCATCTGCCTGTCACAGCCCTGAGACACACACACACACACACACACACACACACACACACACACACACACACACATTTATGCATTCATGTGTATAAAAATGTTTTTATTTTTTATTCGCCGTTTCTGACCTGAAACAGGGCGACTTTACTGACGATGGCGTAGTTAACGTCCACGGCGATGTCCGTCCTCATCTTATCGGGAAGCTGGATCAGAAGCTCCTGCTCATCTGCACACGGGACACCACAATGCTCACTGTTACTTTGAACTCGAGGCGTTCAGGGACCAGGTCTCAGACAGCTTCTCTCAGACATTTCTTACCCAGCATGCCCTGGCTCTTCCAGGTGTAGTCGTACCAGGTCTTGATGCGGTTCTGGACCTCGCGAGGGATGTTGTAGGAGGTCATGTACTTAACCGTGCTGTCCATACAGGCACGGTAGTAGTTCTCCCCGGCAGTCGCCGCTCCAACTACATCCCTCATCTGACACATTGCACCAAAAACCAAAGGGGGCGGAACCACGTTAGGTCATGGATGGCCAAAAAGAAGCAGAGCTGTAAATGGTGGTTTTACCGACCTGACCGATCATGATGGAGAAAGCAAAGACGCCAACAAAGTAATTAATGAGTTGGAAGCAGATTTCAAAGACAGTGGTTGGGTCGGGCAGTCCTCCAATGGTGATCAGCGTCTTCACGGCAAAGTAGTAACAGCGGATGTACCTGCAGGAATGAAAACAGTCCATCGATTCATGAAGAGCTTCAGCTTTAGTTTAGTGGAAATGCACTTTTAAGATATTCTAACCTGATTTGAAGAACCTAGAACATTTTAAAATTCAAACTTCTACTGGGTTTTGATTCCTTCAAGGATTTCAGCAAAATGCAACATAAAGCTGACGAATCTGTGATAGTTAAAATTTAATTATATGGGTAAATTCAATCAATAACCCAGCCACAGCTGTGAGGCCAAACTAACCATCACCTGTGGATCAGAGACACAGTATAACACATTCACATCAGAAATTTCCTGTCAATTACAGTGAATAAAAGGTTTTGTTACAATAAGTCGGTGACCCTGATGTTAGTAGATCTGTCCACTGATGTCTGAGCTACAACTATAACCAAATCAGACACAGTGAAAATGAAGCACGATCACACTGCTCCAGTTTTACAGATGACGTAACTGCCATACAGTCTGTTTGCCCTGTTGAAGAGCAAACAGTTATGGCTCTTCTATATTCAGATTTCCTCTTTCTTCCTCATTCTGACATCCAGAAACAGACAGAATCAGTCTCACATCGTTAACATTGAACCCTTCTTATTGCAAAAATATAAATCTGAATTCTTACGCGTTGCCTTTTCCATTGTAGACCCACTTGGTGGATCCCAGTCCTTCATAATCGGAGCCCCAGTAGAAGAGGCAGGCGTTGATGTGCAGGGAGTACAGCAGGTACATTGAGGTTCGGATCACCCTGACATACAGCGGCAGAAACAAAAATAACATCAAAAATTCAAGAACAGCAACAAGAAAGAGATCTACTGAAATAAATTATATTTAACCTGGGCGTTCCTCAAGGATCCAAACTGGGGCCACTACGAATGCATTTAGGCTTTTTGCAGATGGTACACTGTTTTTGTTGCTCTGGGTAAAAACTCTTTTGGCCATTTTTGGTGCCTAAATGACAAAACTTTCTCCCATCAAAATAAAACTAAAATGATGACCATTCTTATCAGCTGAAAAAACTGCACCATGTCCCTGAACCCTGCCACTGAAAACTAAACTAAAGTAAAAGAATAAAATAGTTTTTCTGGGTG
Organism: Diplotaxodon limnothrissa; assembly: GCF_057381915.1. Lineage (NCBI taxonomy): Eukaryota > Metazoa > Chordata > Actinopteri > Cichliformes > Cichlidae > Diplotaxodon > Diplotaxodon limnothrissa. Next base: position 2,812,714 of record NC_140596.1, on the reverse strand, counting down.
TGTATTTTATATTTTTATGCTGTTAAATGTAATATTTTACCATTTTTATGTTGCTATTTTCATATTTTCTATGATCTCTGAGGTAAATATTTCTTACAGGGCAGAGTCAAAAAAACATTTATCCTGATCGGAGAAAAGAAGTTTAACGAGGTTTGTGACATCATCACTTGTCAGTTTAGATGTGTGAAGATTCATATAGAGCTAGAGACAAGACTGGCAACCTTCTGGGAACCTCCGGTAATCAGAGATGGGCAGTAATCTGATTACTTTTTTCAAGTCACGAGTAAAGTAAGGGATTACTATTGCAAAAACGGTAAATAGATTACCGTTACTTTCCCGTAGGAGCGCTGCGTTGCTGCGTTACTAAAACCATGATTTTTTTTGCGAGAATGTCTCATGACAGTGACGTAAGCGAGTGCGACGTTCGTGACAACAGCTGTGTGCAGATCAACAGTGGATCATATATCGAGTGCAGAGAGAGTATGAGCGTGCAGCGTTTAAAGCGTGGAAGTACTGGCCTTACTTTGAGTTTGATTCCATACAAAGTGACAAAAACATTAGTGTCCGTTGCTCACTGTGTGGGAAGAAAACTTCTTTTTACAGCGAAAAAAAACCCCAAACTTCCAAGCAAGCACCGAGTAGCTACGACGTAATGGGAAACTCACAGAGAAACTCGCGGATTAATAATAATAATGGATTGCATTTATATTGGGATGCCTCAAAGCGCTTTACAATACCACTATTCATTCACTCTCACATTCACACACTGGTGGAGGCAGCTATAGTTGTAGCCACAGCTGCCCTGGGGCAGACTGACAGAGGCGAGGCTGCCATATCGCGCCATCGGCCCCTCTGGCCAACACCAGTAGGTGGTAGGTGAAGTGTCTTGCCCAAGGACACAACGACCGAGACTGTCAGCCGGGGCTCGAACCAGCAACCTTCCGATTACAAGACGAACACCCAACTCTTGAGCCACGATCACCCCCCCCCCCGGATTCTTCAACTGACCGCTGCAGCACACCTGCACCAGGGTAAACCTCCGCCTACCCCACTCCCGCTTTACAGGTGAAAATAGAGCAACAGGACCGCTGAGTCTTTGATTTGATTTATTTTCTGCAGTGTTTTACTTACTTACTTTGAAAGTAAACACAAAAAAGATTTTATTTTATGTGCTGGAATGTGCAGAAAATAGGTTTAAATGTTAAACTAATTTCTTCCAGTCAGAGAATGTTGCATATAATTAAATTTTTGCTTGATGCATAAAGTTAAAAGATTAAAACTAATAAAACAAGTTTTAAAAAGAGACTTTTCCATTTGATTATATTTTGTATGATGGATTATGCAGAAAAAGTAGAATTGGGCTGAAAGATCTATCACTTTATCACCTATTCAGGGTGTAAATCGTGTTTTTAAAAAGTAACTAAGTAATTAATTACTTTTGAAAATAAGTAATCAGTAAAGTAACGGGATTACTTTTTGGGGGAAGTAATCAGTAATTAGTTACTGATTACTTTTTTCAAGTAACTTAACTTAGTAACAAATATAGAATGTGCTTCCCTGACTGGTTTGTGAATAGTTCCTGGTGTTTCCTGGTTATTGCTCACAGTAGGACTGCATGTGTCTGATTGTACACATCTTGGCATTATGGGCTTGGAGGCAAACGTTCTCCATTTCTTGCACTTTTTCAAGTTTCACTGCAGCTAAGAATTCAGTTAGTGTTTACAGACAATTCAGAGTCTTCCATCAAATAACAGACGACCGCAGCAATCCTATGGACGGTTTTGGTGCATCGCACTCTTTGGGACTGATGACATCCAGCAACAGCCAGCAACCACTCACCAGCCAGTCAGGGAATATGCTTTCGGTAAAGACAAAAGGCTGCTGGATGGACTGCAAGCCTGTGTGACTGAGACCTAAACGACTGATAAACCTGCTGAAGGTAAACGGGACAAACTACACCCTCAGCAATGAAGTGAAACACTTCCAGGGTGACCATCGTGCCTGTTACGTGGAGAAATTGAGGGCTTATGTTTACTTACTGCCTCCGGGCGTGTTTGATGCTGTGATGACGATTTCATTATGTCATCAACAACGCCTCAAATTATATGGGACAAGATCTGAAGACCTACAAATTTTGGGTGCGTCTTGGTATTTTGTGCCAGGATGGGTTCAAACATCAAACACAGGAACAGGAACAGGTGGACACCGGTCACTGCTGAGGTCTTTAAAACATTTTCTTTACATTTTCACCTTCACACCTCCAACCTGAACAGTGATCCTGAGTGATGTTATGTCCAGGACAAACAGTGGAGAGTGAGGCTGGAGACCTTCTCACCTATAGATGTACGCTTTCTTCATCACAGATTCCATTCTGTCGTTGAACTCAGAGAAAACCATGTACTGAGAGAGGAAAACAGAGGTCAGCTGTTCATCCCGACCACAAAGATCAGCTGTGAACAAAGCAGAAAAACCTTCTGACCTTCAGCAGGCGAGGGAACCTCAGCAGAGAGTTGACTCCAGTGAAATAGTAAAATACCTCCAAAGGAAACAGGCTGATGATGTCCATCTGCAAAGCACACAGCAAACACTCACCAGGGGGAAACCAAAGGGTTAAAGAAGTTCTAGAGATCTGAATCAATCCGTACTTTATATTCAGAGAACCTGAATATAAAGTACGGAGACAGCTGAGGTTGTGCTGAGTTTAAAAAACTGTGTGCACAATGTAAAGACGCAAAAATATCAAAGATGCAGACTCGTTTGTTTTGTTAGGATTCATGAATCTATAGGATTATAACATCTTTTTTCCAGCAGCGTACACATATTTTAGCATCCACATTATGACCATTACCAGATACATCAGCCATCACTAGAAGCCAGATTTTATAAACCGGTTTATATTTATACATCTTATAAACCCACTGGTCCTGTTTTTAAGACTTGTCCATTGGCATCTTAGATTTTTGAAGCCAGACCTCATAAATGTGCTTTATCACTTTTCCCCTGTAATGTGACCATGATTCACAAAATAAAGATCAACTTTAATGTACTAATATTTAAAACTAGAGACTGAGACTATAAACTGTGTTTACTGAGGTCAGACTTTACATTCGCCCCCTGCTGGACGTTAGAGAGAATGCAGGCTTCCACAGAGAGTTATGGTTTTTATATACAACAGCAGATCCTAAACTTCAGATGAATGCAGCAGTTTTAGAAATATGAAAATCTTTTCTATCCCAGCCGAAGCTTTAGTGACAGCTGTGTTTCTTTATTATTATTTTTGATCTCATCATTTTAGTTTTTCCTGCTATTTGAAAAAAGAGAGTTCCGGGTTGAGAAAAGGTCAAAGGGAGAATAACGTTTGTTATTTTAAGTGATTTGATTTGTTTTTTAAAAAGGGAATATTAAAATGTAAACCCAATTAAAACATAATTTTTTTTAAATTATCATTGTATTTTCTAACTTCCTGTGGCCCGCTTGCAGTACCTTTACCATCCACCAGGTGGCCCTGGCCCAAAGTTCTCACCTTAAATCTCTCTGTGGTCATGTAGTGCTCCCTCATGTCCTTCTTGTCGCACTGTGGAAAAGAAGTTCCAGATCAAAGGTGTTTGTGAGAGTTTATGAGATAAAATCAAAGTTTTATTTATCGTTTCATTTCTGCTGACCACGATGTCTCCTCCGCGGACGAACTGCAACCTGGGCTGGAAGACGAGGATATCAATGATGTAGATGAAGTCGAAGGTGTAGTCGGCCAGCAGCCACAGGTGGATGTTTTCGGGGGTTTGGTAAGGAAACGCCCAGCGGACGGGGATCAGCCATACGTTCCAGTTCCACGCCGCCACCACGAAGAACAGCCAGATGACGTAGATCAGGTCTATGGGGCAGAAATCCACAGTCAAACGTCTCTCTGACCTCCGTACATGACGGAAAAAGAAGAACCCATAAAAAAACCCTGGTAGCAGAGAGCTGACTATCATTTAACTTCATGTTCTTACTGCAGCGCCACCTGTTTGTGGTGACCTGAACTTCAGATAACCAAGAACCTGATCTTTGTGTAGCGCATCGTAAATTCGTCCCCCCCGGTGACAGTCTGACCCGGGGGGATGACCTCACCTGACGCGTCATGTTTCATCTCAAACCAGCTCAGAAACTTTTTGGCCACCAGCGTGACCTTTGCTCACCAGATTTCACTTCCTCTGACTTCGTCCACGTCCCACAAATAAAAATCAAGTTCAATCAAATTTCGATCCAACCTTAAAACTTTATGGTCAGTGCGTCAAGTGTGACATCATCAGATCCCTGTGACCCCTGATACAGGCACTTACGGTGTTCTGGCCTCTCTGCACCTTCTGAGGTGTCTCCTCCACAGGATACATGAGAGACTGCACAGCTTGTGTTTTACACTTTGCTCCAGAAGGTGCCCTGATGCTGCTGCAGCATCGCCCTCTCACTCGTCTGGGACCCTCTGAGCTCCTCACTGATCTATCTCTGAAAAGATATTAAAGACCGAGCTGCACCTGCTGGGCCAGAGTTTGAAGATCCAGAGGTGCACGACAAGGTGAAAGGACACCAAAGCAAGGTGCGCACTGCCATTCAACGGGGAAACAATCTACTTCTTTGTCTCTTGGCTCCTCCCTTTAGGGGCCACCACACCAGCTCTGTCACACCAACCCCCTGCAGTCCTCCTTCACTACATCCATGAACCTCCACTGAGGTCTTCCTGGCAGCTCCGTCTTCATCCTCCACCCTCCCTCCTCTGCACATGTCCAAACCATCTGAGCCTCTCTGAGCTGTCCCCCTGATGGACGCTCGCTCCCAATAAACATCTGAACATCTTCAGCTCGGCTTCCCGTGTTTGTGTCTGTGCCAACGAATCACAGCAGGTCTCACTGCCATCCTGTAAACCTCCCCTTCCCTTCTGTCACAAATTACCCCTGAAACTCATCTCCACCCAACTCCAGAAGCTGAAGCAGTGGGTGAATATGGCTGTCCTGAAAAGTGCGGTGATGGAGAACTCGATTTCTCACCGGTGAACGGGTCGATGCTCGAGGGGAAGCGGAACTCCAGGATGGCTCGGAGCCAGCCAGGCATCTGGGGAAGTTTGGGCAGATTGGGAATTTTGACCTCATATCCCAGAAGCTCAAATTTAAACTCCTTTTCCTCCTCCTTTTCCTCTTCTCCTCCTCCTGCTGCTGTGTCTTTCTTCTCCTCTCCCGGGGGAGGCGGGGGAGGAGGGGGAGGCGGAGCTTTGCTTGGAGCTGTAGGGATCAGACAGGAAGCGCGAGAACATCATTTTGATGGTTTTACACTGATGCAGCTGAAAATCATTCAGTATTTGATGCAAACTGTTTAATCTCATCATTTATTCAAATCCTTCATGCACGAATATTGTTAAACTCATACAATCACTGAGCAAACCACTGCAGCGGCGTTTTGATGCAGGATTTGGTTCTATCTTATCAAAGCTTCTGACTCGACCTGACTCGTGAAACCGGTTTCTACGTACAGGCTGCGGGACTTTCTTCCTCCGATTCGTCCGGGTCGATCAGCCGTTCTTTCTGCCGCTCCGTCCGACCTTTGAACAGTCTGACGAGCTCGTTGAGGCGGTCCTGGACCACCACGCTGCCGACGCTGGTCGCCGACAGCGGACGTGTCCTGCAGGAGGAAGAACGGGAAGGTAAACATGGTGGACAGACAGATGGAAGCAGGGAGCTCATTGTGAGTCTGTGGGGTTTCTCTCACTTGTCGTCTGCAGACAGGTGGTCTCCCTGAGTGGACCAGACTTTCAAACCGACCCTCAGCAGCTCGGGATCGTCCTCGTCTGCAGACACATCACCTGCAACACTACAGACATCAACACGGACACGTGGAGAGGAAACAATAAGATGTTCCAGCCTGCATTTAGTCCAGATTCAGAATGGCAGAACACATTAAAGCTGTCAGAGACTGATGCTCTTACTGAGGTTAAAGGAAGTCCCTCCATCCAGAACACAGCACGATAAAAAATGCCTCTAAAACGTTAGTGAGCTCAACAAATCAACAACAGCACCAATCACAATACTGAAGAGAGCTCAGTCAAATCAAGAAAGCTCAAACCCAGAAACTGTGAATCATTTTCAACATTTCCAGGAGACGCTTGGTGTTTCAAGGCCCACAGAGAACCCGAAGCTCTTGTGAGTTCAAACACAGACTTCAGACTTGCTTTTATCTTCATCAGACAGGGACCAGACGGGAGTCCTGGACAGAAATTTGTCTGCTCTTTCAACAGAGAGCCAATCGGGATTAAAATTTGCAATATTAGTGGGCGTGGCCTCTGTGACAGAGGGGGATGGTGAACCCTGAACTGGACCTCTGCACCGTGTTTGTGCTGTTGGAGCCTTTTGCAAAATAATTTTACTCCTTAGACTTCCCCTACACACAATATGTTTACTTTTTGTGTCATAGAGGGTTAAAACGGCAAAAAATTTTGCCAGTGGGATTAAATGGGTTAATGACATCATGTGACCAATAATATGGCTGCTTTGAGGTCACAGTACTATTGTACTATAGTGAGAGAAGTTCACCAAAAGCGCAGGTGTCCATATGATGCTCACATACCGTCTGTGGAGACAGACAATCTTAAAGATGTGTTTATCGTGGTACAACAGAACATCGCATTGGCCCCTGAATCAACTGATGGTTGTCTAACTTGTGTAGTAGAAGCAGAAAAAAAGCTCTTTAAACTGTTGTTAACTGGTCTCAGTGATCAATGACAATAAAGTCAAGACTCTCCACTGACTCATTCAGATAGTAGCCTTAGAATAACTGCCCCAATAACCACCCAAGACGTTACTCACACGGCTGCTGAGCGGCGAGACCAGCTTCTAATTTCGACCAGATTAACAAGTCAGCTTCATTAATGGTTTCAAACACAGTTTCAGATTCACAAAGCTTTTATTCGAGCTCTGTACTCCCCTACATTTACACTGTCAGACTCTCTGAAGCTAATCTTCAGTTGTGGCCACACATCTGAAAGCATATTGATTTGCTCTCCTGATATTTAGACTGAACCACTGTGAAAAGTGATTCTAATTTAATTCTTTGGGTTAAAAACTGCTTTAAAGATTTTGGCTTCGTGTAGCTCTGTTTTATTTTATTCCACCGAGACGTCATCTGAACATACGACTTACCTCAAAGACCATCGGAGGCCGATACTGCGCAGGAAGATTTGGGATGAAGACCCTTCAAGCAGAGCAACCGTGCATTGCTCTGCTTGTCAATACTGACAAAGTTGTGTATATTGTAGTGTGTATTGACCAGCAGTGTTTGTCACTACTGGTCATTTACAAATATTCTTTGCTCCCATTGCTTTCATTAAAGTTGCGAGAATATTGACTTGGGACCCGCCCACTGCGTGTTTATTCCGTCTCTTGTTGCTACACGTCGAGGAATTTCATTGATATCTGAAGATTTCTGGTTATCTTTGAGATCAGCAGATACAAAAATACCACCTACTGGCCAATCGGATCTCTGGAAAAGCACGTCTCTATTCCTGTAAAATTCCTTGGATGTTTGTGTGCTGAAGGTTAACTGGGTTAACTTATGGAGCTGAAGACCACCTTCAGGTGACCTCTGACCCTGACAGTGATAACATGGGTATGTCAAACGTCCTTTGGTGTGCAGGCCTCTGAACATGGAGATATGAATCAGTTCAAACAGTTTCAGAAAGGATGGAGCTAAAGAAAGATTTAAGGAAACCATTTACATTGATTTTAACTCAGAGTTGTGTTTTTAATCATATTTGGAGCTGTTAGATGTTTCGCTCAGCAACTTTTAGCAGGACAAGAACAACCATGAAAGGATGCAAAGTTGGACATGAAGACAGGATAACACAGACATTAAACATGGATTCTTTCATACATTTACATGTCTTAGCGTGGTAACAGCGCCCCCTGAAGGCCGTGAGCAGCAGCATACACGTTGTGTGTTACCTGAGCTCTGGGGCTGTGAGATTGTTCGGTTCTGGTTCTGGGGTGGTGATAATCTGGGGGATGTTCAGACCTTTCCCTTTCATCACATCCATCGCCTCCACCTTCAGCTCTGAAGCTTCAGCCAAACGTTTACTGCAGTTTTCTGAGGACCAGAAAATAAATGCAGTTGGACCTCAGGCAACGTCTTCCTACACGAATCAACTCGCCCTCAACTGAACCGCATTTCAGGTCGACGTGTTAAACTGCTGTTTCCAAAGCACCAGCGCAACTTTAAACTTCTGCTTTCATTTATTTGTAGATGATAAAATGCTGATTGTTGCCTCTGGACACATCCAGAGGAAAAAAAAGAACTGATGAGGTTTTATGGTAAGAAAAATGTGTATTTAAATAAATATATAAATTTTTATACGTTTACGGGCCAAGTGTGTTCTCCAGTTTACAGATGTGTGGTGTTTACAAGAGTTATTCAGCATTAAATATGTAAAACTGTCTGGAAATAACCCCAAATCCACAGAAGCCCCCCTGCATTTAATGTTACCAGCTCGATAAATGGCCTCTCTTATTCTAACAGGTCACAGAAAATATGATGCAGGTAAAGTCACAGAGTTTCTCTTCAGTCTTAAATGAGAATCACAGGACTGAAGTCCAGTTTTGATTTCCTGTGTCCACATAAATGGAGCAAAAACTGATTCATGCTTGCTTAAATATTTCGGCCTCAACAGGAAATCTGCATCACGCTGCTTCATGAAAATCCATCACCAGGGGCAACAACGTGGCAGATAAAGAACTCTTCAGTAACAAATCCCATCACACAGACTATCGCGAGGTAAACATGGAGATTCTGTTGCCCAGTTTTGTTGGTGATTCAGCTCTAAACGACTCATTAAAAACAGCAAAGGGACAAGCACACAGCCTACAGCAGCTCAGACATCCACCTCCTCCTGATTACCTGTGGCGCGCTTAGTTGGCAGCTGATGGTGAAGCACATCAGAGCTGCAGAGCATGATAGGAGTGAGGATGAGGGGGAAATAGGACGTTCGGAGGCACTGGAAGTGTGTTTGTTTGGTTTGGCACTTCAAAGGTTTCGATCTACACAGATTATCTAGTCTATAATCTATAAGGTGTCTCTAGGAGTCTGCTGGAGGGGGGTGGGGGTTACGGCTGCTAAGGATCCTGGGACTTGGAGTTAAGGCCCCTGAAGCGGCTGTAGATGCTCATACAGCACTGCTGCGCCTGCTTGGTGAGCTGCAACAGCTCCTGGGTCAGCTGGGCGAGCTCTGGCGGTGGTGCCGGCACGGACAGCGTGGGAGGGGTGAGGTTATGGTTACGCATCAGCTTTGTGCAGCTCTCCAGGCACTCGGCAGCATGAGGGAATCGAAGCAGAAAGCTCTTTATCGGAGAGCAAATGTCAGGAACTAGACAGAGAAACAGCAGTGAGAAGGGTTAGCGTTAGGGTCCTAAAACCGGACCAGTGAAGGTAACGAAGGGCAAAGAAATCCATGAAGAGAGCAGTCGGAACAAGAGAAACAAGAAGACCGAACAGATAAAACCTGATTTTTCAGTCTCACCTCCACATCCACCTTCTTCTGCTTCTGCTGTGCTGGTCTGAGAATTAAGAAGAAAACAATTATTAAAAACAAGATATAACTGTCAATCCGCCCTGCAGTCACAGGAACATGACATGGTTGAAATTTCCTTAGAAAACCAGTGAGTGATTCTCAAGTAGAGATGCTCTTTTCCAACTGTTTCCAAGGAACCACAGGAATTGGATTTCTCACCGACGTCCACACGAACTAATGACCTTTAACACCAACAGACTGATCTCCACGACAGCTTAGCCAGCTCGGTCCTCTGATGGAGACCACTCAATACACTGAAAGCTCAGGACAAAGTCAAGCAGCTGGAACTCCTTTCTGACATTTTAGGTGAAATATCTGGGATAATCAGAAGAAATTAATCAGAGATTAACTCTTCGAAGTACGTATAATTCAGGTTGTAGAGTGCTGGTTTAGGAAGTGAGAACATACCAAAAAAATTAAGACCAATAAATAACAGTGCCAGTGGTATCTGGCACCAGGTCAGCAGATCTTTCAAGTCCAGAACTTTTTCTAATGTGTCCTCCAATAATAAGTTCTTCAAGTTCCTAGATTGTCTCTTTGACTTTCACCAGGTTCTTCCTTTTGCTCTCTGGGAAAGAAGCCACAAAGATTCAGAGCCACTTTGACTCGGTCTTTTGTACATTCCTCCTTACATTCCTCAGGTTCTCAGCTACACCTCCCTCTGTACTCTTCCACCTTCAAGCTCATGGAGGGACACCGATTCATTCCCAACCAGTCGAGAGACAATCTCTCCAGCTTGTGTTGGTTCTACCTCACATGGGGTCTCCTCCTGGTTCGACATGCAGCAGGCATGCAGGAGACATCCTGGGCAAATGATGAACCACTGCAGGTGGCTCCTTTTCAGTGTGTAGGAGTCATGGCTCTACTCTAAATGAGTTCCTCCCCTTCCGTCCAGAGTCCCTTCAGGAGAAGCTCTTTTCCACAGGATATGTCCTCGATCTCATTCTTTGGGTCACTACCTCATGACTAGGGATGTGTACCGGTATCCGGTGCCATGATGGCACCGGTTCTGACATAAACGGTAGTAACCAGACCGAAAAGCAGCGCACATTTCAGTGCTTTATTTCGGTCCTTTTTTTTTTTTACTGAGATGTCACACACTTTGGATTCTAGCCAATCATTTTACCTTTGCGAGCGTAGTAGGCAGGCCCAGGTACGTCCGTTCTTTTAGAGCAGAGCTACAGATTAAAAATGCCCAAGGCGAAGCGGTCAAAGTCTGGCTGTACTTCACAGCAAAAGATGCAAACTCAGCAGCAACAAGTGCTTTAAGCTGATACTGTGATACTGTCAAAGGAGGTAACACCTCGAATCTGATGAAACACCTGGCAACGCATAGCATTTTTTTAAAAGCCGAGAAATGCGCCGTATTTGATAGCTTGCTGCGAGACCTCACACCGAGCACATCTACTGCGGGTGTGGTGCCTGTTATCGGACCCGGAGTTAGCAATATCCCCCAAGAACCCAAAGAGGAGAGTCCTGGCCCCTAGCCCTGCCAGTGTAGCAGAAATGATGAGGATGATGATGCAGCAGCAGCCGTTCTTCTCTGCACGAGTAGCTTAATGTTGTTCGTGTGTAATTTACGTTGAGTAGGCTAACCACGTTATTACATTAATGCATGTAAGGTGAACTAGCAAACACAGACGTAGTTACATGCGGCTGTCTTCTTGTTTGATGGCAGATACTCCCTTCACCCTGGCCAAAAAGGCTAAAATGACCAAAGAAAAAGTGGAAAACAGTTAAACATGAGAGGTTTAGGACAAAGTTTGTGTTTTTTCCATTGTTTAAGCACTGCTTCCAGCCAAGAGTGATACCATATATGCCCCATAGCTGCAGAAAAGGCTAACATTGTTATCTTTTTACAAAAAGACAGCTAAACGAGGTTTTTGGACAAAGTGTGTGTTCTCCATTCTTTAAGCACCAGTTCGAGCACCAGTTCGAGCACCGTTTAAGCACCAGCACCGTTTCAAAAGTACCGGTTTGGTACTGGTATCGGATAAAACCTAAATGATACCCATCCCTACTCATGACCAAAGGTGAGGGTAGGAAACTAGATCAAACAGCCCTTCTGTCAATCTACCGCTCACCTGTCAACATACTCGAACTCTTCTGCTTGGATCAAACTACCATCTACTGAAGCAGAATCCAGGAGACCATCACCTGATCCGTGGTAGTGGGTGGAGTTTCTGGAGGCAGTGGCTCAGGTTGTTGGGAGACTGGTTCTGCATCTGTTGAAGGAGTGGCTTCCTCTGGTGCTTCAGATTCAGTGGGTGGAGTTGGGGGCTTGTGGGTTTTGTCTGGAGCAGGCTCCACCTTTTCCACTTGAGTTGTTGCTTTGATTTCATCTTCAGCTGGGCAGACGTCTACCATGCACCTGGTGAAGAGGAGCAGCCGTCATTAACATCATAGAAGAGCGAACCAGACCTGCACAAAAGCTGCAGAGCTGATCCTTCCACTGACATCATCTGCACTGACAAGCAACAATTCACAGCAACGTTCATGTCAGAGTTTACAGTGTGAGGTGAATATCTCAGTGAGTTTCCTATGAGAAGCACGTGGGCACAGGAAAACTTACAATTGCAATGTAAGTGGCTTCTGTTTGAGGTATAATCTACTGTGGAAGGATCTGATAGGGAAATACTGACATTTGTACTCTTGGGTCCTGTTTTTCTAAATTATGAGACAAAATGTTTGCAACTGGTCAAACATTCAGGCATAAGGTTGTACCCTGAACCCCATGGGGCAAATATCTGAGGTGAGATCTTTTCTCATTTTTGCCGTTCACTGGATAACGTTGTTATTATGGGTAAGTGTGTACAGAGGACACGAATCGCATTTAAACACATCAAATTCTTTCTAGAAATGGTGAGCCAGTTTAGTTTGGTTTATTTTGTTAATTGTTGGCGGTTATATTAGAAATAACAGGATGCTGTCAGCATTATTTGGGAACATCAATATAATCGATTACAATACCTGCCCTGTTCAAGCAACACTGCTAAAGAAGACAACACTGGGCTGTGTCTGGGCCTGTTAGTATTTTTTTGTTCTAAGTAATCAAGGTAATCGATTATACAAAGCAAAATGTGCCCTCTTGGCTGTATCTTGGACTGAATCTTCAACTATAGTTAACCATAATGAAGCCACCAGAAGCAGGTGAAACACAGTAGCTGGCTGACAAAAACAGAACTGCTTTATTCTGTGTGGTTATACCGCCTATAAAAAAATCCAACCTACCTTTTGAGATCTGCCCTGATTCACAGAAGAAAAGTAGGCAAGACGCAGCAGAAAATAAAAGGTAAATGTAATCACTGGAAAAACTGAAAGAAGCAACTTCTACAGAAGTAGTGCATAGTAAACGTCTGGGCATAAAAACTATTTGAACCAAAGTCCTGCCCTGATTTCTGGATAACCATAAACTCTGAAAGCCCCTCTATACATACAACAAAGGAAACATCTAACGACAGAAAGTTAGTTGTTGGAGACCAAAGAGAGCTTTACCAGGAGACTCCACGTGAACCCATCATGCCAGTTTGCTGAAGTCAGGCCTTTGTCAGCGTAACGAAACAAGTACAACATGCAGTGAAATGTGTTGCGTCCGAGCTGCAGACGTAGCCACACCATTCCAGGGCATTCGTGGCGATCGTGGCTCAAGAGTTGGGAGTTCGCCTTGTAATCGGAAGGTTGCCGGTTCGAGCCCCGGCTCGGACAGTCTCGGTCGTTGTGTCCTTGGGCGAGACACTTCACCCGTTGCCTACTGGTGGTGGTCAGAGGGCTCGGTGGCGCCAGTGTCCGGCAGCCTCGCCTCTGTCAGTGCGCCCCAGGGTGGCTGTGGTTACAATGTAGCTGCCATCACCAGTGTGTGAATGGGTGGATGACTGGATGTGTAAAGCGCTTTGGGGTCCTTAGGGACTAGAAAAGCGCTATACAAATACAGGCCATTTACCATTCCTTTGGACCTAGCCAGGACCCTTACTGGATACTCGGAAGGAATCAAACTTACCACTACACTATCCAGCTGCCAAAAGCTTGCCCATTGTCTGCTTACCAAACCCCAGGATTAAACCAGGGACCTTTAGATCTACGGTGTAACGCTCTCCCAACTGAGCTACTTCAGCTGGCTGTGTCTGACATTCACCGTTAACAACAGGAATCAGCTTCTTAGGTTAAATCTGTGGTGTGAGGTTGTGTTGTTCAAAGTCTGGCCTGCTGTGCTTTTTGGGGCCGAGCTGTTATGACAGCTGGCTACGCTGGTGCAGATTAGGTTTGAACTTTTTATAAATATGCATTTATGTACAGGTGTCACTGATGTGACACATTTAAAATGTTTTCACAGAAGCACTGTATGGCCAAAACACATGTAGGAAATTAAACAATGTGTAGGGTGGACGTCATCAGTGACCCATCATAGGAAGGGCTGGATTTTGTTTTAACTACATGGCAAATTTTAAAAAAGTCTCTAACATTCATCTTGGGTATACAGTTTAATTCAATTCAATTTTATTTCTGTAGCACCAAATCACAACACCAGTTACCTCAAGGCGCTGAAAGTTTAGTTTAACAACCGAATGACAACTTGAAGATTTGAAATGACCATTTCTCGTTAGGTCTTATTCATTGGCGCTAGAAAGGAGCCAAATAAAACCGGGTAGTGTTTTATTTGGCCAACCAATTCCTGCAAATACATTGGACTCTTTAGTACCCAGGCAACATTAGTGCTATGGAAAAGTAAACGAGCTGTGAACCAAGTTTGTGGAAAAAGCTATGGGAGAACTGACTGCGCGGCCCTCTGGTTTTATCCTTCAGGATGTTCTCCAAGTGACAAAACTGATTTCAGCTCCTAGTGCAGCGAGTCAAGTTCGAACAAACACCTTCTGTTAAAAAGAAGAGATGCCAGCCAGGAACAGGGCAGGACTTCAGTTTGCTCTAAAAAGATGTAAAAGGTTTAAAGCTTCATAAATCTGATAATGCCAGCAGGCACGTCAGCCTCTTAGTGCACACTTGTGTGTGCAAACTATTTGAGTATCTTTTAGTTTCTTACTCTACAAGCAGACCAAATTCTATGACCAAACTTACTGCTCAGATTTAGTCTCTTCCTCAACAGTGGTCTTGATTTTATCTTCCTCTGTCACTTTATTTTCCTCAGGACTCTGATTCTCTGTGCTGTCTTCACTGTCCTCCTGCAGGTTTTGTAACCTGAACAGTGTGCAGCAAATGTTAAATAAGATGGAGAGTCCCAGTCAGACACCTGAGCTCATCTTTTAACCATTCTGAAGCTAAAGGCGGTAGCGACAGAGCTAAGCAGAGAGCAGCGAAGGTGAAGATGAAGCCTGCTGTTAAACTAAAGAGGCTAGGCCAGCAGAAACTGTCCACAAACTACACTACTGTTATCCATGGACACATGGATATGCACACAGCAAACCTTTGGAGGCCTTATGTTGAAAATGTTGATAAAATATTTCATAACTCTACAAGAACAGAAACAAGTCGCACAGAGCGACAGCAGCGATCTCAAATCAATTTTCTATCAATTTAAAGAAAAACAGGCTGAATCCAACAATAACGCTTCCTATTCCAACAGCCTGTTCTTTGAATGGGACCTGAATGTATAGTATTTTTACGATTTCGTGCTCTTCTAATTATTTTAGATGTTCTCATAATTATAACATATAGAAGTTGGAATTCTTCAAGGTTTTATTTTTTTTTGACATTTAATAACTAGTCGACTGGTTTGCGGAACCTGACTGATGTGGAAGGTCAGTGTTCAGGGAAGGATCTTACAGATGGCGTGACATAAAAACAGCTGTTATGAATGACACTCATGGTGTATAAACCGACATCAGGGGTCTGTATGACCTGTATGTCCTGTACAGTGACATTGCTGCCATACTCCTTGGCTTTGTGTTGTTACATGACTTACTGTTGGCTAAGGTCAGTACAGTATAACGTTACATGTAGTACTAGTTAGTGTTAGCAGTTGTTTTTAACTTAGATGTAGCCAACTAGCCAATAAGCATTTACATTCCAGCGATTTTCTCAAGTAGTAACTTGAGGACACTACGGTTAGCTAGCTAGCTAATTTAGCTATGTAAGCTATCTACAGAAATATGTTAGCTGTGTTATTAGCTAAATATAACACTATTAGCTAAATATGTTAGCTAATGTTAGCTGATAAAGTAACTTAGAAAAACCTAATTTATCTGCACAAACAGCCCTGGGAGTGAGGTGTGTGAGGTAGCTTACAAATCTTTAAGACTAACAAGTAAGCTAGTGTTTGCTTATATTAGCCAAGATTGACAGCTTTCAATCAAAGAGCCCCCATCAATAAAATGCTCTGCTGACGATAATCCTCATTTCCCCACACTTCAATTTGGCTAGACAGCAGTCATTAGATAAAAAAGATTTTTTCCTAGTTATTGTTATCTAATGTTGCTAGCTAATGTGGCATCCTTTGATTTGAGTGCAATCAAAGATGAGAGAAACCAGCCTGTTGTTAAAGGCAGCAAAGAGAGCTGGGAAATTTCTCTTTTCATGAAAACGTACATGTTGCTGATAGAAGTTCAGCAGTAGCATGTAAGTTATTTAACACACTGTTCAACCCAACACTTGGAATATAAAGTGCTATGTGGATTGTGTTTGAGATAAGAACATTGTCTCACCTGTCCCATCACTTTCAGGTGATATAAAAGCTGCAGCAGCCTAAGCTAGGAGCACAAAAGCAGCATGTAAGACCCACAGCATTGTTATTTGGGCTTCACCAAAGGAAACTTACTCTGGATCATCCTCATTTTCTTCTTCCAGGATGGGCAGCCTGTTCAAAGCAAACAGGAGCAATTCGAGGTTTCAGGTCACGTTGGACTGTTTTCTGTTTACCATACTACTGCTCAGATGTTTGAGATACAACAAGGATCTTTTTTGATAAATCCCAATAAGCTCATAGGTTAGAGCACTTTGCCATGGCGCTGCTCATGTGTGATGTTTTGAATTGATGTTACTTACTGTTCATTGGACTCTGGTAGTGTTTCTATTACAATCTTAGCTGAATGCTCCACCTCGAGCTGGCGGACTGCCTCCTCCGCTGCCTTTCTGGCCATCTCCTCGGCCACACGAGCTGCCTCCAGACGCTCCTGCTGCAGCCTGTAACAAGATCAATCAATAGTCATGGATAGAAGAATTTATGTGACTTAAATAACAAAGACATCTTGCTAAAATTGCTCCCCAAGAACGCCCAAGAGACATCATCATCATCATCCTTATTGCACATATGAGACAAAAGACTGAGGCTAACCTTTCCTCCATGTGAGCTAGGACTGCCTCTCCAGCCTCCTTTTTGATGCTGTCAATCAGTGGACTCAACTCATCCACCTGTGATTCTGCATCTCCAGTCTGCAACCAGCCATGATTTTAGTTACTTAGCAACAGTTCACTCGAGCAGTCATCAGTCACCTAATGAACTCTGGTAGCACCATGATAACATTTACACAAGGCCTTTGTTAGTATTACCTTATCCTTCCCCATAGTGCTGAGACTGGAGTCTGATTCTGAAAACATTGTCAGACATAAACCGGTCCATGGCGCAAAAAAGGTTGGGGACTGCTGTCATATATCACACTATTTACCACAGTGTTTACAGTTCTCCTGCCATTTCACTTTTGCCATGGTACTGGAATACTGGTATCCTGGGTCTGCAAAACATACTATGGTACAACCAGTACTACAGTGGTATTTGAAGTGCTGCAGTACCTAAAGTGCTTACTAAATAACTTATTCTGGTAGTACCAGTTTCCCACTGAAAGTGTTAATTCAAAAATGACCGTGGTAACATTTAGATGGCCACAGTACCAGCACTGGTATTAACACTTATCCTTCCAAATGCCACTGGGGTTATTGGACCCTTGTTCTTAAGGACAAAAGTTTATACACCATCTACAATCTTTACTACAGTGGTAATAGAAGTGCTGCCATTACTTTGGTGCTACCATAGTAGAGTGCCCTGTAGTTACTGTGAAACCATAATACCAAACATGGTACCATATAAATAGACACAGTGCCTACACTGGTACTACCATGTTGATTGTCCCATGGCATTGGGATACTGATATCCTGAAGGACATGTACTGGTAACTGAAGTGCTGTCATGCCTTTCTGGGACTACGACTGCAGAGCTGCTACCATACCATTCTTCCACATGGGTTAGTACCATGTTAGTATCATGTTACCTGTGGCAGAACTACAATTTGATTTAAAATACTTATGTTCATAGTGAGCATATTACACTGGTGTGGCTCAGAGCTGTGTGTTACAATCATGCGGTCAGGTCAGGCTCACCTCCTTTTTGGATGGCTTCACATCCTCTTTCTTCTCCAGCTGTGGCTCTTCCTTCACCTCCGGCTTTGTTTCCTTGACTTCTTCCTGTTCAATGTCCTCCAGCACCAGGTCTGTGTTCTTCTGTATGATACTGACTGAATGGCACATGGCAGGAAGAACAGGGCTGAAGACTTTCTCTATATTTATGTGTTTAGAAGTCTCCAAGAAGGTGCAGTAAAAGCTGGAGTATTCATTTAAAAGGTTGTAATAAGAAACATACATCAATCTAGTAATCCTAACAGATGGCTAGTATGAAACTTTTGCTTTAAAAAGGTTAAAGTAAAGAAATGGACTGTGTTTGGGGTAATTCAGGTAATTCATACTGAGTAACTGCATTTTCATTTGTTTTAGATGTGCGGGTTTAATTATTAGAACGTCTAGATTTTCAAACGGCTCCTTTTGATCCATATTGTGAAGTATTTAAGCACCTGCTACTTAACTGGCATGTCTGAAATAAATATTTTAATTGAAGAATTTAGAAATAAATGTGCTTTGAGTCCTAAAAAAGCTTAAGTTGCTAGAAATGATTAGATTTTTGAACAGTTGATAACTGATTGATTGGTTGGTTGATTGATAGGTCTATTGCCCTTTTCAGGTTTATAACAACAACACAACAGACACCTTTTTTCCAAATAATGTCTTTATTATAATAAATATTAAGCAAAAGGCTTCCTTTGTAGTCGTCTGCAATGATTTAGCAAAAACCTTCAAAGGGGACCAGTTGTGCTTTACCTCAGTTTCTGGCTGGTATCATTTTAATATGAATAAACATATTTATGTTTATTTGTATTCAAAGTTTCAAAGACTACGCAGAAGTCACTTGCTACAGGAACAGCACCCTCATGACGTACAGGCAGTACATCTCAAAAACACAAGGTGCTGCCCCTCTGTAGGCTTCCATAAGTCAGGCAATCAGAAGGCATTGGGCTTTTAGAGATGGGTACCTTGAAGAGACGGGAGCTAAAGCAGCTAGTTTCAGACAGGAAACTACATAAAGGGGCAATATACGATAAATAAGAATTATTTTCACCTGAGAATCTTGCCAAGTTACTCTGGTTAAGTTCCAGGATTAAAAGATTAAAGAGCTGGAAATGAGAACAACTGGTCCCCTTTACCAAGCAAGCAGTTGACGTGGACTACCAGCAATCCAGAGTTCCCAGTATGAAGGGGCACCAAAGGCTTGGACTTTAAACAGAGCATAGCAATAAAGACTTCCTAATCATAACTGGTGTTCATTAAAGGGGACATATTCTGCTTTTTGTTTGTTTTCCTTCAAATATCTCCTGTTCAGATGGTGGAAGTTCATATTAAACATGGGCAAAGAGTGAGATTAACCCTAATATGGTCATCTCAGACACGGATGCCCCGCCCACCTTATAAAGGGCAGCTTATCATAAGAAAGGGGGAGGAGCTAACATAATGTTTTAGACAAAGAAAGAACTTTGTGAATGAACAACGACCCGGTGTGAGACAAAGGATTATTTTGGACTTTGAATCATGCAAAGCTACTCTGTTAGAGTCAAACAATCAAAACAGGGAGCAGAAGCAGAATGAGTCCCCTTGAATAAAATCATACAATTGTGCCCCTTTTCTAAGTTTAAGTTCCGCACGATGGCTGTGCAAAACAAAAGCAGTGCAGCTTTGTGAGCGCTACAGGACTGAATCTTGCCGTAGCTGTGCGCAAACAGCTCTGAGTGTCCGTCAGTCAGTTAAAGTGTCTGCTGCTGTCAGTGTCAGTGTGAGCGACTCTGTCCCGCTCTTCCTTCTCCTTTTATTTTAAGGGGCTCTGTCCACCTTTCCCCCCTGAAACAGAAGGAGAAGAGCAGCCCAGTTACAGTCTGCCTCATCACTGACACCAACCCCTGACCTACCACTAACCAATCAATCAATTCGCCAGTGCACGTGTCACAGAATAATATAAATGGGGTCTTCTAAAAAAATAGATGTAGTAAGAAAATTACTTTTTAATTGACTTAAATCTGTAGCTCGGTTTAGGGTGTTTGTCATCGAAAAGTTTGGTTGTAACAATGAAACGCGAGAAATTTCCCACCTCACTTCTATTAAATCAGTAAATGTTTTTATATAGAACTTTAGTATATTTAATGAAGGCATCCAAACAACCAAATGCATTTTACACCCACTCCAAGAGTCACAGTGTAAGGATGAACCAGGTTTTCAGTCAGCATGATTTCTATAACCAACTTTCAGCCAACTTCAGAAAGTCTATATTGGGATCTTCATGTGTCAGTGGTGGCTGCTCAAAACAAGCTACAGCATATAAAAAGTCTCCTTTTCACGTGCATTTATATCGGATCATCGAGCTGCGTTTCCTGTTGTATTGTTCCCTTTGGGATGGATGGATGTAAATTATCTGTATCTCAGTATTTTCTGTCCAAGCTGCTCATCGTACAATTGGCCACTAATAAACTCACAACTGAGTGTGATGCAACTCTGATGTTGGTTTGTTGTTGTACTTACTGGTCTGCACCTCGTCATTTCCTGCATCCTGTATGAAGGAAACAGATGACACCTTCAGGTCACCTGACCTAACTGGAATTTTATGGCATGTTTGCGAGAGCTGAGCGTCGTGTAACAGCAACTCACCGACTTCTGCACGGGCTGAGGCAACATGCGACCGATCCCATTGACGATCCAGCCCATCATGCTGGAAGAACAACAAGAAGAGTTGACTACAGTCAACATCCGCATAGAATCATGGAGGTATGGTTTGTTTGGTTTTCAGGACCAAACCTGACGCTGAACTGCTTTTCTTCTGTCTGGACTAACGCTAGCTTCCCTGCTAACAAGGACAAAATACTTTTCTATCTCAACATAAACATGTTTCCACTTACTTTGGTGGCTCCTCGGCTTGCTTGGTGGACCTGTGAGGACAAAAGTAGGAGAGACCTGAGCTTCCAGCTTTGAAAAATCAAGCAAAGCTGCCTTAAACCTGCATTCTTCCTAATAACCAGCAGGGGGCGACTCCTCTGGCATGATTTTGTAGAAGGCTGTGAGAAAATGTACTTCCTGCTCACCTGATCTCTGAGCTAAGTAACACCTTCCGGTGAGTTTATGGTCTCAATCACTAGTTTTAAATCTTACCGAATGAAACATGATGCTCATTTTGTAAATTATGGTCCAATTTAGAGTAAAATAGATCATTCCGCAGGGCCTGATTCCCTTTTAAAGACTTTAAAACAGGACACAACACCGTGACAAAGGTTTGACTCACTTCTCGGTCTCTGGGGCTGGTTTGGGGACAGGTGGAGGAGCTGGAGGCGGAGCTTCAGCTGTTTAAAAGGGGAGGAGCAAATCATATTAGCACAATTTTACAAAACGGCACCACTGAATCCTAAAGTTTTACATGTCCAAGAAAAGGCATCTGGCAGAAAGAGGCTAAGTAGAATTACAGATGTTGGACGCAGCTTACACTGCTGTTAGCAACTGCATTTATAGTTTAAAAAAAATCAGAAAGCTGTCATCAGTTCGTAAAGATTTTCTTGCTGAATAATATCTAAACATGTATTTCCATAAAATGCTGATTCTATTGGTTTTTGTGAAGGTTATCTACAACTATGCTGACCTCTGTGTTTTCAACCAGGACCAAATATCACAAAAGTACAGCCAGTCGAAGGTGATTAAATGTCCAAATGTTTGTTTTAGAAAGAATAAGTACTCTCTTTTCTCCAGCTGTCAGCAGAACATGATGTTTCAGGTGAGCTCAACCAAGCAAAGCAGTTCAAATCAAACATTTACCACCACAACATGAAAGAAAATCTCTGAGCTAAATAGGTCTATAATGATGATTTGTGGCTGAATGAGAAGTAAAGATACCTTTAGCTGGAGCTGGAGCTTCAGCCTCCGTTTTTGAGCGAACATGGATCTCTGGCTGAGGAACCACCTTCTCGATGCCCTGTTTGATCCAGTCTATCATGCTGTGAGTAAGAACACAGGCAGATTGAAATATCACATGAACAGTTAGCTCCTGTGAGGTGGCTGAGTTCTGTTTCTTTGTGTTAACCTTCTGTTTATGTCTTGTTTGTCTCATTTTCTCCTCTGTCTATCTCAAGTTTTACTTCTTGTTTTGCTTAATTATCTTCACCTGAGTCTCATTTACCCATCCATCTCTCACCTCTAACATCTGATGCAGCGGTCCACAACCTTTTATGCCAGACAATATTTTCACGGACCGGCCTTTAAGGTGTCAAAGATAAATACAACAAAATAAAACCAGTACCAGTACCACAAAAAAGAAGATTTATTCATAACACAAGGAAAAGACCTGGGGAAACAGAGTTAACAATAAAGACATTTAAAAAATAAAATTAAAAAACGATAAAAATCTTGAAAACCATGAATTTCACACCTGAGCCTCAGCCCTAGTGGCCCGGTACCAAATGGCCCGGGGGTTGGGGACCGCTGATCTAATGTATAAATAGTTCTGTCCGCCCCTGCATCTTAATAAAACACAGACGCTTATTTAAAGGAAAGATAATGTTGTAAAACAGGACGCTGACCTCGGTGGCTTGTTTTCAGTTTTGTCATCTCGGTCCGGTTTCACCTCCACCACAGTAACCGGAGGCTCTGCAGCTGAAAGACAAGGAAACTGATGATTGACTGAGCAGCAGCTAAAATCCAGTCCGTGTCTGCAAACATATTCAGGTCTGTTCTCACCTGGAGCAGGTGCAGCCTGACGCACCTGAGGAGAAACAAGCATGTAACCAAGGCAGGAATATTTTTGGTAAAAGCTAAAAATATGATCATGGAGATGGAAACACTGCAGAATCTGTAATCAATGATTTCCCAATGTTTAAGATTACTTTTAGCTTTCCACACACTGTTGGGGTTTCAGATTGTGTTCAGGATTTCTTTAAATGATTGTGGTGGATGTTGGACTTTAGCAGAACTTTTAAAAAAAGAACTATTAATGATCTAAACACTCCAGAGTCAGATGTGTGTTTTTGTTTAAAATAAAATTGAAATCAGAGATGTAAATTAGCTTTAATAACTTTAGCTGACAGTCGATGGCCGGGTTTGGTCAGATACTTAAAACAAACACTATTTACAACAACAGTGAGACCTTCAAAATATGCTGACTGCTTAGGTGCAATTAAGGACTGGCCAGGAGTAACTTGGCCGAGACATGAACAGCTTTCAGATGAAGCTGCTGGAGTCCATCAGTCAGTGCTGGCGTACCTCTGCCGGCTGCTCAGCTGTGGGCGGCTCTTTGCTCTTCAACTCAGGCTGAGGAACAACCTTCTCCAGACCCTGAGATATCCAGGCAATCATCCCTTTGCTAAGGAAGAAACATGCATTAATAACTGTGAGAGGGATTTTACGGGACACTAGGAGGCGCTGCGGAAGATCCAGCGAAGCTTAATGAAGGATTAAACAGCAGCTCGCTATCTGGCATCTGATCTATTGGTGCTTTTCGTAAAGAATCTCGATCTCTGGCATCCTGCCTTTGATAAGCTGCTCACTATTTGGCATTCCGCTCATTGATAGGCTTTTCAAGCTGCTCACTATTTGGCAATATGCCTGCTGATCGGCTTATGAATCAGATTAGTATTTCGTTTTTATTATGGTGGTTACTCACTCGTCTTCGGGTTTACTGTCAGGGCAGAAAATGCAAAGTCCATTACTGAGTCTAACAGTTCTGACGTTTCCGGCTTCTACACAAATATCACGAGACTGAACACAGAGCTGTTTCACACACAGCTGTTTACCTGGCTGGTTCAACTTCCTCCTGTGAGTAGGCAGCATGAGTGAAAAGAGAAGGAAACACTATGAGAACAATAAAAGAGCTGGACCTGAAAGAACTGCTGGATCCAGCTGCAGCAGATGTTCAAATCGATCAGACCAAGACTCGTAAAAACATCAGCGTTTTCTGAATCACAAACTAACTTCTCAAACTGGCCCTACGAGCGCTTTCAGAGAGACATCAAGCAGGTGTGGGGTTCAGATGAAGCTTTCAGGAAGGACTACAGGTATAATCCTGGGAAACTGTTATGGTGAGATTGTTAGCCAATTATAAAGATAGTGAGCATTCAGGGTCAGGTCAGGTCTGGACACTAGAAGAGTCGATCATGCTTGGAGAATATAAGTCAGCAGAAGAAATGGGCAAAGAGATCAGTTTCTGACTGTAAGTGGTCTCTTTGTGTCTCTGCTTCTGTTTATTTTTGTCTTTTTGTGACTCCTATTATTAAAAGAAGGAACAGTTTATGTTCTGGAAGGTTCACAGCACACTTAAACCACTAATGAGATTTTAAAAAGTATCATTATTATGCAAGACTTCCGTTTGCTGATTTCTCCTCTGCTTTTAACAAGATGCAGCCTCATATTTGTGCGAGAGCGCGAGTCTGTCCAGGTCCTTGTTAACGGACAAATGTCCAGTGGGATTGTGTGAAGCTCTGGTTCACCTCAGGGCTTTGTTCTGGCACATCTTCTTTTTATTATGTACACCGACATCTGCAGGACGTCTTATGAGAACAGAGCACTGTGATCCCGTTTTACCTGAATTTGTAAAGTGGTGTGATGATAACTATCTGGAGTTAAATGTGTCAATAACAAAGAAAATGATTATGTAGTTGATCATTTTTAGACATTTCTCCTTGTATTCTAGTTTTTATCTTACTTTTAATGTATTTATTTATTTATTGACCTCATTGTTGTCGATCTCTACCTTGACATGCAACAGTGTTTGTGACTAGTGGCTCTGTGTGTGTAAGCTGCGATCAATTTTCTGTTTTTTGAAAATCTAAATCTGAAAAACTGAAAAACTGACTAAGGGCTAAAATTAGGACTGCCACCTTGTAAACCAACAGAGATTTCATCTGATGTTTATGAAAACCTCACAGACTTATCTTTTTGAAAAATGTAGCTTGAGTCTGACTCTGCGTCAGACCCAGGGTCGTTTATCAGGACCTCACCTTGGCAGTGGAGTTTGCTCGGCTCATTTTCGGTGAGACTGCGGGTTGAGGCAAAGCGCCGCTGATCCACGTCAGCATGCCGCTCTGAGACCCAGCTGCTGGGCTGAGGATGTAAACGTTTAAATTCAGGCTTTTTATTCACTCTCCTGGAACAAAGCAAAGATTTTTTTTCCCTTCTAAAGTAACACTGAACCGAAATATAATCAGGGCTCAAAATCAAAAATGCTACTGAAATTATGCAGCTTGTTTAAAGGCTGAAAAACATAAAGAGATATTTAATCTTTAGTGTGTACAAGGAAAATGTCCCTGGTTACTTCCCTCACTGGAGTCAGAGGTAAGAAAAAAGGTACTAAAATCATTAAGAAGGGAAAAGTCTCTTAGCAAGCTAATGGTGCATTCTCCAGGGGAGTATTATCACAGATAAAATTAAACTATGAGACATTCACAGTGAAGAATCCATCATTAACATCATGTTTCCATCGTGTAGTACTGTATTTTTGGACCATAAGGCGCACCGGATTATAAGGAGCAAAACAAAACACTTTACTCAACTAGTTCTTCTTGCTTCCTCCACTTCTGTACCAATGATTCATTAATATTGAATTCTCTCACAGCTGCTCTATTCCCATGTTATTGCAGTATATTAATGACTAACTCGTATTGTGGATGGATTATCTCAGTTGTTCTCCTGACTGAAGTTTGGCATTTGTCCCTAATGATCGGGAACCCTCACGTTAACTTTTATTGAATGGAAAAAAGTTAGTGTTTATCCACCAGCTTCACGGTGTTTATGTTATGCTAACATAGCTGTGCCGCTAGCCACCACGTAGCACATCATTATATACCAGCTAGCCCAACTTCAGTAACCCTACAAACGTCACTACTGTTTAGTTTTCTGTCTTCATTTATGTTGGAAGTGGTAGCAGAGCTGTACGTTTGAATTGTTTCAGAAATCTCTCAGTCAGAACATGCTATATCATGCTCAGGTGGAAGCTAGCGAGCTAACTTCCTGCTAACTTCTAACTCTGTTAAATTTAATAAATCCTGTTTTCATGGATGCCTGGATTTTAAACTTAATTGTTACACCTGGTAAAGCAGCAACGCTGATCATTTTATTACAGATGAAAGAATTTAGACAGTTTGTAACTCTCAGTGATGCTGCAGTGTTCGTTTGACTTTGGGACCTGAAGCGGACGGAGTTTTGGATCCAGATTACTCTGCGAGGCTCCTGACTATGGCAGCCGTAATGCTCCAACAATCCATCAAGCGGTGCGGCTTCATAGCTTACCAAAGTCGTACTAAAACATTTTTTTGAAAGATTTTTGAGCGCCGTGTAGCACATAAAATCAGTTCGAGGTCAGTAAGCACAACCAGAATTCTTATATAAGGCGCACCGGATTATAAGGGGCACTGTTGATTTTTGAGAAAATTAAAGGATTTTAAGTGCGCCTTATAGGCCGAAAAATACGGTAACTGTTAATAAAGTCTAACAGCTGAATCAAACAGGAATTTTAGAGCTATTAGTACTCATTAGTAAATCTGTATAATATTAGGTTTTAGGATTAATAAAACCTTTAAGTTAGGTTTTACTGAAAAATAATAATAAAAATAAAAACAATAAAAAAAACATTTTATAAAATGTCATAAATATCCAGCTATTTTTTCTATAGAAGTATTAAGAAAATTCAGAGGAAAATTAGTTTTTCAGTTATCTTTGAAGGACTAGGTTAGCATTAGATTTCAGCTAATTTAGCAGCAGTTTAGGCTAATGTAGCTATCAGCCATAGCTTGAACTGGGAACTCAGAGTTGTATATTTATCAGTTGTACCATAATGTTTGTTATAATACTGTTCATGTGTACTTTTCCAAACAAATAAACTCATTTGGAAAAATATTTGTCCTTATAAATAAAACCAGTGTGTGTTGGGATTTGCTGGAAATACAG
The DNA here is from genome assembly GCF_057381915.1 of Diplotaxodon limnothrissa. Lineage (NCBI taxonomy): Eukaryota > Metazoa > Chordata > Actinopteri > Cichliformes > Cichlidae > Diplotaxodon > Diplotaxodon limnothrissa. The sequence goes on along the minus strand of NC_140596.1, from coordinate 2,785,893 downwards.
TTGTAACTTGCGTATAAATAACAACTAATTTTTATGCAACTATGAGGAAAGGTTTCAGGAAATAAGGAGGAAAATATGAGCTGCACTGCTGGCTCCTTTTGTATAGTTTAGGTTTAACATTGTGTTTAAGTTTAAACATTGTGTCTTGTGTGGTATATTTGCAGGTTATAACTTACCCATTCTCCGCTCCTGTCTGAGGTTCCTGCATTGGTTTTTCAGCTTTTGGTGCTGTCAGTCAAACATTGATATATGTTTAATATTTTTAAAAAACAAAGATGCCGACTGAGCTACACAAAGTTAAACGATTTGCATGTGAATGATCTTACTTTCACTTTTGACTTCATCTTGAAACTTCACTTTCTTCTCCTGTTTAACACACAAAGTCATCTTATATATATTTAACTAAAATAATGCATAAAAAGTAACAGTGCAAATACTACTTCTGGATAAAAGTATTAGTATCATGATGGACATTTAGCACACACACTTCAACACCATAGTTTACAGAATCATGATAGTCCATATGGATTTGACAGTGACCGTAGTGAATTTCCTGTTCATTTTCTCTGATCAGTTTCAGAAAAAAGAGTTTTAAGCCTTGAAACAAGCCAATTAGCTCCAAGCTGAATCAAGATTATTAAAAAAAATATTTGATTTTGATGATGAGTTTCAGGTTCAAATAATGGGTCTCAACATTTCCATAGTAACGGTAACCTCCGCCAATCACCAACATTGTTGTTTCAGTTTAATATTAGACATTGTTAATAACATGTGTTTTTGTTAAAGTGTGGCGGTACCACACAGACTTGTGGTTTCCAGAACAGCACAAAAATTTGAGTTATTAAGGCAAACAACCCATTCTGCCTCACAATGCTCCGTAAACATGACACAATAAAACATTTTTTAGTTGGGCAAAGCTTACAGTAACTGGAGGCGGAGCAGCTGCAGGGGGCGGGGCAGGAGCAGGGGGCGGGGCAGCATCCTTCTGTTCTTCTGATTTTTTGGGCTCAGGCGGCTGGGGAACAACTTTGACCACCCAGCTCAACATCCTCAAAGAAGAAGAACAGACACTGTCAGCCATTACAGTGTGAACCTATTACTAAATATTATCGTCTTCTTCATGTCAGGGCAGGCTCTGTGTTTACAATCACTACGGAAACGCCTGTGGATATGAGGACACATGGAAACCAAACACAATTAGCTTCCCGCTGCACTTAATGGTGTTTAGATCATGTCTGGCTGAGTGTCAGTCCGAATTAGATCAGACCGATGCTGACCCTAATCCTCCACAGGAGGCCTGGCAGCACAAAACGGCTTTTCACTGCAGCCATACGTTCATTTACACTGGTCTCCAGTTTGGCACTTTTACTTTCTAATTGGGGTATGTGCCAATTAACCAGTTGGGAAGCTGACTAATTTGTTAGTCAGTTTTCCTTTTTTCCAGTTCTAAAAAAGGAAAGCCAACATGGAAAGATGTGAACATGTTATATTTATATTCTAAAACACTGCATTTGATAATGAAATACAACAACATTACCATAAATTTAACACTGAAGTATATTGTGTTTACGTTATTAGTCTCTATCTGGCTTGTTTTCAACCACAGAACAAAGTTGACGCGTTAACTGGTAAAGCTGCATGATTATTGTGATAAAATGCAACGTTAGCATTATGCAATGTGTTTTTAGGGTACAGATGTTACCATTTTAGGGCTGTCCCACAAAAACCACCGACTGACTCATGACGACCTGGCATCAGGATCAAGGCGCAGCAATGTGAAAGTATGTTGCGTGCATTGAAATAATGGACTCATCTAACAGCCTGAAGTCTCTTTGTTTTTCTGGAGTTTAAAGGTTGGTCGACTAAAAATGTCTTTTTCAGTGTTTAGTTGGACTAAGTCACACTAAAGAATCAGCTGTTTATTTTTTATATTTATATTTAGTTTTAATATATTTAGCTAGGTTAGCTAGCCTGGTTTCATATGCTACAATTAGCATCTTGATTACCGTCGCAAAGCTAATCAAGCCGGGTTGTATTAGCAGATAACATCACAGACTCACCTTTTTTTTTTTTTTTAAATATACGCAAGTCTAGCTTTAAAAAGTAAAACTTAAGGATTCATCTGTCTGTGTCTTCATGGTGTCTGTGTCTCTCTCACTTTTTGTTTTTGTCTATAAAGTAGCTGCTAAGCTAGTTGGCTCTTTCGCCAGGTGAGCGAATCAGCTGGTTTAGGAAAGCAGTAGAGCTTTTCGAATTGACTGGTTATTCTTTTTAGACTTTCAGATAACTGCCAAAAGAGAGAGCTTCCTAACTGATCGAACCCTCAGGTTAAACCAGATTTATCAAAACTAATCTGGACCATTGTTTTCATCCTGTAAAGTAACTAAGTATATTTTTTAAGTTACTTTCATTTTATGCTTCTTTATGCATCATCACCTCCTTATTTATGAGGTAAATATTCTACCTTTTGTTGCATAATGATGCGTTACACAAACCGTAAACTTAACCAACGAACCATATAAAGAGATATTATTATATTTCAGGAGTGTAATATTTAAAAACAGAACACTTACACATTGAATTAGTGCATAAATGATATTTTTACTTTTGCACTTTATATTTTGGGTTAATTAATACTTTCACATAAGTATATTTTTAATATAGGCTGATTTTTTGGATTTTAAAATTAGTGTAGTGCCACTTTTTACTAAAAGATTCGATTTTTGTTTCCACACACTGCAGCTCATTATTTGTGTTAAGTCAGTTTTAACTCTGTCATCCCAAATTACAAATTGCTCTCAAAGGATTTCAGAGTCACCAACACCCTCCAGCTTCAGTTCAGGTAAAGAAAAACTCACAGAAGAGCACCTCTGGTGAGTTTACAGCAGACATAACTCGGAGTTTTAAACCATTTTGACTTCATGAGCTCAAAGTTACTTAAATATACCCCTCACCCGGTTCAATTTTGCGACTTTGGGAGCTCTCCTGTTGATGCTTATGCTAAAATGTTAAAAAAGAAAAACATATTTTGAAAATTCAACAGAAACCACGTTTAATTAATCTCTGCCTCAGTTAGACATCCACAAGACCCAAAACTGGGGATCAATATCAAACAAATGAGTGTGTGTTAGCAGAAGTTCACGGCATCAGCAGCAATCAAGTTTATCAAATTTACAGGACAACCTGATAAAACCACAGACCAAGAAGAAAACAATAGTTATGGTTCAGCCTTGTGTCTCCTGCCCTGATTCGTTGGTTCAGGAAGCTCAAATTGAACTATAAGTATAAACAAATTTAAAGAGTACAAATCACCAGCTACTACCATTCGAAACCAGGGCATGCACCTGAACTGTAAGCGAAACAAGGCACCTAATCGACTTTATTTCATTGTTCTCAAAGCTACGCAGCATCCATGGAGGTGTCAGTGGTCAAAGTGTTGGGCGTCTCTTGTCCTACCTGAGTTGCTCAGTTGGGGTCCAGCAGCATCCCACAGAGCTGCGGGGAATAAGCCGTGTAGACCTGCAGGGATCTGAACACTGTGGGAGGATTACGCAGGAACTCTGCTAACAAGATTACTAAGCCGATGAAAGGCAGAGCAGGGCAAGACATGGAATCAGGTTACACTTTCAGAAGCTGAACCATGAAGGGAACCACAGTCCTCAAACCAAACCACAATGGTTTATCAATAAAGTTCAGATCTATCCAGCAATCGGACACCAAATAAATAACTGAAAAACAATCTTCCGATGGAAACCTTGGGTACCATCGATGTAAACATTATCCCCGACCAAGAACATCCCCTCTGTGCAAATGGCAACAGCCGACCCCTAGTCAGTCACTCTTTGCTAAGGAAGAGCTCACTGAGCAACAAAGAGCCCGAAGTGCTGATGGGACTGGGGATGATCAGTCTATGTTCCTGCCTCACCTATGGCCACGAGAAACAAGCTTCCTCTGGGCTTAGAGGGCTGAGGAGGTGCAGACCTGCTACTCCTCTATATCGAAAGGAGCCAGTTAAGGCGGCTTGACCATCTGACTGGGACACGTCCTGAATGACTCCTAGTTGAGGTGTTTTGGGCATAGAACAGACAAGGGGCAGAAAATGAAAAAGCTTTCTTTTGAGGTTCTGTTTTTAATGAAACGATCCACTGATTTATTTCTCTGTTATTAGAATCCCACCTGCTCCATATGACTGAATCTACGTCAGGGAAAAAGCTTCCAGGTCCAACGGTGACTAACATGTCAAGTTCAGTACCATCACTGTCGCTGACTTGTTGTAATAAAGCTGTTAATAACTCTAATTTACAGGTTTGATTCCACAAGTCAGAGGCCTCGTTTGTCCTCAGAGCCGTGGACGTTTCACTGCCTTTTTTGTCTCTGGTTTGGATAAAGGTGGTTTGGTAAGGGCCTGGTTTTGGCTCTGGAGCTTGTTTACAGCTCTGGGCTGCAGCACACTGTGGCGACTCCGTGTTAAAGCTGTTAATGTGGCCCTGAGGATTAGCTGCTAACGAGGTTAAGTCCAGTGTCAGCAAAACAGAGGATCGGATGAGGATCAGAGTGCACCTTAAATAAGGGTCGGACATTTTTCTGTCCTTCCTTCCTTCTTCTCTGCTTCTTTTGCTTTTCCCGTCTCCATTCTGTTTTTAATGTAATCTTCTCTTCTGTCCTTCCCTTGTCTCCTTTCCTGCACCCGGCAGATGTTTGACCTTCAGTTCTGCTGCATCATAAAAATTTCATCCTGTTTGCTTCATTTTTCTTTGTGTTGTGTCATGAAGTGTAATAACAGTCACACAATGAGCCTTTATGCTCTGCAGTGGACTCGGGTGAACTGGGCCTTTGCTGCCCTCTTGTGGATGATCTGTGTCGTCCTCAGTTCCACACACGGAGCAGACCTGGCTCTCGTTTCTCAGCTCTCATATCTCTGACGACATTGAGTTTCTGATTGTGTTATCAGCGCCACGCAGACAGCCCTCATTTTCTTTTTCTGCCCCTCAGAGTTCAGCTCGTCCCTTCGAGGGCAGCTTGAACTCAGCTTGCATTCCTCTGCATTACACCACTGTGTAAAGCTCCTCACCTCCCAGCAAGTAAACACCCTTCATCAGGACTCTTCACTTTTAGAGAACAGCTTTCAAAGGAGGAATCACATGTTTACATTTTTCTAGAACAAGTAATATTCAGAGACGTTGTTTATCCAAACAAAATATATCTGCAGCCAAAAAAAGGGGAGTTTTACACCTGCACAGATTACTGTAGATAAAACGCACGCAGCGGTATGAAACCTTTAAAGAAAGAAATCTTTTGCACAACTTATTCAGAGAAGCTAATCTCACTCATGACCCCATACTGCACACCTCGTTTTTATAGCCCCAATACACAGAAGCCAAACCCTGTACCATGAATCCAGTCCAGCATTCCCAGGATATCTTTTTCTTATCTGACTTGTCACATCCCAACAACATTGTCAGGATCATCAGGGTGGTTCAGTAAATCATCCCAGGGTTTCCCAATCAAGCACTGACTCATGGCTTTGAGTCTGGATTTTATCCAGCAGCTGTGGAGAAAGCCGAGGGTGGTGTCATCACCGTGCAGGTCAACCTGCCTGTGCTATGCACAAAATTACAAGCCATACAGATTTCAACAGAAAGGGATAAACTAAAAGGATCGACCACAGACTGTGAAACTGCTTACAGCATGAAGCTCTGTGGGCTTTGTGTCTGTTTTTTCTTTTATTAACTTTTCTCACATAAAAGCTTTTTATAAAAGAGAAGCAGATAAAAAGGAAGAGAAAACTTTAGCTTCTTTTTCAGGTGTTACTCTGGTGTCATTAACGAGGTCTACAATCAAGAGTTTATAACGAGGTGCAAGCCACGGATTACACTCAAGAACAGGAAGTCGAAAAAATCTAGAAGAGCCAACACAGCGCTGAAAAAAAATTGTTTGGTGGAGGAAACCAAGATGAACTTTTACCAGGATAATGAGAAGAGAAAAGTATGCAGAAGGAGAGAAACACCTCATGATCTAGAAGCATCCATATCATGTGTCTAACATGGTGGAGGGGTGAGAGAAGGAAGAGAGATAGAGATTAATAACAGGTATGATTCAGTGCAGAGAGGTCTATTAACACATAGTGAGTGAAGAAGAAACACCCAGTGCATCATGGGAATCTTCCAGCACCTTAGACCTATTGCAGCATAATTCAGGTAACCCTGAATCCTCCCTGAATCCTGGTCACCTTTTCCAGCTGTTAACTGTTCTCCAGGAGGGTTTCCTGCTGATCCTGCTCCAGCTGTGACCGTCTGTGGTAACGATGAATGTGCCTGTTTCTGTTCATGCAGGGAAGATTAAAACTGTTGGGATCAGAAAGGCTGACTCATGGATGACTGCTGAATGAGTGTGACGACTCGCTCAGCATCACCATAGCAGCTCGTTTAGACAATCTAACCCGTCAAGGCCCCGATTTCTCTGGCCACCATCACCCCCTCCCTCCACAGGGAGGTCACTTCCTGCTGGGACACACCTGAGACCATGTGGCCCTGTTACGATCAATAAAACTCCGTCACTGTCCCGCTCCACCCCGCCGCACCTGCTTTATCACACACTGTCTGGATAAATATTAGCAGGGCTGAACCACGCTGTGTCTCACTCGGGCCGTAGAAACTGTCAGTGAACCTGTCGATAAACTTCAGAAGAGGACAGAAAAGGGAAGTGTCACTGCTGAAGAGTGATCATGACATACAGTCTCTTAAATCTGATCTGACACCACTGTAAAAAAAACTCATAATTAAAAGTGTGCAAGTATAAATTGATTTTGTTTTTAAAGGCGACCCATTCTGCTCAGTTTGAGTTTAGTATTTTTATTGTGGGAGTGCATCAGAGCAGCTTTGCATAATAACACGATAAAAAAAAAAGATTTTAAAAAAATCTTTAAGTTCCTTAATTCATCATCTCCATGAAACAAGCTGTTTTATCTCCTGTCTCTTCAAGGTCCATCAATCAGAAGATAGATGGACCCTGGATGTTTTAGAAGCATGCACATGAGTTAGAGGTCACTACTGGACCTTGAGTACTGCTCTTCTTGTTCCTCCTTGCACAAAGAAGATGATACCTGTGCTGCTGGGCTGAGAGACACAGCAAACCTACTTCTGATGACACTTGGATGTGGATGTGCCATCACAGAGGAGCAGGACTACCTGCACAGCCTGAGTGGGCTGGCTGGTAGCCCTGGTAGGATTCAAAATCCTACGTCACCTTGTTCTCAAGTTAGTGCATTCAGAAAACCTGACCTCTGACCTTGAGGTTTTTAGCAGATGCATCTATGGTATCAATCTGAAAATCCTAGGTGACTTCCTTCTCGAGTTATTGCATTTAAAGCTTAGGTGTTCACATCTTCTGCCCACCAGCCCGACGGGGTGACGACAAAGATAACAAGCTAAAGTCGGTGACCTCCTGTGGACCCCGCTCTGCCACGACACTTGAGAAAGGCAGACTGACTCTGTGGTTATATAACCAACTTGTTAGGCCCATCGGATGATATAAAACTAGCAGCCTGACTTCACCTGACTGATCACCGAGCAGAAACCTTTCTGAATCGCCCTCATTCACTTTGCTTTGTTTCATGAACTTGACTCACAGACGATGCAGGAAGGAGTTAAATCATGAGCTCAGATTGAATTTAAGAAAAAATTTGTATCTAACTTTTAAAGCCTCCCACCAGCCAGCCAGCCAATAAGAATCGAGTGTTTTCTCGGCCCCTGGCGAGGCGATTTGAGCCTCGCTGAGGAATTTCTGCCCATGTGTCCAGCCTGATGTGTAAAACTCAGTGAGTCATGCAGGCAGTCAGAAGGCAGAGTGTGTGTGTGTGCGTGTGTGTGTGAGTCAGCCTGTATTTAAACACCACACCCAGCCTCGTCCTGGCTCATAACGGAGCTGCTGCTGCGTCTCTAAAGGTAAGAACTCATCAGAGTGAGCGGGGATATCGGGATATCAGAGAGCTTTAGCAGCAGGAACGATTTACGACTTTTCTTCTTTTTTCTACTTCAAAGAGTCAAAAAAGAACGAATCGTGTTTGTTTCCTTACTTAGCAATGACTGGAGGCTTTTATTTTGAAGCCTAGAGGATGGAGAAGTAGTTTCACTTACTTTTAAAGTATTTTTTAACCAAACATTCAGAAACAAAACCATCAATTCAAGTGTTTGTTTGTAATCTTTTAAGCAGCATGAGCAGTTTTTACAAACGCTTCCTCTAAAATCCGCCAAAATAAGAGTGAAATGAGTGAAACCTAAAGCCACCGGTGATTAATGCTGGACAGAGAAGCTGCAAACAACAGTGATTTTATAAAGCTGAAGTGCTTTGTTGATGTAAAATGTCTGCGGGGTTATAAAGCTCAAAGTCCGCTGCAGATGGAGTCGTTCTGTCGTGCATGGAGCCGAGCCGCCGCCTCGGAGCGATAAATGAGGACTGGCTGCAGTTCGCTGTGCTTTCATGTCGCCTTTCATTCTTCAAGCTGCTCAACTTATGTTAGCAACTAAAGTGAGTGCGTGGGCTCATTTCTGACTCTGAGTTTGGTTCAACAGGTAGTTTTAGGTTCTTCCAGATGTTTGGAAGTAAAAACAGCTTCACAGGGAAACATCGCTGTGACCATCATCTCCACACTGCTCTTTATCTATGACAGATGTACCCTCAGGCTCAGGGAAGCTCTTATTTTACACTTGGGTCGTAGAAACTACAGCTTGTTTTACAACAATATAAACCTGTAAAATATCTAAAAATCTGAGCTATATCTGTTGTATCTAAGGTGAAAACAACATTTCTCCCAGGACATTTACTTTTTCTGCAGCCCCAAAGAGCCCCAATCATTTTGGACCAGCTCAAGAGCACCCCCTATGGGACAGGCTTTCCAGACAGTGGGAGCTCCTGAAGACTAAATTAAGCTGGTAAACTTAAAGACACAGGAGTGAAAAAGGGTTAAAATGATATGGACTTTAAACATGACAGCAGTCCTACATACAGTACAGTAAAGAGACTACAGTATCAGAGAGAAAACCCACCAATCAGAGAGGAAGAAACCTCCAACGTAACCAGGCTGATGAAGCGGTAACCATCTGCAACGACTGGCTGAGGGTGAGGGGAGAAAAAGAGGAAACCATGAATAACAAACAAGAAAAAACTAACTGAGGGACAGAAAAGACCAAAATCTAAAGAACACAAATAAGGAGAAGTTCTCAGTGCATCACTGGAAGTCCCCCTGAGCCTATCGCTCCACTAAGCAGAGGTTTAGGGCCATCGGGGTCAGCTGATCCAGCTCTAACTATACGCTTTATCAAAAAGGAAAGCTTAAAACTAGCGGCATTGTTTTCTCTATCCAAACTGGGAGCTGGTTTCCAGCTGAAGGCTCTCCCAGTCTGAGAGCAAAGTGCTCTATTGGGGTGATAGGTCACTATGAGGTCATTAAGATAAGATGGGGCCTGATTATTTAAGACCTTGTATGTGAGGAGCAGGATTTTGAATTCTGGATTTAACAGGAAGCCAATACAGGAGAAATCTGCTCTCTCTTTCTCGTCCCTGTCAGGACTCTTGCTGCAGCATTTTGGATTAGCTGAAGGCTTTTCAGGGACTTTTGAGTAATAATGATTGATCAACTAGTTTTGGATGTTGAGTTGAAGGAGACTCTGGAAATATAATTATAACTCTGTAAACAACCATAATATTGTTTCTTCATGTAAAGATGCTTTTGCCATGTTGGGCCATTAGACACCAGCAGAAACAGAAATCACTACGAGTTTTAGAAATACTAAAAAAACTATACAAATATTTACAAACCACCCCCAAATTTCAATGCACTGATCGGTAAAACACTGCCCCCTGGTGGTGAATGTCTTAGTTACATATGGCGATGAGATCTACAAAAAGTACCTTTAATAAATACATTTTTGTGTGAAGTGATAGAAAAAAAACTTATTATTATTATTGGTGTCTCTTAGACGCTGCTATAGAAAACTGGGAAAGTAGAAATTGTCAGATTGTTGTAAATTAATTTCTCTTCAACTATTAATCTGGTTGGTTCCCTGAGGAGGTTAATCGGGACGTGTTCTCTCTGTGCTCCGTGATTTATTTCGATATGTGGAATTCCTCTTTGAACGGCAGCAAGCAGACGACGGGACGAGCCGAGACTTCAGGACTGTTTGTAGCAGCTGCGAGATGAAATGCTGGCAGAGTCTGTAAGAGGGTCAAAGGTGGAGGAAACTCTGCAGTAATCACTTTACAGCTTCAGCTTCACCGTGTTACACAACGCACTCGAGATTCCTGCAGATCTGTTTGATTCATGCTCCTTATCTGCACACACGCCCTCCGCTGGCACGTCCCGCTCAATAAATCAAACACCCCTCCAGCGTATGAGTGTTTACAGCCTGCTGGAGTCTGAAGGCCATTGTTGGTCTGTTTTTAGACAGTCAGAGGAGGAAACCCAGTGTTTCCACTCAAAGGTTAAAGAGGACATATCACAGCTCCAGAGACTCCTCCAGAGAAGCTCGACTGCCAGCAGGCTGCAGACTTTCTGATCCTGAACCTTCTCTCACTGCCTTTTTCTTAACTATCAAGTAAGCGATAACAGAAACTGTACGACTGCAGAAAATGATGTAAACTCACCTTTAAGCTGCTTGAACTGTGTGTTGCAGGTGAATCCATCATGGCGCTGGTGTCTGAGTTTCTGGGTCAGCTGACGCTGTCGTACAGTGGGGTGAGTCACCGATAACACAGCAATCACCATAAATGACTTTGATATATCAGGTTATTCCTCCAATTACTGATGAACCCAACTGTGCCCTAATTAGAGCAGCATTACATCACACTACTGGTACTGTACCATAACACAGGTCTCAGGTACTGGAGGCATTTCTGTGTTATTCAATGTTTTCTGCACACCTGAAAAAATCCAAACAAAAACAAAGCAGTGAACTGACATATTTTCACCACCTCAGATTCATTAAATTAACACAAGAATAATGAAGTCAACAATAAACAGAGAACAAGAGTCGTTCTCCACCTGGAGTTCATCTGTACAGTTAGAAAGCAGATAAACTGATGACTGATCAGTGCTTCATTCAGATGCTGACAGACGAATTACTCCAACCTCAGAAAGCTGCCTGATGGAGAACTCCTCCCGTACCCCTGCGTGTGTCTCTAACAGTCTGTTGGGCATTACGAGGTTAAATCACAGCATCAGCGTCTCGTCCGGTGCTTTCTGTCAAGCAGCTAACAGGAGCTAATGGTCAGTTTCTGTCCTCTGTAGGAACCAGAGGCCAAATACCCCACCGTGGTGCCGGCCCGAGACTTCGACCCGGCCCGTGATGCTGCCAGGATCGACACGGCCATTAAAACCAAAGGTGAGCGAGTCCAGGAAAACTTCCTCCCTGATATTTCCCTGCCAAGCCCACCGGTCAGGAAGTTTCCACTGAGTTATGTAACTGTGATCCCACCACTTCTCTCTCCGAGTTTAACTGTTCAACTGTGCACAGGAAACACAGTGTCCACGACTCGGACATCACCGACACTGCAGCAACAGTTTTCTGATGGTGTTTCAGCTTCTTAACCGGTTTTTAGCAATTAACGGATTACAAAAAGAAGGAAAAGATATCGGTATAGCCAACAGTCAGGGGTTCAGAGCTTTGCTCAAGCGGATACTAGCTACTGTTTTACTGGTATTGTAATGGGCCTAATGGTTTATTAATGCTATGGTAACGAGTTTTAAGGAGATTTCACCATAACCAACCATGAGAAGAAAAAAAGTAGGCACTTTAAATCATGACCTTAAAGCTGCACATTTTATATATCTATTTATTTAAAAGTTATTTTAAAAAGTGGTTTTTGGTTGTTGTTGTTTTTTAAGTTATTTAAATAAAAACCTTTATTTTGAAAAGTTTTTTTTTTGCTAGCTTAATGCTAGCTTTCCTGCAAACATAAATCAACTTAAAGCTATCTCAGGAAAATGGTGTCTAGAATAGATCTGAGTGACTAATTCAACCAAACTGATCTAGTAACTTAGCTGCTCATTTTCAGATTAGTTTATCAGCTAACGTTAGCTAGCTTGCCAAATTTATTCAGCAGCTAATATGACCCATAATGCTAATTGGTGCAAATTCATGCACAATGTGAAACAGTAGTGATTTTAATGATCAATAAATGTGTACAGGTAGAAAGCAAAATGCATAATGTATAATATGTAGCTTCTACAGTAACATCCAACATGCCTACAGCTATAACTGAGCCACACATCATGAATCAGACACAGGTAGCCTCATCACGTCCACGTCAGCTTCGGAGTCATTACACTGTCAATATGCTCATTACAGTAAATGCAAAGGAGTGTTTGTCTTGTTAATAACAAATTTGTTCTGAGGTTAATTATTGTAGTATTTACAAAAACAGCAAAAAGGTTGAGCAACAAAAAAAAAATCCTGATGGAAAGAGGAAGGAAGAACACGGGGACATAAAATCCTAACAAATAAAAGCTCCCAGCACTCTGAATCACAGGGTAACACATCTGTTCACATCTGTCCTCTTCAAAGTACAACATAATTTCATCTGCCTGGAAAGTGACTCACTCAGACGCTGCAGAGGACTTGCTGAGCGAGGCTCGGCCTCCATTTTCCAGCTTCCTTTGTGAGAGCTGCTGGAAAAGCAGGATGTCCCTCGGCAGAGAGACTTCCAGCATCAGAACAAAAGAAACTGCTGGAGATAATCAGAGGAACAGTTTATCAGGGTCAAAGTCACTTGTAATGATGACGGATACCTGAACCGTCACCATTCTCACTGGCCCTGTGAGAATGTGTGATCTCTGATTCTTTAGAAAAATAATAAAGACATGTATGCAATCAACAGGCGAAAGTTGTTTTGACGTCTGTATATGGTATTTGGTAGTTGAAAACAGTAAGTAACTTAGTTTCTTTGACAAATTTGCAGGTGTGGACGAACAGACCATCATCGACATCCTGACGAGACGGAGCTGCGAGCAGCGCAGAGAGATCGCCTTTGAATACGAACGATTTGCCAAGAAGGTCAGAGATGCTTCGCTGTTAACGAACAAAAATGAACCTTTAACGTATACGTTACTTTCATTATTTCAATCAATCAATATACAGAAACTAATCAGGGCCATCAGTTAATCACATTTTAATTTAAATCTTGGCTTCCAGTGATTATTAAAACCAGATAACTGAGGTCAAATTATTTCTGTTGCATTTTGTTCGTTGTGAGTGAAAATGTTATATAATCATTGACCAAATAGCTTAGAATTTTTAAGGGTAGTCTTATAGAATAATTAAAAAATAATCACCAAAATGTTTCTGGTAATTTCCCTAAATATGAAAAATAAACGTAAAAATTTGTTGTTTTTTTCCCAGTTTTTACTCAGTAACGTTTAAATATAAATTAAACAATAAATCATTCAAAATAAATCGACCCTGATTGATTGATAATAACAATGATCTTGGATAATAACTTATAAGGATAAAAATAAGGAAATAAAAGAAACATCAAAAAGAAATTTGCTAAACATGATCTAGAGATTATCGCACAGATCAATCAGCTGGATGATGTAATTTACATTCATTTTAATATAAAAACAAATCACGACTGCCACTACTTTTAATTTTTGGCAAACTTATAATTTCATAAATTATCTTCAGAGTTTTTCATGAACCGACAAACTTTTGGTGGACAACAAAAGTCAGCAACACTGAGATTATTTTTTAAATCTTGTTTTAATAAATGGGATATTATTATTATCATGAATAAAATAGCGATTTCTGTAATGACAGGAAAATAACTGTACACAAACCAAACTTGCATAAACCTGAAGTCCACAGACAACCCTCCATTTGGAGCCTGATGTAAACCCAAAGGCCGTGAAGCAGCCATGGTGGTAATCCAGCCAACAGCTAACATCTCATGCTTCGAATCATGAGCCAAAAATAGAACCTTTACTCTGAAGGTCGATGGAAAATGAAGGAAACTGACAAACAGAAAAGGCAGTGAGAAATACAACAGATCCTGAACTTTTTGCTTTTGTACAAATGATTATTTCTAAAGTGATTTTTAACCCTGTGTCTGTGGTTGTGTCAGGATCTGGTCAGTGCCCTGAAGGGGGCGCTATCCGGTTCTCTGGAGGCTCTGATTTTGGGTCTGATTAAAAGCACCGCTCAGTATGACGCCTCGGAGCTCAAAGCCTCCATGAAGGTCAGTGTCACGCTAAAGACCAAATGAACATGGCTCACCGGGTATCTGAACGTTCCAGAAAAGACTCACTCTGATAGCTGAGAGCTGCTGTTGGATGTTTCACGCAGTTTGGGGTTTTTTCATGCAGGGACTGGGGACTGACGAGGAGACCTTAATCGAGATCGTCTGCTCCAGGAACAATGAAGAACTAGCTGAGATCAAGAGGGTTTACAGAGACAGTGAGTCACGTTTCAGGAACCTGAAAATACTAAATAAATATATAACAGAGGTTTTCATGAGCTAAAGGCAAAAAGTGAGAGAATGTGACTTTGACTTTCTCTGCAGTGTTTAAGAAGGACTTAGAGAAAGACGTCGCAGGAGACACGTCGGGAAACTTTGCTAAACTGCTGCTGGCTCTGGTTCAGGTAGGACTTCATTTATCTTCACAAAGCAGGAAATATAAGAACTCTGACAGGTTCCCATAAAATCCTAAAAATGATGTTTCACATACAACACAGGAAATGTTATTGTGAGTATCGGGTCTGTGTTTAACTGCAATAACACATCTGACTTCATTTTGACTTTAGTGGATTTGGTAAAAATATTTCAGAGAACTAAATATTTTCTAAGAACAGTTAAATATTCAGACAGATATGAAAAAACCTACAGAAACTACTTTCACAATATTTAATAATAAGTTGATAGACTTTGTCAGACAGTGTCAGTTACACTGGTTTCTCACCGACACTCTGAAAACACGAATGCTTTTCTAGGATATTTATAGTTTTGATGCTTGGATAAGAAAATGAGCTTTGATTTATTTTAGTCGACAAAAACCTGTTTTTATTTAATCTGTTCTTTTTTTCACAGACGAGACGAGATGAACCTTCGAATGTCGTCGACTATGAAAAGATTGATGAGGATGCCAGAGTAGGTCAAAATATACTTTTTTTTTCTTTAAAGGTACTTTTTGTAAATTCACGTGACTTAAAAATGCTTTGAAACCTTCTAAGAGTTAAAGTTATCAAAAGAATATGAAAAAACAAAAGAAAGTGACCGTTATTGAACGGGGTAGAAGAGTAATCATTGTTACAGCGATGGCGTGAAATAAACGGGGGTGGACCAAAAATAATGATGAAACTTTGAAGCAACGTGTCTGAAAACATCTCGGTGCCCCCTGGTGGTGAAAGTTAAAACTCACAGGACATGATTACAAAAAGCACCTTTAAAGACTTGAAACGAGGTTTGGTGTCCTCTGAGGGGATAATCTATTCAGAGGTATAACTGTTAGTTTTGTACATGTGCTTTTTCTCTTTTTTATGTAAACCTGACCTTTTTTTTTCACAATTTCTTCATTAAACCGTCCTCCTGTGTGAACCTCCCAGGCTCTGTATGAAGCCGGAGTGAAGAGGAAGGGAACCGACGTGGTGACCTGGATCGAAATCATGTCTCAGAGAAGCGTCCCCCACCTGCAGAAAGGTGAACTGCATCCTCAACACTGATGCAACAAAGCTTTATTTATACAGACAGCACATTACAGTGCTAATGTAAAACTCAGTCAATAACTAAGAGCAATAAAAACAAAACAAAAGGCAAACGACACCAACAATAGGCCAGAAAACACGAGAACTATAAATATAAGCAGGACAGATGAAATGAAATACTAAACAACAGGAAATGTAATGAAACCTACAAAATAAGACCCATGAAACCAACAAATGTACAAATAATATGGAATTATAGTTGTATACTTGAAAGAAACCAGTGCTGTGAAAAAGCATAGCTTGTGTTTGAAGCAAAGTCTCACGTTTAATGTGTGTGTTGTGTGTCAGTGTTTGAGAGGTATAAGAGCTACAGCCCCTACGACATGAAGGAGAGCATCAGGAAGGAGGTGAAGGGGGATCTGGAGAAATCCTTCCTCACTCTGGGTACGTCTAAGAAACATCAAATATTCAAGTCACAGATTTAGACCCGGTTTAACGGGGAAACCGAGCACGAGGGCAAGTCTCGTTTTCATTTTCAGCCACATGTTAAAAGAAATAGACGCCATCAGAACAAAGTAAGAGTGAAATTCTACTTCACGGTGACAGGACACATTAAGCAGGTGTGTATCGTTTGTCCACAGTGGAGTGCTTTGAAAACAGGCAGCTGTACTTCGCCAGCAGACTCAATGAAGCCATGAAGGTGAGTTTCCCACTTTTCTGTCCAACGTTTCCACCTGGAACTAAACATAACACCTCCTCCTTCTCCGTCCATGCTGACATTTTGTGTCTCAGAGTAAAGGAGCGAAGGAGAAGGTGGTGACCAGGATCATCGTTTCTCGCTGTGAAGTCGACCTGATCAAGATCAGAACAGAGTTCAAGAAGCATTTCAAGAGGTCGCTGTACCAGACCATCACTGTGAGTCCTGCAATATCCCACACACACGGAGGGCATCGAACACACCACGGAAAGGGCATGTTTGTGTTTATTGCCGATGGATAACTTTGTGTGTGCGTTTGTGTTTAGGAGCACACTAAAGGAGACTACCAGAAAGCTCTGCTCAGTCTGTGCGGAGGAGACGACTGAAACTACATTTCCCAGAGGGCCGCAGGGCCTTCAACCATCAGATGAAATCCTTCACGGTGCTCAGATTAACCCTCTCAGGCTCAAATTAAGTTTTTGTTGCTAATGCACAAAAGAATACCTGCAGTGGTACTTCTGAGTAAAAAAACTCATAAAATATGTATGTGGGGTAATCGGGTTGTTAGTTTTTAACTGTTGCAAATCGGCA
Organism: Diplotaxodon limnothrissa; assembly: GCF_057381915.1. Lineage (NCBI taxonomy): Eukaryota > Metazoa > Chordata > Actinopteri > Cichliformes > Cichlidae > Diplotaxodon > Diplotaxodon limnothrissa. The sequence continues at coordinate 2,768,913 of NC_140596.1, read as the reverse complement.
ACGCCTGCCTCGAGAGGGTTAAACATGTTTGTCTCTGTGATCGACGTCAGTTTGTGGAATAAAAAAACGGGAAAAGAAATGATTTGTCTTTGTGTTGTTTGAGTGAAAGAACACCAGGGGGCAGCAGAGGCATGTTTAACACTGCGCAGGCCGCAGTACAGGAAACCACAAAGGATCAAACTCCGTGTTAAACACACACAGATGGCCTCGTTTACAAGAATCACATTGAGAATAAAATCTAAAAAAAATAAAAGTTTAACTAAAAACGCCAAAAATAAAAAACAGAAAATTATTTTTTCTAATAAAAATTAGAAAAAAAATCACTTCCTTTTAAGTCCATCTCTTAGTTCTCAAATCAGGTTATGGATTAAACTGTTCTTATACTCTGACATGCTGATTTTTTGTCACTGAAATAAAGACATCAGATAATTACTGCCATTTTATTTTTTTAAAAATTCCATTTGACTCTTTTTCTGGAAAGGGGACCAAAGTGTATGACCTTTATTCTGGAGCCACGTTTATCAGATCTGATTTATGCAGTTATTCGTATTCAGGTTTTATAGACAATAAAATTACAGTCACTGCTTTTCGTCTTCGTGTAAATCAGCGCTGGCTCGTTCGTGGTTGTCTGCCGTGTGGAGAGACTTGATGTGCAGCAGGTTTAAGTTAACCACTGAGCCATAAACATCCTGAATGATTCTTTAACTCACAGAGCAGGATAACTCTGAGCTGTTTTCGCTGTTATTATGCGGTTTGGTCCACGAACACGTTGGTTTGGATTCTGTCAGGCTGCCGCGCTGAAAATAAAATCCGAAGCTGGCTCTCCTGACGATTGATCAGTGTTTGTAGGATCAAAGTCTGTATTTGATGTCAAAATATTGGTTATTAATTAGTCCCCGGCAGACTGACGTAGACACATATTTGTGGTGTGTGTTTGTGTTTGTACGGCTCCGCTGCTCCTGCGGCTTGTTTTTCCTTTAATCGTTCGTAGGTTTTCTGTTGTTTGTTTGCTGCTAATTTTTTAATTAAAGATGCTGATTTTACCTCGAGCAACACTCGCCGATTTGCATTTGTGGAGCTGAGGAAAAAAAGCTTTTGCTGTGTAGAGAGAGAGGAAGAAGAGGAGGAAGAAAGAGAGAGCAGAGAGCTGAGAAAAAGATTTGAATCTCCATGTTCACTGTGAAGAAATCTGACCTGAACTAAGAAGTCAAACAGTTCAACTTCCAACTTCCATTCCAAGGAATATAATTTAGCATCTAAGCTATAATGATATTCTTTTTTTGTTTATGCACCTATAGCTGCAGTTCCTCTAATGTCCACTGGAAGCTCCAGCAGTGAGTCAGTGTCCACAGACTGCAATGTTAAAATGTCATAATTAGCAGAAATCTCCGAATTATGATTCCTGGACCTCTGCACTGTGTTTGTGCTGTTGGAGCCTTTGGGGGCATTTGTAAGGATATCATGTGACCAATAATATGGCTGCTGTGAGGTCACCGTACTGTCCGAGAAGGCGGAGCATGATGTCACTGAGCATTAACAAGCTCTCAGACAGTCTGTGGTTGCTAACCAAGCTTGCTAGCATTAGCTCCATTAGATCTAAAAACCAAGATGGCGGACATACAAATTATAAAGGCTTTTTATAGGTTTTGCTGTTACGGTTTGTGTGTTTTATTAATATGCTCGGACATTTTATCAGAGCCTCTGGCGTCTCACATTCATGCACACGGAGTCACTTTCTTTAAGAGTAATTAATAATTTAATAGCATGACCTGTTTCTAACCAGCAGGTGATGCTGGTGTGAGAATGATCAAATTTAAGTGAATAGTAAACTGCTTGTAGAGGCTACGCTTGAAGCCACTGAGGTGTTTGAGGCGGCGTTGACGCGATGCCACCGTTATGAATGAAACTACAGAGGAAGTCCAATAACTCCAGCCGCACTTATCTGGTCCGTTTAACACATTTATTGCTCACCATCGGTTGCATTACTTGTTCGACAGTTTCTCTTAGCGTCCACCATGAATCACAACTGTCACAAACTCGTTGCTCCTTCCAACCAACAACACTTGACGCTAATGAAATTTGCCTACCTTAAATATTAGTTTACAAACACTAAAAGTGACCCCTAGTGCCACACATAAGGTAATAAATGCAAAAATGACTCTTACGCTGCTTTTAATTAAGGCACACCTTTCCTCCCACAGGTAAATGTGGAGGAAAAGGTGGTTTAGGGATTCTTAGGCAGCACCTGGCTGAGAATCCCAAGGTTTTAATGCTTTCTTCAGTACTGCAGTGGGGGTTGTTGAACGTTCACTGGCTCATCACAGTCAGAGCTGCTAACACAGATTCTCCAACCTGTGAACAGCCACGAGCTACAGTAACAGCTCACAGGTGTCACTTTCCACTCTTAGATCACCTCTTCGTTCAGACGTGGATCAAAGTCGTGGGGAGATTTTGTGATAATGAAGTCGGCAGCAGCTCTCCAGACCGAGTGTCGCTCTGCTGACCTCTGCGAGCATTATTTGTTTAGAGCCCGGCTAATCCTCGATTGTCACGCTCCTCTAATCCCATCGCTGGCCTTCCTTCTGAATCCCACCGCCTCCCCCCTTTCTCCTCACACACAGACTTCAGAAATCACCACGACCGCCACTCCAACATGAACCAAATGTCAGCCTCAAATTATAGCTGCTGCTCTACCATAGGTCACAGCTCATCAAATGTATGTGGAGGACTGAGGAGGGGAAACTAGCAGAGGAGGCGGGGTTAATAAAAAACAAACAACCTGTGCTGAGATTAAAGAAAGATGGTGACCATGTTTAACCACTTCTGTTTCTACCTCTGACCTTTAATTTTGGTCCAGAGTGAAAAATTAAAAGTAAAAACTCTTAGACCAACACACCTTCTACCTTTACTGTCCAACAGCGGCTGTCCTGTGGTGATGGTTGGGTTAACGGGTAAACTAGAAACAGGAGGCAGAACTAAAAGATCAGCAAACAGCAAAACAACGAAACTAAAAGTAAAACTCAGTCTAAGGGAGCTCTGGCTAAAATCATCGAGATTCTGTCCACTTTCACTCGCCTACTCTTAAACAGGAAGTGGTTATTTGTTGTTGGTAACCTAAACTACAACAGGAAAATCCACCTGTTAGCCTTAACGTGGAGATTTGTAGATAATAGTGCGATGCGGAGGACAACCTGTCTGTGACAAGATCATCAGACAAGATCAAGTGTACCAAAGCAGAGACGGAGTGAAAGTGGACATCTTTGGTCTTTCAACATAAAACTCAGACGGGGCAGTACAAAATAAACGCCGCTTAGACTGCTTGGCTAACATAAACTAATATAAATCTATCTATCATCTGCTTATAACCCGGTGATGTCATGTTCTGGACTAACACAAGACGGCGTTAAACATCTCGAGTCAGTGCAGTGGACGGTATCATTATACATGTGGTGTTTCATGTGCATTTTAAAGATACGTTGTGTAGTTGAAAACTTTGACAACATTTTACCGACGAGTGTTTTCGATGTGTGCAGCTGGTTTTAATGTTTAATGTTTCTTTTACTCATCTTTCCTTTTCCCAGGCTCTACCTTTAACAGGAAACTGTACTCAGTGTAAATATGTACTTTGCCTGGTTAACTCACTGCACCATCGTGTGGTACAAACTGGTATTACATGAAAGTACAGCCCCCGCTCTGATTCAGCTCAAGCCAATATCTCTTAAACACATTCAAAGATGACGTAAAGTCATGAGGTCATAGCCATTGTTCCTTCATCTTCTAATTATATAATTAGATAATTGTTCAGATGACATTCTTCAGATAATTTCTGAAAGAAAAATGTATTTTGTTAAAAGTGCCTTTAATTTTCTATTTGAATTTATTCTGTTTAAATATTTATTTTTGATATTTTTCTTGTATGTCTGTGGAAGCAGCTGAATGAATAATGTTTGAATGACTGATGATTTGAGGTGTTTTCAATCATCTGTTTTTCAGTCATAACCCTGATTCACAAGGAGCCGCTCTCTGCTGGGGGGCGGGTTTACCTCGGACTCCCCTCGGTCGTGGTCCCGCCGCAGGTTTGGTTTTAATGGTGGCGTTGCTCTCGGCTGCTTCGTCTCAGACCGGTCTCTCCTGGATTTCTTTTTTATTGTCACTGACCAACCAAAATGTTCCCAGATTAGAAAAAAAAAGGTGGACACCTGAGTCGTTCTTCCAGCTGTGAACGTGGATAATTTACAGGAAGAAGCAATTACAGAAGATTTGAGAGATAAAAAGACAAACGATTCATGCATAATGCAGAGCAGCAGATTTCACTGAAACCATTTAGTGTCTTTTCAGCTCGAATCAAAGCTTCAAGTCCTGAATTCTGATGAGCGCACCAGGCGGCCGCGATCTGGAAAATGAACAATTAAGAAGCGCGTTGCTAATTAAGCGCAGAGATCAAGCGCCTTTCTCTCCCCGCCCTCGAGGAGCTTCTTCCACCGGGCCCACTTTGATCAAAGCGAGGCCCCGAGCGGCGATCGAGCCCCGCGACGGCGCGTTTCCCCCGCTGGCTAAACGCGGATTAGCACTCAGAAGAGAGAGGAGCAAAAACCGACAGAGGCAGAAAACACAACAAATATTTCCTGCTGAAGGATCCATGAAAGCCGCGGCTTGTTGAATCATCATGAGTGAAAACAAAGAGGCCCGCTGCTCTCTGCAACTCTGCTCTCCGAAGCCAAATGCAAATGGAGCAGCTGTAAAAGTTTGATTCGCGCATGTTTAATGTTCCTCATTCCTTTTCTTCTGCTCTTGTTCTTGGGGAACATGCAAAGTTTATCAGCAGGGCCTGCGTCCCGGCTTTCATGTCGGGCCTCAGCACGTCGACGGCGCCGCTGACAGAGATTGAGGAGTCAGGTAGGAGCAGAGTTCGCCTGCAGGGCCGCGTGACGCCCGTGTCTGCTAATCGGCGCTGACGTGCTCCTGATGGCAGCCCTTCATTAGGAGCTCCGACCTTCTGCGGGACCCGGCGCCCGCCTGTGTTGGCCTTTGATTCCCGCGCCTCCGCCGCTTTCAGCTCGTCATAATGACAGCGCCGCTGACAGCTCCTCGTCACGCGCCTCTTGTCGTCTTTTGTGGGAAGTTTTGCAACAATTAGCATAAATATTTGATCTCCTTCCGCCCTGATGCTGCTGCTGCTGCTGAAATGGGATCCGGCTGAAAGGCTGCCGGAAAACGGCAAACCTTTGTAAAGTGTACTTTTCTCCCCGTTAACATACAAAGATGAAGCGAGGGAGGCAAACAGCCAAACATATGTACCCTTTGTGGAATCTTTTATTGAACATATTTGGGAGCAAAGAGAGCAGAGTTTGATTACGAGGCAAATGCAAATCTCCCCACACTTGTACGCGTTATGTATTTCACACCAACTTATTTACATTCTAGATGGAAAGCAATCGGCTGGAAGTTTACCGAGGGAATCGCGGCTCCCCTGCCGACAGAGAGTCAAGAAACTTTCAGGTAAGTAGTGCAGAAAACTCACAGAGCAACTTTTCCGTCAGTTGTTGGCGGCGAGAAAACGAAGGCAGGAACGTGATAAGGCCATATTATGTTGTGCCAATTAATTTCTGTGTCTGCGAGCGCCCGCAGCCACCAGCAGCAAAATTAAATATATACTCACATGTGATTTCAAAGGGGGTGGAAACCCGGTGCCCACTGTGGAAGACTTTACTTAAGCTGGAGGAAGAGCATCATTAAAATTAAAGGCAGGCACAGAATTTTACCAGTCGCCGCCGCCGGCTACCGCTCAGCACTTCAAAACAAACCGCGCGGCCCGCCGACTCCAGTCAAACGCTCTTCGTTCACTATTTGATGCCGTCTGTTGGATCGGAGCTGATTATCTCCCCAGTGAAACATTCACCGAAAGAAAACGAGAAGAAAAAGGCGAAAACTCGAGAGAAACACGCAGCCTGAGATACGACCGGAGGCCCCGATTTGTTTGGACTAATCCAGTTTATCGAGGCTCATCGTGTGACCCAGAGAAATCCCACGAGTGCAGAAACCAGAACGTCGGTGTCCCGCCACGAGGCAGGAGCAATACTCCAGAATCATAGACTGGATATAAAAGATGGCTGTAGCCTGTAGGAATTGGCATTTTAACCAAATACACAGAGTGATATACACCGTGAGCGGTTCTGTGTATTTTTAACAATTACCCAGCTCACTATTAGTAGCTACAGCCACCTGTCAGTCACAGGCCACGCCCCTAATAATCCCTAAAACGATATGCCTTAAAACAGTTTAAACTGGTGTGTTATTAACTGCTCCCTAAACGTAAACATATTCATGATATAAGGTTATAACATGAGTCTATGGGGTCTGACTCACTGCTGGAGCCTCTGGTGGACATTAGAGGAACTGCAGCTTTTAGCACTCGAGCTTGCTGCCACCACACAGATAAAACTTGTGAAGCCCTGCCATGCATAACAGTGTGAATGGTTGATATGATTCCAGCTTTGGCTGTTGATTGGTTCTTTGGGGAAAGTGGTGGAACAACAACCGCCTTCACAGAGTCATCGATCGATTTCATCTCAGGACTCTTAGAGTGGCACGATGGAGGCTGGTGATCAGTAACAACAAACCAAAAAATATACTGTAAGACAAGGAAGAGTTTTACAAACTATTTTGATCTAACAAATAGATTATTTATATTTCTAAATCATGACCATCCCCAGTAGTCACTGTGACGTCAACCAACGGTTTGAGACATCCTGCTTTAAAAACCCAGCACGAGCATTTTTCCATCTTGGCCTTTTGATGTGATGAGTGATTACTGGTGACTACAACCAGAGACACCGCCCCCGCTGGACATTAAAAGAATGCAGGTTTATGACACTTACATTAGGAATCACACAGTAACTTCAGCACTGTTGACTGTTTCTGGTCTTCTTTAATGTTTCATTATTAAAACCTTTGAACAGAAGTGTTGGTAACGATCAGTCCCGAAGGCCTCCCTGTGTCCGTGGGCCTTCTTCATGGATTATGAAACACGGTGTCGCTATCTGACAAATGCAGAATGTAAAGTTAAACAAAGGCATCATCATCACAGCATGATGGCTAACGGTAGTGTCACCGTGCGGCCACTTTAAAGAAGAAACGGGTAATGATGTGATTCAGAGCTGAGCTTTGATCCGACTCTGTTGGCAGTTTTCACCTCCTCGTCACAGTTCTCACTTTTGTTTTGTATATACTTTGTATGTCCAGCCCATCTCCACAGAAGATGGTGATTCTCTCCCACGTGCTCGCTCTTCAGTCTCTGAGAAACAGCTTTTCACTCCAAGACCCTCATCGTCATCTGTCACTGAACTTCCTAACAAAGCCGTCATGTAAATGGACTCAGTCAGCTGTGTCCTCCATCTCTGATCCTCCTCTCCTATATATATATCATCAGCATAATAACCCTCATTCACCCTCACCCGCCCCTGGGTGACCACAGGACTCCACCCACCTTCAGGCACTGGCAGCACCACTGGGATTTATTACCAAAGGCATGGAGGGGATCCAGCACAGGCTTCATTACAGGATGTCACTAACCCACGTCGACGACGTAAGATTCTGACATCTCGGCCAGCTCTGCTTCTTTGATTTAAGATTAGTTTATTTGGTGTAGTGTTGAGGAAAAAGGTCAGAGGACTCGCAGCAGCTCATCCATTATTTCTTACCAAATTTAAATTTCGCGGTACAAAGAAAAAAACACGGTATACTAAACTATTCTGTTAAAAAACAGCATGTAAATAACGGAACTAACCACAGTGTTTACCAGACTTTATTTCGGGGGTTTTTAGCTCTACAATCTTGATGGTTTACGAGACTCTCCTGGTCTCGCCGCCTGCTGGGACGCCATCTCGTCCCTGGCGCTCTTCAGGCTGAGCCAGGCCCCAATGAGTTATTATTACATCCTGAGAATATGCAAATTGAGGCAGAGCGACGGTGTGTATTTTTGATGGAAGAATACAAATCACTCCAGACATGACACTTTTTTAATTTTCCTGATGAATGTAAGTCTTCAGAAAGAGGAAGGATTGATGACGGGGCGTAATGAACTCTTTAGCACGTGGAAGCTCGCAGGCTTTTCATTACACCGTCCTGAGCGAAGACGCTCGGGATCCACGGATCTGTCCTGACCGGCTCACCGATGAACCTCGGGTCCAGGTCCAGGTCTGCACGGGGAGAAGAGTCTGTTTATATACACACATGTGATCGTGTTTTTACGAGCTCCATCAGTGCGCGGGGAGAGAAAAGGCGATGTATGTATCTTTGTGTCAACTGTTGCCTCTTCTTCCTTATCTCCCTCCCTCTCACTCTATCCCAGCATCCTCCTCTGTCACGCCAACCCTCTGCATGTCCTCTGTCACTACATCCATGAATCTTCTCAGAGGTCTTCTTCTTTTTCTCCTGGCTGGCAGCTCCATCTTCATCATCCTTTTTTTTTTAATCTACTCTCCCTCTCTGCACATGTCCAAACCATCTCAGCCTTGCCTCCATAACTTTGACTCCCACACTCAGAACAGCAAAGATTATAAACTGTATTTGAATCAGAGACTTTGCAAACATAATTGTACATCACCTAAATAAGAATAATATCTTGTATTTAAATAGGAATTTAATAACAATAAATATACTTTTACAGCTCGTAAAAACACAGAAACAGACAAATAAATATTCTCTAAAGCATTTAAAACTTAAATACTGACAAATGAGACCCACGCAGCATTTTTCACATCCTGACATAACGGTCAGAATAATTAGTGAAGTTGAGATTTGTCTATGTTTTCTTTAAAGGTATAGTGTGCACCGTCTTTATTACTAGATGTCAGTAGATTGCAGTAACTGAGCTCTGTTTTCTATCCCCCCCCAATTCAAGCATAACCCTACAGTGTCGCCTAGAGGACAAACATGTTTCAGTCAGCCAAGAGAAATCAAAAACATTTAGACTGCACCCCGAAATGACCGCGACACCAGACTTTTTCCCCATCCGTGTCAGTCTGCTGTTTACCTCAGCTGTCAATGCCGGGTGAGAAGTTTTCACTTGGCTGTAAAACTGTGTGAAAGGAGTGCGATATGAGTCGATGTGTCAGTGATGTTTGCTGAGGATATGCTGAACTGCTGGTAAGCTCTGCTGTTAGCCTCTGTTAGTAACTTTGTTGGACTCTGATGCTTGTATGTAATCAAACTGCTGTTTATGAGAGGGAAAGTTAGCCTAACGTTAGCTGGCATAATGTTGATTTACTTTTGGGCGGGCAATAACAATAATGATAATGTGCAATAAACATTCACTCATTCTTTTATTTATTTTTGCTCATATCTTTCTTGCACTTAAAAAACCCCCAAACAATTTAAGTTTGTGTTTCGTGTTTAGTTGTGCCTAGTGCCTGCTGTTGTACTAGGCATCACTGTGCAATGACAATAAACTGTTGTCTTATCTCTATAACCAGCTTTTGTTGTTTGTTTAGCTCTTGTAGGCTGTTCAGAGACTGGAGGGTCACGCATCTGTGGGAATAAGTAATTGTGATATTATTGGGAATAAATAATCATGTTTATGCATCTTTCCATGTATTAGAGTCCTGACTGCAGTTTATGAGATGCAGCTTGAGGTGAGGAGGAAGAGGATTATGATCATTTTCGTTTCTTTGGTAAAGGGAACCGCTTCTTCAACAATAAAATATAGGTACGATCTTTCGTATGTTGAGCCTGAAGGTGCAGCCATGAATTTAAATGTCACGCCACGTGAAACCCTGTGATTTCTCTTCTGCTCAGCCTGTGTCATACATATGTGGCTGGTCTCTAGGTACATACGCAAACTGCGATTAGTTGGAAGACCGAACATGACGGCTACCACAAACTGCAATCTCGCGCTTATGTACTTTAAATAGTTTCATTGTTAGTTAACTGGAATTCAGTTCATTTTAAGATGTAATTACGCACTAACAAGTGCATATTCATGAGTACAGTATTATTTTTTTCTGTTAAGTAACCTCAAAAATGAATGACTGTACCTTTTAGTGTCGTGTTACCTTTGGCTCTTCAGCAACAGAATTGGTATCCGCCCACCGCTATCCAGTCAGCGAGTGGTTGCGGAAGCTTGCTGTTGCTAGGTAAAATCGGTCATTCTCTTTATGACTGATTTGTTCCTGCTTTTGGTACAAGATCTGACGCAAAACCCTTTATGAATCATGGGAGTAGTAGTCTCTACAGTTTGGCTTCATTTTTGTATTTCAGTCATCTCGACCACTCAGTGTAACGTTACAGGTTTCACCAACAACTTTGTGTTTAATGTTTTCTTGGATCTCAGACTGAAAGCCTTCGGTTGGCTTTGTGCTGCTGCTCTGTGTGTGTCTGTGTGTGTGGTTTCAGTAGAGTAATGGCCTCTATTCATTATGAGGCCAGTTGATTTTCATTTACTCTCTGGGCTTCAACAATTAAAAGGAGCAGCTGAGGAGGTGATGGAGGGACCGGGACACCCAGAGGTCGACCACCACTTTAAGTGATAAATTAAATACTATTATCAGGACTCCTCCCCCACCTTTTTCTCCTCACTCATTTCAGCTTCATCGCTACACAGGAAAACCGAACACGCCAGCACTTATCATGACCACAAGCCAGGCGAGCATTTCACATGTGGGAGTGATTTCTACGTAACTGCAGAATTTTGACTTTGTTCTTCACAAGTAACTTTTTTAAAGATCTGGCCTGAAAAATCACAACAACTTCTTGTCACGGACTCGAGCTCCTAGCCATGCAGTCTGCCTTTAAAACCACGTGTTCGAATTTTTTCAATTCAATTCAATTTTATTTATATATCGCCAAATCACAACAACAGTCCCCTGTGAGTCGCGGCAGATGGCCCCGCCCCTCTCTGTGCCTGGTTCTTCTTCAGAGGTTTCTTCCTATTAAAAGGGAGTTTTTCCTTCCTACTGTCACCAAAGTGCTTGCTCATAAGGGGATATATGATTGTTGGGTTTTTCTCTGTATGTATTACTGTACTTTATACCTTACAATATAAAGCGCCTTGAGGCGATTGTTGCTGTCATTTGGTGCTGTATAAATAAAATTGAATGACAGGACCTTGTACCAAGTCATTTTTAGCACCTACTCTATCGGGGTTCCAATGAATGCTGTGAATGTGATGTCAACAGACTGCATGCCACTGATTGGTCAGGGAGTGGCATCACTGGATGAGTCATGAGAGCGACTCCTTCACAAGAGTCCAACCCGACATTCCTGACACCCACAATGAGGTGAAAGGCAGCACACAAACCAACGCCATGGTCCAATACCAAGGTGCAGACACTTACCTCAGTTTAGCAGCAGGTACACCGTTGTTTGGATGTCCTCCATTGTTGTGTTGTGTTTATTTTGCATACAAATGACATTACGAGACTTTTGTCCCACGTTGCTATAACAACCCCGTGCACATTGAGGTGGAATACCACTGTAATGGAAAACAACCAAAACGAGTCGAGTCGAATCGAGACAAATATGTGTATATACGAGACATAAAACCATCTTTTTATTCCATATTTAAAAGCCATGGGGACAATAGTTGATTTAGTTGATAATCAGTAGACTTAAAAGTAGCCACTCCAGTATTCGTCTATTTTATTGTTTCTTTAAGTACTCCAATTTAGCTCTTTTTGTTACCGTCCCAGGACTCAGAGATGTCACTACCTGCACATAGAGCTGATGAGGAACATAAAACCCCCGTAGCGCTACGTTCTGCAGAATAAATTCTGCAGCTGAGCTTCTATTTTCTGTTGGATCGTCCTGATGCAGACCAGGCCAACCAACAATCATCCTTGAACAGCCTCCGAATCAGGTCGTCTGCTTCACCAAAGCTCACTTTTTCTTGTAACTCTCATTCTGTGAACTGTACAGGGTGTACAGCGAATAAAGCTTTGATTGATTGATTGATTGTTATCTGTAATTATTCATGTTTTCATTTTGCTTTAAATTACGGGCTTTTTAAATAGCATTTTCTTGATTGTTGTGCTGCTCTTTGGTGTGCTTAAAAGTGCCATTTAAATCAACGTGACTATTGGCCACCGAGCTAATATTTATAGAATAGGAAAACGGGCTTTAATTCAAGTTAGATTGTGAAACTTGTGAAGCACTCTGATGGAAAACCTGGTTTTAGTTTTTCTCCCGAACCCTCTTGTGGCTCGCTGTGTCTTTTGAGCGTCCATCCTCTGGTTTGGCGTTTTTCTCTGAAACTTTTCCTTCTCGCTTTTCTTCCCGTCCTGTTGTCGAACCCGAAGCCTTGGATGGTGCTCAGAGTCCGGCAGCACCTCTTCCACAACAAAACACATATTAGCATTAGAGAGCAAACTAACACATTAGTGTGCGGCTCATCTGATGGGATGGGCCGCTCGAAGTGATCAGTCATCCGGCGGGGGGACAAACACAATTACAGCGAAGCAATAAGAGAGGAAAAAAACCCAGTGAGAAACTCCTGACCTCTGCATCTCAGCTCCATTTAAATGTTTGATGTCTCATTGAATTAGTATCACAGTGTGAAAGACAAAGCTAATGGAAATGAGCCACAGACAGGCCATACTGCTGATTGGGCCGGATATAATTAGAATAATATCACGTCCGGCGTTAATAACAAGGAAAGGAAATAAATAACGGGCAGATCAGTTAATAGCTGCCGCGCTAAACTGGCTGCGTTTAAATATGCCGAGGCCAGCGCTTCTTCCTGTTTACTCATGGGCCGCTGATCGTCTGAATATTGATGTGGCGGAGCGATCGGCAGTGAAGGATCCTCCACTCTCAGCTCCTGGGCTTGGGTGGTGGTGGTGGGGGGATATTTCATCCTGATTATTCATCTTGATAAATACATAAGGACGGTCAAAATTATGGCTGTTTTTCAGCCAGCACTGCTTCATCCTGGGTGCGAATTAGCTCTGCTGATAGATGGGAGACGCAGCCCGGCCGCTAAACTCCTCGCCGGATCCTTGGGTTTATTTTCTGCCTCCACAAATATTAATTTACCGACTGACAGGAGTGAAGATGTGGTTTTGTTTTGAACAGCTTTAATTGTTTTCCCTCCCTGGGGAAATTATTATTTGTCATTTTTAGGAAATTATCAGGAAACAGCAGCAGCAGAAAAGAAACTAATAAAAGCGTCCGCATAGATTAGAAGGAACTCTCATTTCTTAAAGCTTAAAACCATCGATATAAATCAACCGGTTATAGAGTTAGATGTTATTTGACAGTCAAAGAGTTTTAGTTGTTATTAAATTCTAGACTTGTAGTCAAGACCGCCTAAACCAAGACCAAGACAATACCAAGACCAGAGGCTATCGAGACCAAGACAGACCGAGTCAAGACCAAGACAAGAGAGTCTTTAAACTGCAGCCACCAATTTACTCACATGGAGTCTACGAACCTATCAGAAGCTTCTTCAGCTCAGAATGGAATCGTCCAGAGTTTTCTTATTAATTAACAATAAACTTAGTGTACATGTAAACCTAAATTTGATGAAAGTGGTCAAAATAGACAGCTCTCTCTCTCTTTATTCTGACATTTAACTAATTCAAAAGACATTTCAATATTTATTTATCTAAAACAAACAAGTTTACTCTAAATTGATGTTCAACAGTAAAAAAAAAAAAAAAAAGTTTTTATGTTTTTTCCCTAAAGTGTAAATATCTGGTTTCAGCTGTGAATATACTGCTGTGTATTGAAGTTCCTCTTGTTTTGCATAGAAATATACTGAACAACATACAAAGCATAATATATAAAATAACATCTACCAGAGTTTTTTCTTTGAAAGAAGATCCTTATGTCCATTGTTGTGTTCACCAGTACATAACTGAAACCGATTTAGAGAGTTTTGTTCAGCCGTGGAGGGAAACAACTGAAAATATGAAACAAACACATGTGAGCTAAGACTCAAAAAAACAGCATTGTTGTTGTTCGGCTTTTCATTTCGCCTTTTGTTGATTCACTCGAAGAGCAAGTAACGTAATATGGGTCAAGTGATCACCGCTCCGCCGATGGTTGAATCCAAATCTCCCGAACACTATGTCGATCTGAGACAGCGAGACGAAGACAGCGAGACGAAGACAAGACCAAGACCAAAGTCCGCCGAGACCAAGACAAGACCAAGACCAAAGTGGTCTCTAGACATCCAACTCAATTAAATTCTCCAATCAGTTCAGGTTTAGTTTCACATCTCTTCCCCTGGAGTTACATATCAGGTTTTTAGAGTAGCATTTGTGTACATAAGAGGAAAAATAATCAATTATACATCAAACCATCCACAAAAGAAAATCGATTTCACAGATATGTCAAGTTTTTTTCTATCAGTGACACCAACACAGAAATGGATGTACTTCTAAAGTAAGTATACTCTGTGTCTGCAGCATTTATGCTCTCTGGACTCTCCAGCAGGACGAAAAAAACGAACTCAAACGTGACCGTTTGTACCCAGAAGCACGAGTTCGTGATTCTTTGCTGTGTTGGATTATTGGCCCAGTCTCTGCTCCTCTCAACATATAAATTCAATACAAATTTCCTAAACACCAACAGTTCTAGTTTATGGCTTTTCACCTTCTTTGAGTTTGCACACAGAAGAAGATGAATCCTGACGTGGTCAACACCAGCAGCTCATTAGTGACTTGTCCAAGGTTGGGTTTTGATTCACCCAGGAAATCAGTGCTACACAGAGTGTATATAAAAAGACGATTGGAGCTAATCTGACATCAAACAACATCGCTCTGAAGCCTGAACTTCGGCCTCTGTGATCGTTTTAATTATAGCACGAAAAAATACTAGCATTTCTCAGAAACGTAGGTTAGATTACAGCTAATGCTAACCTGATGACTGGACAGACGTCAGGCTGTTAAACATAAAAACCTTTGTGTGTTGTTGCTGTTTGGGGATTTCCTCTATCTTTCAACTCGAGACTCGAGGTGGAGAGATTGAACCAAATATCGATAATATCGATACTGGCATGAACAGATGTAGCCCACTGAGTGGGTTAAATACGTTTTTTTTTTTTTTAAATGAAACATTGCCATGGAAAGTGTCTGAACCTTTTTGTGTTGACTGTTACATCTGTTTTGTTTATAGCACATTTGACCCAGAGTGCTTCAGAGGCGGGCACAATTACATTCCAGCTCTCCTAAAAAACTAAATATATAAAAAGCTGAAAGGCGTATTTTATTATATTAACTATAGGGCTGTGTATCATCACTGATTTCTTGAATCAATTCAATTCAAATGGATTTGAATCTGGGAAATTTTGCCTCAGACAGTCAGAAATATTATAATTCTGATCACTAATCAGTACATATACATATTTTACATATATAAAAAGAAAGCTGACATTTGTGAGACTTTATCAGAGCTGTGAGCATCACAGCAGATGCCTTTGTGTTAAAGTAACTGAGGATAAAACAGAAAAACATGAAGGAAATTTTCCTGGTCTGGCTTTTTCTAACAGATAACCTTAAAAATATTCTGCAGACGAACAGAAACGGAAGAAAACCATGAATCAACATCTGAACATTACCTGATGCTGCTGAAGTGAAGCAGAGCAAAGTTAAAGAAGTTTCTATTAGAGATACAGTTAAACATTTTGCATAATTTAAAAAGTTGAGCCTAGATAGCTAGCTAGCCTGGATAGATTTGAAAACGCGTCCACACTAGTGTTTTCAATCGTTTTCACAGAGTTGTGCGTCCACATTGAAACAGCCGAAAACGCTTACGGTTCCAGTCCTGCGCATGTGTAAAATGCAAGAAGATTCGACCTGCCTCATTTCTGTCTGCCGCTTATTTACTTTCTGGCTCTTTGAAACGTCGCAGCAAAATGTTGAGGAAAAGCAGCGAGTTTTTTAAATGGACTAACAATGAGGTGGAGTTGTTGCTCCGAGTAACACAAAAGTACAAAGTTGCCAAAGCGAGTGAGAATTACAGAATTTGAAAAAAATAGTGATGGGATTTCCGGCTCTTTTTAGAGATCCGGCTCTTTCGGTTCGGCTCACTAAAAAGAGCCGGCTCTTTCGGCTCCGAACCGGCTCTTCAGGTTGTTTTGTTGCTTTAGTTAATTTATTATTAACAATAATATAAAATTATGCACAAAAGGAATTACTAACGTAAAAAAAAGTGGTTTTATTTATATATAAATATATGCGGTGGCCCCTAGAGACAAAACACGTACAAACTCCAAAACACATTTCTAGCATGAACTGAACTTCCAAAGCAGAGCTACTAGATCACTTAAATTACACAATTGAAAGCATGTGTGTATTTGTGTATTTATACACAGGCACTCATATATATTCAAATAATTAAAAAAAAAAGTTCATTTACCTGTTACTACCACACACCAAATCCGGTCGTTGGTACTTGCTGGCTTGTGTAGCCAGTAGGTAACAAAAGCTCAACACTGCGCCCAGCATCCTGGAGCACTTCTGTTGATTTTGTACGTGTTTTGAGTTTTTATGTGCTCCTGAGTTTTTACGTGCTTCAGAGTTTGTACATGTTTTGGAGTTTGTACGTGTTTTTACGTGTTTTGGAGTTTGCACGTGCTTCAGGGTTTGTACGTGCTTCAGAGTTCGTACGTGTTTTGGAGTTTTGTACGTGTTTGTACATGTTTTGGAGTTTGCACGTGCTTCAGGGTTTGTACGTGCTTCAGAGTTCGTACGTGTTTTGGAGTTTTGTACGTGTTTGGGAGTTTGTACGTGTTTTTGAGTTTGTACGTGCTTCAGGGTTTGTACGTGCTTCAGAGTTCGTACGTGTTTTGGAGTTTTTACGTGCTTTGTCTCTAGGGGCCACCGTAAATATACTTTTATTTATTCACTCCACATAAAATGTAATAAATAAATCATAATACAAAAATCAACTATTCACATTTCAACTTTTAACTATTTAAATTTTCAGCTTTTTCCTTTTACAAATTTAAAGTGAAACAACACAAAACACCGCAAACCACAACACAATTAAATATAACTTATAATATGAAAACAAAAAGAACATGCATATTCTCTGTCATGCATGAACTTTCTGAATCCTTTATCATCTGCAACTGAATATAGTTGTGGATGATTACTATACCTTTCTAATGTGACGTTGTTGTCCCTGGCTCTCTTTCTCTCTGTCTCCCTCCCGCTCTGTTCCTGTGCTACTCAGTGTTGCCAACTCCTCAGTAAGGAAAATCGCTATTGGTTGTCCTAAAAGTCGCTAGAAGTCGCTAAATGACGTCATCGCCTAATTTGCATAATTGGTCATGCTAATCTAATTGTAACCTATGTTGTTGGAGAGAGAAATAACATCGTGGAAGAGACATAAAGTGAGTAAAAAACTTCCTAAATGCATTTAAAGTTTATTTAGAACTACAAATTAAATTTCTTTTAGCAATTATTGTTTTTTTTTTAATGTCACAATTCCAACCCTGCTCCTTTACCCGGGCTTGGACCGGCAAAAGTGACCCGAAATTGGCACTCTGGTGGAGTTACTTTGTGTGTGTGTGTTTATAAGTAGTTTTAAACCTTGTGATCCACAAAACAGCATAAGAGTAAAAGAGTAAAAGAAGAACTGACTGCGTTACAGCACCCGCTGCTTGTTGAGAGTAAAAGCGATACGCGCTTTCACGTCTTTTTTTAGCGACTTTTTTTTAGAAAAAAAGTCGCTAAGGGGTCTGAAAATTTGCTAAATATAGCGACAAAGTCGCTAAGTTGGCAACACTGGTGCTACTGAGTGTAACTACCGCCCCTCCCCCCTCTGCCAAGCGTAAAGCAGAAGGCTCGTGTGCAGAAATAACCGGCTCTAAGAGCCATTTCGTTCGTGAACGACCCATCACTAGAAGAAAAGCTCTCTGCATGTACAGACTGATATTTTGGTTGGAGAGACACAAAACCTGCAGCTCCAGAATCCAGCGCAAAAAAAGATGCGTCGGGTCCGCGCGCTGTGTTTATGTCTTTGTGCAGAATCCGTGTACCTGCTCTCGTTTACTGTTTTAGCTGTTCAGTGGTTGTTGAAATTTTGTGGGATTTATCCTGAGATTGTGACGTTTTGGGCAAAATACATGAATGAGTTAAAAATGAATTCAGGATTTTAATGAATCGATATCGCGTTACTCAAGCTAGAATCGATTTTAAATCGGAAAATCGATTATCAAAACCCACACCAAATTAACTAATTACTGTGGAAAATAAAAATCTCAGCCAGTGGCAATAAGGGACATGAGACACTGCTCTCCCCAACATAAGCTACTTTTACAGGTTAAAAGCGTCAGTATTGGTTTCGGTATCAGCAATACCGGCCCCGTATTTACTTGGTATTGGATTGACACCAAATGTACATTTTCGCACATCACAAAGTGCTTTATTTTGACTCTGAACCTCAAACTATGCTTCCTCTGCAGCGCTGCGAGTTAACATAAGATGCGCTGAGCGTGTACTGATGTGAGAAGCCATTACTGTCATATCCTGCAGCGATTCAGCAACAACGCGGCCTGCCGACATCACCTGAAGAAGCGGGGGGTAAAAATAAAGGTGGCACGGGGAAACGCATGGCGGTGGACGTGAACATCCATCGCACTTCAAATATTATCTCATAGCGTCGGGACTGATGGAGCGCTGATGCTGCCATCATCCATCTGCTGAGTGAACGAGGTCTGAGACTCCATTACTCTAAATCTACCTCCGCTCCCCTGATCTAATACACATTTGAATCAATCAACACAGCGCGCATTCTGATCACAGCGTAATGGATTATGAAGAGCGAAGGTTGACGAGCAGAGAGGCAGAGACGACGCTGCTGAGATAATAACTCCTCTCAGACTCTGTGGGATTAATCCAGACCTGAACGCCACACAGAGGAGGAGACGCCACTGCTCCAGCACTTCCTGTTAATGATGTGACTCCTGGGCAGCGAGAGAGCGCCGATCTCGAATTGTTCCGCTCAGCGCCGCCTGAATTAACCCTCCTGCCACCAAAGAAGCAACTTGACAGGATTAAAGAAGCACTCATCACGTGAAGTACTGTGTGTGTGTGAACACAGGTGCAGGTTACAATTCACACATGAAAGAAAAAAGAAATCACAATGGCATCAGTGTTTGTGCTTGAAATAATAAGCATAGTGTAAGTGAATGCAGAGATTAGGAGATGTGGAGGGCCGCTGTCAGTGAATAACCAGCTTGTGCTTGTTAAGGAATGCTGTCTTCATTTAAGTGACTTAAGAACTATAAAAATACAATACTGTGAAAGAAAATCTACTGAAAAGCGACACAAACCAACTTCAAGGAAACACAAAAACTTCAAAGATGCACAAAAATACAAACTACAAAAATGACAAACCAACTACAAAGTGACAAAACTTCAAAAGGAAAAAACATGAAACTGCTCCAAAAAGACAAATTTACTACGTAGAGTGAAACCAACTACAAAGTGACGAGTGTTACAAAAAACAACTGTCTGACTGCAAACACAACTACACCGAGCCAAGACATCGTGAAGCTTTGCGCGGTGGGAGCTTCTGGACTAACCACAGTGTGAGACGACTCGTACGAAAGTACAAACGTTGTCACGTGCATAACATTGTACTAACATCTAACAGCTAATCGAAACCATTTTAAACTTATTAAAGTGTAACACTCATTCAGGATTACAGGTCTGTAAACCTGCATGGAAACCAAAAACAAGTCTTGAGCTTTTAATTTGCTTGAGAATTTTTTATATTTTCTTTAATATCACAGTAATCCAGTTGCTACTAGAGATGGCACGATACCACTTTTTTATGTCCGATACCAATACCGATATCATAAATTTGGATATCTGCCGATACCGATATGAATCCGATATAGTGTTTTTAATCAATAAAACTGTTTTTTTAATATATTGCTGCATTTTGTATAAGTTTATACTCAAGTTTAAATAAACAACAATACTAAAGCTATTCTGTTATACCTGTATGTAAAAAATACACTGCACCCAAAAAAATTCATAGTTCAGCAACACTGATCAATCTAATAAACTTAAACCTACTCCATCCTCCCTATTCTGGTATTTTAAAGAGTACTTAGCAGAAATATTAAGCAACCTAACTAATAGGGTATAGTAGTATAGTAGTACAGCTTACTAGGGTATATTAGACTTAACAGTTACTATATACAGTAATGGACTTCTACATATTTTACATAAGATTAAAACTTTGGTTGTAAGATTCAGATAATTATTTATTAAAAGCTCGACATTTTAAATGAGAATAAGAAAGAAAAGTATGTCTTTGTGCCCCCTTTTCCTTGTTAATGCCCTATTGGCCCCCCTGGCTAAACTTTGCTAGATCCGCCCCTGCACAGTTACCAGCCGTCAGCTGCGTGGAAAAGGATCCTGGTGTAGAAATTAATATTAAATAAATTCTAACAACAGATTATCAAGCTTAAACGTGCTGCTGTTGTTCAGCTGCTGGTTTCCTCTTTCTGGTGCAAAGTGGGCCAAAAACAAACAAGAGAGACGGACTCGCGACAGAAAAGCCGATCAGCTGATCAATGAGCAGTTTCATGATTGAAGTAGCAGCAAGAAGAGGCAGTCGCTCCATATATCGGTTGTTAAGCTTAACGTGGAAATGCTTCACAAACATTCACAGATGAACTTACACACTTGCTTTACTTCTCTCTGGGATAACTTGGAATCTAAAGAAGGGCATCAAAAAAGCCAAACACCATTACAAAAAGAAGGTAGAAGAACACTTCTCCAACTCCAACCCCCGACGCATGTGGCAAGGACTCCAGACCATTACAGACTACAGGACCACCAAACCCTCCCCCGCATCCTCTGATGTCTCCTTCCTCAACGAGCTCAACAACTTTTATGCTCGTTTTGAGCGAGGGAACCCCACAACCACAACCAAAGCAGACGTGACGCCAGACCACCAACCTCTGACTCTCTCCCCCACCGATGTAGGAGCGGTGCTGAGCAGGATCAATGTCCACAAGGCTGCAGGTCCCGATGGCATCCCCGGGCGTGTTCTCAGAGCGTGTTCTGAGGAGCTTGCAGGAGTGCTGACAGACATATTCAACCTGTCCTTGGCCCACGCTGTGGTACCGGCCTGCTTCAAATCCACCTCCATCGTCCCGATACCCAAAAACTCCAACCCATCTTGCCTCAATGACTACCGCCCAGTAGCACTCACCCCCATCATGACTAAGTGCTTAGAGCAGCTGGTCCTAGCACACTTCAAATCCTGTCTCCCCCCCACCCTGGACCCCCACCAATTCGCATACCGCCAGAACAGGAGCACAGAGGATGCAGTCTCCATCGCACTGCACTCTGTCCTCTCACACCTGGACAACAACAACACCTACGCCAGAATGCTGTTTATAGACTTCAGTTCAGCATTCAATACAATCCACCCCTCACAACTCATCAGGAAACTGACAGACCTGGGCATCAGTTCCCTCATCTGCAAATGGTTACTGGACTTCCTGACCAACCGCCCCCAACACGTCCGGCTGGATAACCACTGCTCATCTACAATCACGATGAACACCGGTGTACCACAAGGCTGTGTGATGAGCCCTTTCCTCTACTCCCTCTTCACCCACGACTGCAGACCTGCTGATGGTTCCAACACCATCATTAAGTTTGCAGATGACACCACGGTGATTGGCCTCATCAGTGACAACGATGAGGCCGCCTACAGGGAGGAGGTGGATCGTCTGGCTGAGTGGTGCGACACAAACAACCTGCTGCTTAACACCGAGAAGACCAAGGAGCTCATCGTGGACTACAGGAGGAATGCTGACCCACATCCACCCATCCACATTAAGGGGACGGCTGTGGAGCGTGTGAGCAGCTTCAAGTTCCTGGGAGTCCACATCTCCGAGGATCTCACCTGGACGACCAACTGCTCCAAGCTGGTCAAGAAGGCTCACCAGCGCCTCTTCTTCTTGAGGACTCTGAGGAAGAACCACCTGTCCTCAGACATCCTGGTGAACTTCAATCGCTGCACCATCGAGAGCATCCTGACCAACTGTATAACAGTCTGGTACGGGAACTGCTCTGCCTCGGACCGGAAGGCGTTGCAGAGGGTCGTGAAAACTGCCCAGCGCATCGCCGGAGCACCACTTCCTGCCATAAAAGACATCTACAGGAAGCGGTGTCTGAAAAGGGCTGGGAAAATCATCAGAGACCCCAGTCACCCATCACATGGACTCTTCACCCTCCTGCCCTCTGGGAGGCGCTACAGGAGCCTCCGGACTAAGACCACCAGGTACCGGAACAGCTTCTTCCCCACAGCTGTCAGACTCCTGAACTCTGCCTCCTGACATCTGACCCACGTTAACTCATGGACTGAACATACACACACACACACAATGGACAACTGTACCCTCAAACACACAATAATAACATGGACTGAACCACCACTCACAACCACTAGCACTTTATATAGCCTCTGTAGAAATTATCCACACCCTCACTTACCTTAACTGCACTACTGTATAGCTCTGTAATAATCATTCTGTACATACGATAATTTTTAACCCTACAACTGTTTACAACTTGCATAGTTCCCATTTCTGTATAGCTGTATATCTCAGATTCCTGTAAAGTTATTTATTTCATATTCTGTATAGTTTTTCATATTTATATCCTGTTCATATCCTGTACATAGCTTGTACTCACTACAGCCTGTACATACTTATAGTTATAGAATATTCACAACATACTTCATACCGTGTACATTATAACATACCATAATAGACCCATTTCTGTAA
This sequence comes from Diplotaxodon limnothrissa, assembly GCF_057381915.1. NCBI lineage: Eukaryota > Metazoa > Chordata > Actinopteri > Cichliformes > Cichlidae > Diplotaxodon > Diplotaxodon limnothrissa. The sequence goes on along the minus strand of NC_140596.1, from coordinate 2,746,151 downwards.
TATACTCACATATCTATATTATTGCTAATATATATATGACACTACACACTGCCCTGTCACACCTGGAGAAGAGAGACACGTATGTGAGGATGCTGTTTGTAGATTACAGCTCAGCATTCAATACCATCGTTCCCTCGAAGCTGGACAGGAAACTGCAGGATCTAGGACTGAGCAGCTCCCTCTGCAGCTGGATCCTTAGCTTCCTGTCTGACAGACGCCAGGTGGTCAGACTGGGCAGCATCACCTCATCCCCCATCACACTGAACACTGGTGCTCCACAGGGGTGTGTACTGAGCCCTCTCCTGTACTCACTCTACACCTACGACTGCACAGCCACTAACAGCTCCAACATCATTGTGAAGTTTGCGGACGACACTACAGTGGTGGGTCTTATCACCAACGGTGATGAGACGGCTTACAGGGAGGAGGTCAGCGCCCTGACCCACTGGTGTCAAGACAACCATCTCACCCTCAACGTCGCAAAGACAAAGGAGTTGATAGTGGACTTCCGGAGGTGCAGAGAAGTACACACCCCCATCACCATCAACGGCGCTGCTGTGGAGAGAGTGAGCAGCTTCCGGTTCCTTGGCGTACACCTGGCTGAGGATCTTACGTGGTCAGTACACACAAACAAAACAGTGAAGAAGGCGCAGCAGCGCCTCTTCTTTCTCAGGAGACTGAAAAGATTCGGCATGAGCCCCCGCATCCTCAGGACCTTCTATCGCTGTGCCATTGAGAGCATCCTCACTGGATGCATCACCACCTGGTATGGCAACAGCACCGCCTACAACCGCAAAGCTCTCCAGCGAGTAGTGCGGTGCTCTGAACGGATAATTGGAGGTGAGCTTCCCTCCCTCCAGGACATCTACAGGAAGCGGTGCCTGAGGAAAGCGGGGAGGATCATCAAGGACTCCAGTCACCCCAGCCATAAACTGTTCAGACTGCTTCCATCAGGAAGGAGGTTCTGCAGCATCCGGTCCCGTACCAGCAGACTGAGAGACAGCTTTTTCCATCAGGCCATCAGACTGCTGAACACGTCATAGACACCTCAGCTTCACTACTGGAACTTCAACATTATGCACTCCACACTGTATATAAATGCCACTTGTTTTGCACATATTCAACTCTGTATATTTTATATATTTTATTATTATTATTATTATTATTTTATTTTATTTTTTTACTATTTAATTTGTAAAAATGTGTATACACACACACACACACACACACACACACACACACACACACACACACACACACGTAGGAAAATATTTAGTATACACATCCAGAAATGCATACACTATTATATATTGTACATATATTTATTAGTTTCAGGTTGGCCATTCTTGTATTTTGCTCGTTTGTGTTGTTGTGTTTGCACATCTCTGTTGCTTGTGGGGCTCGCACACAAGAATTTCACTCGCATGTGCTGTGCCAGTGTGCCTGCACATGTGATGTGACAATAAAAAGTGATTTGATTTGATTTGATTTATTGTAATATATCTATATCACTAAGCACTTCTGGATGGATGCAAACTGCATTTCGTTGCCCTGTACCTGTGCATGTGCAATGACAATAAAGTTGAATTCTATTCTATTCTATTCTATCTGAGATGAAATGCTGGTGAGGCTACAAATACACACAGCTGCTCTATCACGAGCACACTGCTCCGAGATGCTACGATTATGAGACGAGTTACGCCATGTTGCAAGTTTTGTGGGGTGCTTTTTTGATATTTAATGGATCGGATTACATTTTTTATTTCTCTCCGATATCCGATCCAGTAATTTACGTCAGTATCGGACCGATACCGATACGTAATATCGGATCGGTCCATCTCTAGTTGCTACACTACAAAAACACATCAGCTACAGCAGATAATAAAGCCGTTTTTAACGGAACAGATTTGAGCAAATGTCAATAAATTTAAACTACCTGTGGCTGACATTACAACCAACCATTATGGAGCTGTTTTTGTAATTTAAACAACTAAATAAGAACTGTTATTAATAACAGAACACGCCAAACACTGAACCTCTGATAAGGAGATGTTTTAAATAAGGGTTTCCATCAAATAATCGGCTACTATCTGAACATACGCTGGACTAAACTGAACTACAAGGGAATAAGAGATGAAACATATATCTGGGAAGATATGCAGAAGAGATGCACTGGTCTGCTGGACTTACACACTGATCTCTGTCGATTTACCGTTCATCTCACCTATGGCCATGAGCTGTGGGTACCACCTGAAGGAATAAGGTCACAGGTGCCTAACCTTTCAGCTTTTCTGGGAGGAAACCTTCCATGCAGAGAGGATAAGTGGACGAAAGCTGATTGTTGGATGGGCTCCCCAAAGCTCCAACCTCAACCCTATTGGAAATTTGTGGACTGTGCTTACAATTGTTGTCCACGTCAGGGACACAGCTTTGTACGACACACCAGTCACCAAAATAAATTTCAGATATCCGCAGAGATAGTAAATTAATAATCAATTAAGTTCTTGCACCTGGAAAGAGATCTGGATTACCTAATCCACATCATAACGTCTTTAAGAATGTCTGCAGACCTATTTGGCACTCTGAAGTCATGAATGCTTTGTGAGGGTCGATATGATTTGAAAAGGTGAAAAAAGCAGTATTGGAATGTGTAATAACACATTCAAGTTCATTGCTAAGCGATCGGGACTGACAGCAACTCAACCACAAATTCACTTCTATTAAGTTCAATTACTTTAGCTATATAACACCAAATGACAACACCAGTTGCCTCACCGCACTTGATATTTCAAGGTAAAGCCCCAACAATGATAGAGAGAAAACCTCAACAATCAGATGACCTCCTGTGAGCAAGCACTTGGTAACTGTGGGAATGAAGAACTCCCTTTTAACAGGAAGAAACCTCTGCAGAAGAACCTCAGAGAGGGGAATCAATCACTACTGAACTTAATGTGGCCTTCAGATCTGCTCGAGAACAGTGCCAAGCCAAGCACCGTGCAAACTGTTGGATGGAGTGTTGTGAAGCACGCTGTCACATGGACAGCAGTGGGGACGCGTGGTCTGGCAATCCGATGGATGAGTCTGGGTTTGGTGGTTGCCAAGGGAACCGTATCTATCTGACCTCACTGTGCCAAGTGTAAAGTTTGGTGGAGGAGGGATTATGGTGTGGGGGTGTTCTTCAGGAGTTGGGCTCAGCTCTTAGCTCTAGTGAAAGGAGCTCTTCATGCTTCAGCAGACCGAGACTTTTTGGACAATTTCATGTTCCCAGCTCTGTGAGAACAGTTTGGAGATGGCACTTCCTGTTCCAACATGGCTGCACACCAGCGCACAAAACAGGTCCATAAAGACATGGATGAGCCAGGCTGGTGTGGAAGAACTTGACTGGCCTGCACAGAGTCCTGACAGAACATCTTTGGGATGAATTAGAGACTGTGACCGCACAAATGTGCTCGTGGAAGAATGGTTAAAACTTCCTATAAATACTCCTAAATCTGTGGAAAGTCTTTCCAGAAGCGCTGAAGCTGTTATAGCTGCAAAGGCTGGACTGACACCACAACATTAGGTTTTCTGAGCTAATATTACGTAGAGGACATTCTGTGACACATAACATAATACAGAAAGTGTCGTGGACTGAGCACGATATCCTGTGATCAGGTTTTATCGCAGTGTTTTCTCTGCTCTTCATCCTCCCGCTAACAGCACGCCGCACTCGGCTGTAACACAGCAGAAGAAGAGCAGCAGCACATGTTTAATTCATCGGCCCCGCGCGTCCCTCAAGTTAATTCCACCGCGGGCCGTGTTTATTTCTGCTTTGTACTTTTGTTTAAAGCCAGTTGTTGACAACTCTTGAACATGTCAAACTATCACCGCTAATAATTGCTTAAGGAGCTGGAACTTTCTGCAAATGTTGGTTCCAGCATGAAAAACTCCTCCTCCTCCTCCTCTCCCTTTTTCGCTCGTGAAAGTCTCTCAGATGAATTTTTGATTTTTTCCTCCTCACCGTCTGACTCTCAGCAAAAAGATTCTCTCTGAAATTCAAAGCGATGGCTGCGAGAGAAAGAATAAAAAAGAATAATGTAGCGCTGCCGCCTGCTGCTGCTGCTTCCTCTTTTTTTGTTTTTGGTGGTAAAAAAAAGTCAAGAGCTGCTCTTTTTCTTTCTTTTTTGATTAGTTCAGTTTCTTTTCTCCCACTCTGGCTTTTTGTTCTTGACCCAGGAATGCTAAAGAGGCTCCTTCTTCTTCTTCTGTGGTGGAGTTGGGAATAATAATGTTATGCTGAGGAAGATGAATCGGTACAAGCGCCGGCCCCGGGGCGGTATACACCTCTCTCTTTGGGTCAATGCCATTTCTCTTCAGATCGTGACGCCGCCACTCAACTGGAGCTGCCAGTTGATTAATCCCAATTAGACGGGCTGTCACTTTCCTGCAGAGAGAGGAGGAGGAGGAGGGATGTTTCCTCCACAGTTTGGAGGGAAAGAGGATTTTTCCATGTCTGTCAGTGATGTGCAGACGGACAGACGGAGGAATAACGAGTCTCTGCAACAAAATCAGATCTGAAGACGTCTTCTTTTAGTCTCAGTCCTCACTGAGGAGAAGAAGATGCGGGTACAGGAAGCTGACATCACAGCGTCGCATTTCCAACCGGAGCTGAGAGCAAAATTTAAATGGTCACAAAAGAGTGAATCTGTTTGTCTGCGTTGATGCAACGCATTCTAATAATTACATTTCACGGCTGGAGAACGTATTTTATCCAGCTCTTCATCAGGGATGCATCACCATGGCAACCAAGAAAATCATCTTTTAAAGAACTGGGAACTGTTTCATGTCAACCCAAACCTTTTCTTTAACCTAACCACGTTGTTTAAATTACCCGAGTAGTTAAACTGAAAAGTAGTTTTTAGTTAAACATATTCAGCTCCAGTCAAACCTTTAATAGAGCTGAACTCACCACACCTGCTCAGTCAGACCAACAACAACAAACTACTAAATCATATTTTATTCCACTGAGGGGCCCTCTAACATGGTCACATGGGTGTGACACAAGTGCTCGGGGACTGCTTACAAAGTTCAGCAACACAACAACATAATGCAAAGTTAGTCGTTATATTCAAAATGAATTATCCATGCTGGTACCTTTACCCTGTACAGTGTTGTGACATTTCTCATGTGCATTTTTTAACCCGGTAGTTTGCAAAAAGCACTGTGTGATAGTGTGATCAACGGGCCAGCATGCAAAAAATGTTAAATAAGAGACTGAGCCGTCAGTCGAAGAAGCCAGTGAGCTATGAGAAGTATTATTCATTATCTATAGAGACAGAAACAGTAAATAAATGTCTTTATCGGGGTGTTGGCATGTGAAGTTGGACATGGGAGTCTATGGGGGCACGATCTGATATCGTCGTGTTGGTGTTGTTCCCAGATCATCATAGTAAATGTTGCTCCAGGATCAACATTGCAAGTGACCAATCAGAATGTTGTGACGTCATACTTTTGCGACTTCGGGAAAAACCGCCGTAAAAAACAAAAAACTGTACTTAAGCTGCGAGAAACCGCCTCTGTCCGCCAATCAACGGGCCGTGACTCTAACCCTTTAATAAACGGTAAGCAGAATTAATATTGTCCTTGCAACATTGGAATTTCATAAATGCAGGAATGACTTGGCGCGCAAACGAATAACGTCACAACAATGTGATTGGTCACTTGCAATGTTAAACCTGGAACAACATTTTCATGATGATCTGGGAACAACACCAACACGAGGATATCAGATCATCCGTCTATGGCTAGGGATGTGTACCGGTATCCGGTGCCATGATGGCACCGGTTCTGACATAAACGGTAGTAACCAGACTGAAAAGCAGTGCACATTTCGGTGCTTCATTTTGGTCCTTTTCTTTTACTGAGATGTCATACACTTGCACACTACACTTACCTTTGCGAGCGTAGTAGGCAGGCCCAGGTACGTCCGTTCTTTTAGAGCAGAGCTACAGATTAAAAATGCCCAAGGCGAAGCGGTCAAAGTCTGGCTGTATTTCACAGCAAAAGATGCAAACTCAGCAGCCTGCAACAAGTGCTTTAAGCTGATACTGTGATACTGTCAAAGGAGGTAACACCAAGAATCTGATGAAACACCTGGCAACGCATAGCGTTTTTTTTAAAAGCCGAGAAATGCGCCGTATTTGATAGCTTGCTGCGAGACCTCACACCGAGCACATCTACTGCGGGTGTGGTGCCTGTTATCGGACCCGGAGTTAGCAACATCCCCCAAAAACACGAAGAGGAGAATCCTGGCCCCTAGCCCTGCCAGTGTAGCAGAAATGATGAGGATGATGATGCAGCAGCAGCAGCCGTTCTTCTCTGCGTGAGTAGCTTAATGTTGTTCGTGTGTAATTTACGTTGAGTAGGCTAACCACGTTATTACATTAATGCATGTAAGGTGAACTAGCAAACATCATCATAGCTACATGCGGCTGTCCTCTTGTTTGATGGCAGATACTCCCTGCACGCTGGCCAAAAAGGCTAAAATGACCAAAGAAAAATTGGGAAACAGTTAAACATGAGGTTTTTGGACAAAGTTTGTGTTTTTTCCATTGTTTAAGCACTGCTTCCAGCCAAGAGTGATGCCATAAATCCCCCATAGCTGCAGAAAAGGCTAACATTGTTATCTTTTTACAAAAAAACAGCTAAACATGAGAGGTTTTTGGACAAAGTTTGTGTTCTTGATTCTTTAAGCACCGGCACCGTTTCAAAAGTACCGGTTTGGTACTGGTATTGGATAAAACTTCAACGATACCCATCCCTATCTATGGGGACTGACTCAGTGCTGGAGCCTCCGGTGGACGTTAGAGGAACTGCAGAGTTTGGCACTTCATCGTTGGCTTCACTTTTTTGTTGGTTTTACATAAGATAAATATCATAATTAAAGTGAAGCTGCTGTCTTAGTAATGATTATAGTTAGCAATAAAGACCCGAGGCTGTGCTGCGTGACCTCTTTGGACACTTTGATCACAAAAGCATTAAAAAGCCTGAACACTTGAAAAACCAGCCAGCTGCACATCACTACAGGACTGGCTTTAATAAAGTGAAGAACATATGAAACATTCAGCAGATTTGAGCATTTCCTCTGTATTATAATAACCACACTGCCTTTACAGAGTCGAGGGCGACTGTGTGAACAGCGCGTTACAAAGTGCTGTTTCCTTAAATCACCTTTGAACCTGCCATGTTGGAAGACTCGCTGTTGTTCTGTTTATTTGCTCTGTTGTCTCTCGCTTCGTCTGCTTGTAATGAACTGACTGAGGGCCCAGAGGTTAGCTTTAATGCTCCCTGTTGTTTTTCTGTTTTCCGCAGGCTGGAAACAGGCGACACATGAGTGCTCGCAGTCTTTATATTACAGGCGATTAAATATTCATGCAGCTTCCTGCGTGAGTAAAGTGTCAACAGGGTGTTTGCATTCTAACGACAACGACATGGCAAATATTGAAAGCTGCAGTCAGACAGATGTTTATGAGGGAAAATGTAAAAACACGATCCTTTTCAGGAGGATTTCAGACGCTTCGATCCCGTAAACGTCTCTGTGTGGCGATCAGATCAAAGCCGACCAGCTTCATTAGCTCTTCGGCCTCTAATTGACAGCATGCAGAGAAACAAAAACCCAGAAACAACAAAAAGATGTTAGAGAAGCTCAAGCCTCAGTTTCAACTGTTTGAACATCATGAAGATTCATATAATTTTTACTTACTTAACTCGAATTTATTTAATATAAAACACTTTTAACAAGTTATAAAAGCACTTTAAAACAGATTGATACCCTTAAAACACAAACTGAAGGGACTACAAAACTAAAATCAGCTAAATAACTGTTGAAATTACAACAATTAAAATGGAGCTACTGTGTTTTTTCTATATGCTGTGTAATGTAGACGATCTCTGGTTTTAGACAGAGGATTATATGAGAAGCTCTACAAAAAGCTAGAAAAAAAAGACTTGTGGAAACTGAATATGTCCTCACTAGAAGAGAAACTAGCTTTACTGGCCAAGTGCTGGAAGCCTACTGAAGAGCACTACATCCTGCTAAGATAAATAATAATTCAAACAAATCCCTGACCCTCAGCAAAGAAAAGTTCAGAGAATCTGACAGTAGAATAGTTGAAAACAGTATTTGGAGTAATTTAAACAGTGACCTTTCAGCTAATGGGGATTGTTTTTGTAATACTTAATATAAATATATAAAAATGGCATAATAGTAGAAAAATTGCTCCCCATTTAACTTTCTAGCCAAACATGAAAATCCTGACGAGTCAGTAAAAAAGAAAATGCTATCAAACACAGATATTTCTCACTTTAAGGGTTTATTAAGAATTCGGGGTGTAAAGGCAAGCAGTTAAAAGAAATCTAATCCAAGTAAGTGAATAGCTTTAATTATGAAATCAGTGAGGGGTCATTTAACGTGTCTTTCAGCATCAATAACCATAACTAACCCTGTAAACCAGCACAAAACACCTCAAAAAGTTCCCTTAATGACTGCAGCCTTCATAAATAAATCCCTTAGAAACCGTGGATGCTAACCCTTTACCGCTGTGGCTGATTCATGGAGAATCCGCCTGGATTTAATGAACAAATTAAGGACATTTAACGTATGAAATAACATGTTTTGGTTCATTCAGAGGCCATGTGGGGGATGGAGAGAGTTCTGTCAGAATAAGAGCACAGATCTGAGAGTCTGAGAAAGGAAGAAGGCGCATTAAAGAGGAAACAGTCGAGTCGAGTCGAGAGTGAACTCCGTTTGTCTCCGAGCTCCAAAACAGCAGCCAGCATGGTGCCAATTAGCACGGAGCACGCTAACATGCGCCCTCCCGCCGCTTCTGATTAAACTGCATACTGATGGTATAAATAATCTCCAGCTACAACAGATCGGCGGGCATCTATATGTAAATGTTTAATTAACCCGTGGCTGAATCACCGCACCGGTCCACTGTGGAGGTTATTAATCTGACGATGGCGGCCATAATGCTGGGCCAACCTCGCCAAAATGAGTCGTCTGGACGACGCAGCAGATTCATCAGAGACGCCGGCTCATTAAAGTGCTGTTTGTTCTCAGTGATGAAGTCAGCAGCACATCGCTCTTTAAGGTGGACTCAAATCTGCTTAATGGTCGTTCTGGCGGGATCCCACACCCACAGCATTTCAATTTATCCCGAGAAGTTCGCAAACTTCCACAGATTATCACAGCCGGATGCTGTCAGTCACAATGTGTTTGGCTGGACAGGAAGTTAGAAAGACAAATGTGTTAACATTCATTTCCTGTTTATATTTGATTGTAACTGAACAGGTAAATGTGCCCCTTTGGAGCCTGTGTGGATCTGAGGCTGAGATAAACAAAGTCACATCTTTATACAAAAAACTGCAGGATTATCCTGAGTTTCCCAGTCCTGGACCTAGGCTACCAAGAGGACCCCTGGCCCGGGGGTCCTCGGGTGAGCTGTTAGCCGCTGTCATTGCTGCTCAACCTAGAACCAGGATCAGAGACATGGATGGGACGCCATGATTGAGACTGTGGTTTTTCTTTTCTGGTTGGCTAACAGAGTATCCTACAGCACAGCCTCAAGAGTGTTTTGCATGCTTTGTTCCGCTACATCGTCCATAAACCCACAGAGGAGTTGGTGGCCATTTGCCACCAGGTAATCCACCTCCCAAAGAACCCAGAGCACCTGAAGTTCGTGTCCTGTGGATTTGCAAGGATGGCGAGAGTGCAATCGACAGCTGTTGCATCCACATTGAGCCTCTGAGCAGTTCTTATAGTCCGTGCTACAGAAACAGGAAACTGTTCCCATCCTCCATCAGGTTTGTGACCATCAGGGTGGCTTTACTGACAGGTAGGTTGACCGATCTGGGTCAGTACATTACTCTAGTACCACAGGAGACTATTAGAAGGTGTGGGAGCCCAGCACTTAAACAGTCATCATTCCAGAGCACACCTCTAACGATGAAGACCAGGATCCTGGCTATCTTTGGAAACCACACCTTTGTAAGTCACATCTGATTTCAGCTATTTTGGGTCAACAGCATCTGCATCTCACCTCCTCGGGATGAGCCTGAGGAGGACGTGACGAGGAGGAGCGACAGGTTTGGAGGCAGTCGGTGGTGCTCTCTGGAAGGACCAACTTTCTGTCCTGGAGGACGAGGTGCCACCAGACCACGACTACTGATAACAGGCGAGTAAAAAAAAAAAAAAAAAGAATATCTGTTTTTAAAAGTTCTTGGTTCAACTTGGTTCACTCTTTTAAAGTGATCAAGATGGCGCCGAGTATGGCAGCCTCGTCGCGAGCTCCCCCAAGCAACGGCTTTCTTCTGTGTTTAATTTTACTTTTCCTTTATTTTTTCACGAGCAGCACTTGTCTCCTTGTGTACGACCGACAAACCTTACTGGACATAAAAGACGGTCTTTCTTATAACTTTCCGGAGTTCAAGTTTTGCAACACGGACGCTCCGTTTGCAGACCCCCCATTCATCTCACCTGAGACGCCTTTGTTCTCTGGCCCTGGAGGCCGCAAACGCCGACGCAGAGGGAGAAGATCTGGCGTTCTGGTTCGACTGAGACGGCGCACTTACAGACCACCGTTACCCAGTTTATTACTGGCTAATATGCAGTCTCTGGAGAACAAGCTGTGCGAGCTTCGGGCACGGATCTCATTCCAGCGAGAGATGCGGGACTGCTGCGTGATCTGCCTCACAGAAACCTGGCTATCGGACAAAGTACCGGACTCCGCAATACAACTGCCGGGGTTCTCTGTGCACCGCGCGGACAGGTCACAGGATCTTACTGGGAAAAGCAGAGGCGGTGGTGTGTGTTTCATGATCAACAACAGCTGGTGTGATTATGCGAACGTGCACCCGGTCAAATCCTTCTGCTCACCGGACCTGGAGTACCTGATGATTAAGTGCCGGCCATTCTGGCTACCGAGGGAATTTACAGCAGTGATTATTACGGCTGTTTACATTCCCCCACAAGCCGACACTGACCGTGCACTCAGGGAACTGTACAGCACGATCAGCAGCGAGGAAACCGCACACCCAGAGGCAGCGTTTATCACAGCCGGAGACTTTAATAAGGGAAACCTGAAGAAAGTCTCACCAAAACTCCATCAACACATCCTTTTCAACACACGTGGAAACCGGCAACTCGACCACTGTTACACCTCTTTCCGGGATGCGTACAAAGCCCTCCCCCGCGCCCCATTCGGCCAATCAGATCACTGCTCCATCCTGCTCCTGCCCGCCTACAGGCAGAAGCTGAAACAGGAAGCTCCAACCCGGAGGGCGGTGCACTGTTGGACGGACCAATCGGAGTCTGCGCTGCGGGACTGTTTTGATCACGCGGACTGGGAAATGTTTCACGTGGCCGCCAGAGACATTGATGAATACACAGACTCAGTCTGTGGATTTATCAGGAAATGCGTGGAAGATGTCGTCCCATCCAGAACAGTCAAATCCTTCCCAAATCAAAAACCCTGGATTAACGGAGATGTTCGCGCGGCACGGAACACCGCCTTTGCCTCCGTGAACACATCGGACTACAAACACGCACATTACCAACTCCGGAAGACGATCAAAGCAGCCAAACGTGAGTACAGGGACAGGGTGGAGCAACAGTTTGACAACCCTCGGAGTATGTGGCAGGGACTAAACACGATCACAGACTTTAGAGGGAAAACCAGCACACCGCAGACCACGGCCTCTCTGTGTGAGGATCTAAACGTATTCTACGCTAGATTCGACACAGCGAACACCATGAGACCGGACAGTGTGCGCACCGCGGATGACGTCAGTGCGCACACTGTGTCTGAGGAGGATGTGCGGAAGTGCTTCAGGAAGGTGAACGCACGCAAAGCTACTGGTCCGGACGGGATTCCCGGCCGCGTCCTCAGGTCATGCGCGGCTCAGCTGGCTGGAGTGTTCACGCACATCTTCAACCTTTCCCTCTCTCTGTCTGTAGTCCCAGCCTGCTTCAAAATGGCCACCATCGTCCCTGTACCCAAATCCTCCACCATCTCCTCATTGAACGACTGGCGACCTGTAGCCCTGACCCCCATCGTAAGCAAATGCTTCGAGAAGCTGGTCAGGGACTTCATCTGCTCTGCACTACCCGACTCACTGGACCCTCTACAGTTTGCATACCGCCACAACAGGTCCACTGATGATGCCATAGCCCTGACACTACACACTGCCCTGTCACACCTGGAGAAGAGAGACACGTATGTGAGGATGCTGTTTGTAGATTACAGCTCAGCATTCAATACCATCGTTCCCTCGAAGCTGGACAGGAAACTGCAGGATCTAGGACTGAGCAGCTCCCTCTGCAGCTGGATCCTTAGCTTCCTGTCTGACAGACGCCAGGTGGTCAGACTGGGCAGCATCACCTCATCCCCCATCACACTGAACACTGGTGCTCCACAGGGGTGTGTACTGAGCCCTCTCCTGTACTCACTCTACACCTACGACTGCACAGCCACTAACAGCTCCAACATCATTGTGAAGTTTGCGGACGACACTACAGTGGTGGGTCTTATCACCAACGGTGATGAGACGGCTTACAGGGAGGAGGTCAGCGCCCTGACCCACTGGTGTCAAGACAACCATCTCACCCTCAACGTCGCAAAGACAAAGGAGTTGATAGTGGACTTCCGGAGGTGCAGAGAAGTACACACCCCCATCACCATCAACGGCGCTGCTGTGGAGAGAGTGAGCAGCTTCCGGTTCCTTGGTGTACATCTGGCTGAGGATCTTACGTGGTCAGTACACACAAACAAAACAGTGAAGAAGGCGCAGCAGCGCCTCTTCTTTCTCAGGAGACTGAAAAGATTCGGCATGAGCCCCCGCATCCTCAGGACCTTCTATCGCTGTGCCATTGAGAGCATCCTCACTGGATGCATCACCACCTGGTATGGCAACAGCACCGCCTACAACTGCAAAGCTCTCCAGCGAGTAGTGCGGTGCTCTGAACGGATAATTGGAGGTGAGCTTCTCTCCCTCCAAGACATCTACAGGAAGCGGTGCCTGAGGAAAGCGGGGAGGATCATCAAGGACTCCAGTCACCCCAGCCATAAACTGTTCAGACTGCTTCCATCAGGAAGGAGGTTCTGCAGCATCCGGTCCCGTACCAGCAGACTGAGAGACAGCTTCTTCCACCAGGCCATCAGACTGCTGAACACGTCATAGACACCTCAGCTTCACTACTGGAACTTCAACATTATGCACTCCACACTGTATATAAATGCCACTTGTTTTGCACATATTCAACTCTGTATATTTTATATATTTTATTATTATTATTATTATTATTATTATTTTATTTTATTTTTTTACTATTTAATTTGTAAAAATGTGTATACACACACACACACACACACACACACACACACGTAGGAAAATATTTAGTATACACATCCAGAAATGCATACACTATTATATATTGTACATATATTTATTAGTTTCAGGTTGGCCATTCTTGTATTTTGCTCGTTTGTGTTGTTGTGTTTGCACATCTCTGTTGCTTGTGGGGCTCGCACACAAGAATTTCACTCGCATGTGCTGTGCCAGTGTGCCTGCACATGTGATGTGACAATAAAAAGTGATTTGATTTGATTTGATTTGTCTGCTGAAATATTATTAGTATTATAGAGTTAATATTTTGTATGCACCGTTTTCTATGGCCTGCTGTTTAAAGAAAGGTTCACTCGGGTTAATCCTGCATTGGCCACTTTAAATAACTATGCAGAGTCCTGTAAATATTCCTGTAAATATTGTTGATTTCTTATAAATATTCTTGTTTCATTAATATCTTTTAATTTTTTGTCATTCATTAATCAGCCACTTAAAGTATTATAATTATTATAAATTAGTTTAATGTTCATAATGTTAAAAAAATACTATAAATAAAATACTTAGTTACAGTTACCTTTTGTTTAGATCATTTTATTCACAACATTTGATTGGTGGCCAGCATCTGTGTCTGTGACGGTGGAGGGATCACCAGTCCCTGTCACAAAGCTGACCACCTGACAAATATTCATCCACATGTTTTGGTGAGAACATCTGCCCTCCCTCTGGGGCGTCCCTCCCCATGTAGGTACCACATGCTCCAGACTTGATGCTGGTCGGGTCCAGGACGAGTTCAGGACTGGTATAAAAAGTGTCCATGTAAACATGCTATCCAGGGCCCAGGCAGGGTGGCTGAATAAGGCTCATATGCTGAACCACTTCTAGATTCAGTTAATATAAAAAATTCTATCTGCAGTCAGCGGGTCTTTTATACACTGTGTCGTGCCAGTTTTTGCCAGCTCCCTCGTCAGGTTGTAATATACCCGGCAGGCACTGAGGATGTCATCATAGAGAGGCCTGACCCTAAAGGGTTGTCATGACCTGGTTTTTCCTCCTCAGGATTACAGAGGTGGATGAACCTGTCTCCTGTCATCACTCTGTGTGGACGGAGCACAGATGAGGTGTGATTCTGTCTCCAGTCTTGAGTTTTTTGCAGCGTTTTTCTTCATGTTGCTGTAGATTGTCGTGACTGTGTCACTGGTCAAAAACAACAGAAAACGTTCTTTTTGGACTCTGATGGGGAACCTGCAGTGTCACCATCCTCCTCCTCCTCCTCCTTCCTGGGCTCAGAGCTGAACCTTTCTCTGTGTGCATGCCGGGGGCTCCTCTTCCTCTTTCCCATAACAAAACTTCCTGGTTAAAGTTGTCACTGCGTGGCTCGGACTCTGTTTGGCTTATTCCAGCTGAAAAAGAGCTTCGCTGATTGCACCACATTCAGTAGTCGTCGCATAGATTTAACAAACAAAACAGAACTGCAGAACAAAGCAAGCATACACGCATCACGCTAAACCTCACAAATCTAAAAACTCACCATCAACATCGCTTTCTCGCTTTCACCGCCGTCACTCGCACAGTTTACCCCTCTTACTCGGCAACCAAAGCTTGCGTGTCACACAGTTTTTTGATTGGTTGAAGTGGTGCAGTTTCCCACCAATAGAATAGGGACAGGTTTATTTGTGCACTTCCCTGGAAAATCCAGTTTTTACCATTTCTTCCTGACAACATTATTCAGGAAAAAGCACGAGGTAAACATTCACCATAACTGTGGGTTTACTTTGCCTAGTAATTTAAAATGTTGCATATAGTTTGAAGTCTGCACTTTTGACGCTGGTTGAATGGGACTCAGCGAGGCTGCGTCTTAAAGCAGCTTTCTGCAGATAAAGGTGTCTATTTTTTTTAAAGATTAAAATAAAAGCATCATTCTTTTATCCTTTTAGTCACAACATTTTCTCTACAATTACATAATATCTGACTGATTGTTAAAATCATTCAGTCATTGTAGTCATAATAATGCCTGCAGCGTAACCTCAATTTTTGGCACTGTTTGGCTTCCGTACATTTCAGGCTCATCTGCAGGAAAGAGTCCAAGTTTGTTCCTCCGGTAAACAACCTCAATGAGACAAAGTGCTTAAGAAGCTGCTTGGTGTTAATTTATGGAGCCCAATAGATATTTAATGTAGCATGTTATGGTACTTGGGCTTTTACTGCCCGACTTAATTGCTTTTTTGTCCTTTGTTTTCTTTACAGAGCAGTCAGCAGAGAGTCTGCAGGGCCGCACCACCTATTAGACTTAAAGACGTGAAAAATGTGACAGCCTGACTTCCTGTTTCCTTTTTACATTGAAAATTAAAATACAAAGACATGCTGATAAGACATGTGGATGCCATCAGCTGAGCAACTGGCTTAACAGCAGATGAAGAGCAACACTCGTTTTCTGAACGTTTTCTTGTAATGGAGCATTTAATACTGTAGTGGTTTTAGCTTTTAGTTTTGTTCTTCCTGGAGATGCTGAGCTCTTCTCATGTCAGAACAAGATAAATAATCTTTCCAGAAAGTTCTGGGTCTAAATGCCAGAAGTAAAATGCAGGACATGTTTCCGTGTTTTCGCACTTGCGTCCGTGGTGATCTACAGGACAGCACTTCACGAGATCTCACGTGTTTCCTTGGAGGAGACGCAACATTAAAGTGCTTCGGTTTTACTTATTTGATTCAATAGCGAGCTATCGAGGCACTTTTGCTTGGATCTACGCCCGAGACTGAATAGTTCAAATGTATTTTTTATTGTTTTATTCTATTAAAGTTAATTACTGTTGTTATTCTGCATATTTTGTGCTTTTCTGTTTTAACAAAGCTTTGACACGCCATCTCAGAGCTATGTATATTTTAATTTGCAGCTTTGATGCAGACTGAAGGCAGAACAAAGGCCTGTGTGGGATGCCTTTGTCACACTCTGCTTTAATTAAGATTAATTGCGTACCTGGGAAGAGTCCTCTGGCAGTGTTTAGCCCGGACGCCAGCAGCTAAACGCTGTCACATGGTGACGTTCAGCAGCCGGAGGAGGAGGGGGAGGATGCGAGCACTGACGGCTCTTTTTGTTTTGACTCGCAGAGCTGAGACAGCAGTAAATACAACTGTTTATTGATGTCGTGTTTAATCTGGCAGCAACTCCGAGGCTCCGGGAACGCGCAGCACGCATCAGTATTTTTACACAATCGCACATCTGATGAAAAAACCTGCCTGAGAAACGTCACGTTTTTATGATTTACTGCACGCTGTGCATCATTTTTAAAAGATATACAAATAAACAACAACACACAATCACAGCAGTTCCTTAAATACTGAAAATATTTAGCTACTGTGACATTTTCATTTGTACTTCTCAACACCAGTTTTTATATAAAAGGACTTTTTTTTTAGTTGGTTTGAGTTTATGGACACAAAAATTCCCACTTATGTTATTTTAGCCTGAGCATGATTTCTATCACACTGCTCTTATTTCTACAGTTTCTACTTTTGTGGCATTTGACTAGGCAGGCATAAAGACTACTTGGTATGGGTCAGGGTCAGTAATAATAATAATAACAACTCAGGGTCACCTTACAATCCAAATCAACAAGAACAACATTAGGGACATTTAAAATCCAGGAATAATAAGAATGTAAAACAAAGCTTATGGCTGATATGACTGTGACAAAGAGTCAAGCTGACGAAGGTGTAGTGGTAATAAACTCCAAAGATGAGGTGCAGCACAGCTGAAGGCTCGGGCGTCCACGGTGTTCGGCCTGAAGTGAGAAGTTCGGAGAACAGCTGAAGCTGAGCAGAAAGCACGGAGAGCGTGTGAGGAGGAGGCAGTCCTGGAAAAACTGGTTTGTGCAGAATCACTGACAGATTTGAGAAATAAATTCTTGTATTTAATACGCTGAAGAACTGGGAGCCAGTGAAGCTGGATGAGAGCAGGTGTGTGGTCAGTAGACTTTGTGTAGGTGATCCTCTGAACTAATGAGGACAACGTGACTTTTATTGTCGTTAAGGTTGAGCCAAGTAATGATTGCCTGTAGGCAGGAGGTGAGGAACGGACAGGAAGAGAAGGTCTGGGGTGTGTAGAAAATATAGTTGTGTGTCATCTGCATAAAATATAACAGAAGAAATAAATTGGAACCGTTTACAAAAATGAAGATATTTCCTAGAAGAAGAAGATAATTTATAAATAGCAGGGGTCACGTCAGTAATGCCTGAAGGACACCGCTGATGGGACGTGGACAGTATAGCCTTGAACAAACAGTTTCCTGTACGGTGTGAACTGCTAACATGCTGTGTGCTCAATTCCAGTGTTAGCCAAAGATTCTGACAGAAGACGATGATGATGCCATCAAAGGTTTACCTGCTAAACACTCTTTTTGAGTGCTATAAAATACTGGTTACAGTCACATATTAAAAACTGCTTGGTAATGTTAAGAGATGTTGTGTTATACAGTTGCATTTGTTGTCATATTTAACATACGTCACCCAAATGTTACTCACTGGTAACAAAAATAGGACAAAATATAGAATGAATGTCTTTGAGACCGTACTGAGACTGAGCGCCTCGAGTCCACTCGTGTGCACACATTCACACTGTTACCAAGTCTTAAACTCCTTAAAGCTTCATGCACACATAAACCAACTGAAAAATTGCAAGTGCAGGAAATGAAAAATATTTTTGACTGCTTTTGTTGCTTTTCTTTTCCACTTTAAGGAAAGTTGCGTTTCCGCCGGGCGAGTGCCGTCTCTGCAGCTCATTTCCCACTGAGAATAAACGGGCCGGCGATGGAACATTTCCCATGAGTCCGTCTGTCTGTCACGGATGGCGAGGGGCTCTAAGCAGCCCCGTCCCATCTTAATCTGTTCTGCATGCTAAGCAGAGCCCCCCGCCCTCCCTCCTCAGATTGTTATAAATGCTGTTTATGGTCTTGCTATGACAACTGTGAAGGGCACGGCGAGGATTTATCACGGGATTATCTCCTCAACCAATGAATAGACGGGACAGGTTGTAAATGACCCTGCAGGGTAATAAAAGAAGACGCTGCTCCTCTGGGACAATAAGAGGAGGAGGTGATGTTATTATTAATATTAATAATAACATCACGCACAGACAGATCGGCTCACTTTAATTCAGCCATGTTTGTTTTAGTTTGTTGTTTACCTTTTAGTTTTTATTGATTTTAAAGAAAGCGTCCATTCATCTGTACGTTACTTCAGGGTCACACATTTAAACTCTGGGCTGCATTTAGAGCAACTTCTTGTTGTGTAACAGTTTAGAGCATGCTCACGCGTACGGAAGACAAGAAGTCCCCACAATAAAAAGATTTTGTTTATAAAGGTGCCAAATTTGGAAAGTGCTTCAACAGACAAGAAAGGTAGAATATTCAATTTAAGACAACAAACCAAGATCCAATGCAAACGGCCAACATAGTTATTGAATAGCAATCAAAGCAATAAAGCAGCTGTAACAGAGATAAACATAAAAACATGTCTGAAAAATACTATTTTAAAAAATAATATATGTGAGTTAGTGCCTCGCATTGTGTTTGGCTCATTATATCATCATATTCTTAATGAATCCTGCTGACGAGAGTTAAATGAATAAAAATTTACTAAAGCAGTGATCATGTGACTCAAGTGTCAAAGTTTCTGTCATCATTTGTGCTTCTGTGATTGGTTTGTTTTGTGACTGCTGGATTCTTGTGAATTTCTTAGTTTTCCTTCAGTCGGAGTGAAAATCTTTCCTGATTAATTTTGCACTTTGAGGCAGGAACAATATGTGACACACATCTTTAGTTCACGTCCAAGTGCACATTTTCTGATCATTTTAAGCTTCGTAGTTTGATGGTTGGACTCTACTAGAGTAGCTTTGCATGATTAACAGTTCAGAGTAATCCTTATTTATCTGAGACTGAGCCTGGAGGTCAGTTTGAACTGTCTGAAACAAGCTGTTTTAGCTCCTCCCCTTTTAAAATCAATATTAGCCATCTCTGTGACATCATACAGATCCAAGAATAAGAAAAAGTGATAAACTGAGTTTCTGGAGCTGAATGTACACTGAAAATTGACCAGGTTTGACAAGAAAATTTAAAAAAGCAGAAAAAATCCAGAATAAAGACCGCAGCTTACAATTAAAAAGTAAACAAGCTCTAAGGGTGGAACTAGTGGCCCTGTTTCGGAGAGACAACATTATAATCAAGCTGCTAACAGACGGTAAAGGAGCGTGAAGTCTGCAGGCCTCTGAAGAGCAGAGGATGAGGAATCTCAGAGTCTGGTGGAATATCTGACAGCATCAGTCTCTCAAACTAAACCCGTGAAACGTTCACAGCTCCGCACATGAAAATAGGTCAGGAAGACAGGGAGCCGTCTCCTGCCAAATGTCGAACATTTTAATGAGCCAAGAAAAGAGTCCCGTGTTTGACTTGGTATCTGGAGCATATGGTGGCTGAAAGGCGTGGCCCCGCAGTCCCCCAATACCAACGTCCCCGGGCCCCCGAGGCCCCCGGGGTGTCAGTTTTTAGAGCTCTGCCACTACAAAGACAGCAGGACTGCCGCTCACATGTGAGCCACTCAGCTAAACTGGGTTCAAGTCCACACAAGTAAACAACGAGCACTGCCAACGCAGAGGACACGGCGACTTCATCGTCTGATGATGATCTTTCTTTACTTTAATACTGTCTTTTAGCTACAGTTACAATATTGTAGCGTTAGTCCGCTCGTGGCCCCCTTTAGACTCCGTCTCCTGCACGTTGCAGGTACCTCTGCTTGAGAGAGAGGTCAACCAAACTGAAGTTTCACTGTAACCTTCACCCACCTCAGCGTCCTGCTGGCGACTGATGCAGCTCATACATGTGACACAGAGCTGAAGCTGTGTATGAGAATCACTGTGAAACTCGGAGCTCCGCCTAAATGGTTTTAATTGGCACGCTCATCCAAACACCACCCGCCGCATGTCCATCACCATTCACACTGTATCCTCTCTTTAAACTGAGACTCTTTCGGCTTATTGTTCACCGTCAGCGTCAACAAAACGACTAAACTGTGAGATGTAAACAGACTAAACCTGCAGCCGTGGAGAGAAACAATGCAGCCCACTCCCCCGGAGACTGAAGCTAATCCCGCCGACCGCTTAAACCTCCCCATTAAATATTTAATGAGCACAAAGAGGGAACCGGCGGTGGGAAGCGAATGAAACGGAGACGATCCCACACGGCTGCTCAGAGTTTAAAGAAGACGCTGCTGGTGACGGCGAGTCCCGTGAGACCGAAACCACCGGCCAAACATTCACCGCCTGACGGGAGGCCGGCACTTCAGGAAGTCCATTATGTGAAGGAGCGCCGGCGCGATGTCAGTTTATCAGCTCAGTTATTGCAAAGCTGCTTTTTAAACCTGAACCCACAGTCGGACTCAGCCTGATGCAGTCGGTCTCCACAAAGTCTGCTGCAGATTTAGAGACACTTTGTGTAAGAAGACAAAACTGTAAATGAAACTTTAAAGGAACCGTCTGTCTTTTTAGAGCTTATTTTAAAAATATACACAGATTAGTGTGTGATTACATCTTCCAACAAATCTCCTAAACTTAGAATTAAGCTGTTAGAAATACATAGGAGCGGGCACCGGCTTATGGAGGACGCCATGCTGCCGCCATCCTGAATACAGTGGCCGAGAGAGACGTCACCATTCTGACTGATCGTGTGTTATGAAAGCGCCACGACAAACACAGACGAGAAGTCGCAGGTGTTCACGTGCCGACGAGTCAAATTTTAATCTGTCATCAGTCAGCGTACGAAGGACCAGTGGAAAGAAACGACATCCAAAGAAAAGAGCGTTAAGGAGGAAAAATATCGAAACTTACCATAGTCTGAAAAAAGGACAGACAGCAAGGTCTCATCCGCCAGTTTTCCCAAGTCTGCATGAAGTCTCCAGCTGAGCTTTTTCAGCTATGTGAGAAAGATAATCTACAAATTAAACTGGCTTTATTCGCCAAGTCTTAAAACCAGCGACTGAGACCATAAACTCATCAGGAAGTGTTTACTGAGGTCACAGAGCGAGGGCGCCAATACATCTGGATATGTCTGTGCAGGCTATTGGTGCACTTTTCCCTTAATCCTAATAACCACACTGCATTTATGCCTAAATATGAATCAGTGCATCCTGGTTACTAAACCTGGCTTTGAAGTAACGTTTTGTAGAGGCAGCAACACTAAAAGTCTTATTTTGATCCAAAATTTCCACTAAATTCTCAAAATAAAATCTTATTTTTCTTATTCTATACAATCTGATCATTTTTACATGGTTGTATATCGTACATGTTAAACTCAGAGCCATTCAAAGAGAAAATTGTGTTTTATTTATCTGCTAAATTTGACCTGGAGCCCCTGATCTGAGTGACGTTTCGTGGACTGACAGAGAGATCTTGTAAAAGTCCAAACACGACGCCCTGACTGACTGATGGAGGTGAAGATAAATCGCCTCGGCCGCCGCCTCGCAATCCTTCTTAAAAGTTAAACAGCCATAAAAGGCTGCAGGAACTCTGACCTTCACAATCTAACCGAGCAGGAAAAGCCAATGATGTGTACAAGGCCCCGCTCGGCAGATTATGATAAAATATGTCTCGGCGTCACCAAAAGATAACTGTACGTCTCCCCGTGACAGATACGAGCCCGCTATTTTAATAACAGCCCAATTTCTGCGGCACTAAAATGTTTTACTGTCGGCCATAAAGCACACAGCGTCTGACATAGGAAGCGTGCAGTGCCTCCCGACCCTTCAAAATAAGGCGGACCACGTGGTGGTTTAGAGGGTTTAATTGTCACAACATGGAAACACACCGGCGCGCCTGATGTTCAGCAGTTCATTTTATAAAGAGAGATGTTGTGCTTTTCATTTAAGCAGAGAAAATTATAAAATATGTATAAAGAATATTTACATTTTATTTTTTAATTACATAAATTAGGAATAAGTTGCCATTCCTAATATGTTTGTTTTTTTTAAATCATATATGCGGTTTATGTACAAAGAGTTTACCTGATGGGAGGAATAGTGATAGCGCCATTTCATAATTATCACAATCAAGGATTATATTTTACTCTAACCCCAGAATCTGTCACACAGTCTTATTTTAATGGGAAGAAACAGGAAATAGCCCTTTTTTTCCACATGAGCAGAACAAATTAGGTTTCTGGAGCAGACTGGGCGTGACTTTGGTGACACAATCCGGTCGTTAAGTGATGACGTGACGAATCCTACTTCCGGGCCTAAAGTAGTCTGCGTTTAATATGGCTTTTGTGTTGTTAACATGTTTAATGTTTTGTATTTTCTTCTATTTAATCTCAAAAAGCTCCTAAAACAGTCAGTGATCCCTGTTGACCTCCCTCGGCTTTTATTACCGCTAATCATTTATTTAAGCTCAGTTTTTAAAACCTTAGGATATAACTACAGCCCAGCCCATGCAGCAGTATATGAATGACTAACCTCGTATTATGGATGGATTATCTCATTTGTTCTCCTGGCTGAAGTTTGGTCCTTTTACAGCATCCTGCCATGCGATTACATTTGTTCCTGACCACCGAGAACACTCACGTTAACTTTTATCGAGTGGAAAAAAAGTTAGCTTGTTTATATTATGCTAACATAGCTGTGTCGCTAGCGGTCACGTAGCACATCATTATATACCAGCTAACCCAACTTCAGTAACCCTACAAACGTCACTGCTGTTTAGTTTTCTGTCTTCATTTATGTTGGAAGTGATAACAGAGCTGTACGTTTGAATTTGTTTCCAAAACCCCGCAGTCAGGACATGCTATATTGTATTTAGATAGAAGCTAGCGAGCTAACTTCCTGCTAACTTCTAACTCCGTTAAATGTCATAAATTTCGTTTTCATGGATGCCTGGATGTTAAACTCAATTGTTACACCTGGTAGAGCAGAACGCTGATCATTTTATTAAAGATGAAAGACTTTAGACAGTTTTTCAACTCTCAGTAATGCCATAGTGATCGTTTGATATATGGACCTGCAGCGGAGTTTAGGCCCAGACACGGCTAGTGACGTCAGACTGAATGACCGGATTATCCTAACAGCAGCAACAGTAACCAGTCGCCTACCAGGCTAAAGCTAACCAGGCTTTGATTAGCACTTAGCATGAGCTAAGCTACACAACAATGTGGCGAGTCACTGCAGTGATCGAATTCTGTTTTGATCCACCGTCGAAAACCTCGCCTTACACAGCAGTTTGATTGTAGCACGTATTTCTGACGCTGCCCCCTGGTGACAGTGAACATGTACGCCATGTAGCCAGCAAAGCTTTTCATACGATCAATGAACAATCAGACTGAGAGAAACTGCAAGCTTATTGGCTAACAATTAGTTATTTTATACCTAAACAATTATTCCAGTCCAAACTCACTCGACTCCTTCAAAACAAAAGCATCACAAATGCATATTGGGACATTCACAATCTAATTATTTATTTTCCCCACTGTGATTAAGAATGCATGACTAACTCGATCTAATAAAGGTTACTGTCAGTCTCAGCAACACTTTGTGGTACAATTTGATAATACACCGAAGTACAGATCAGCACTAGTTCGACTTTAGTTGACGTCTCTTCATCACAACGCAGATCATTTTGGAAGCCGTTGAGAGCGACTGTTTCTTCCCTTTCTGTTAACAGGGTTGATTTTGGCAGTTTTAAACCATGTAGAATCCTTTCTTAATAGCATGTGTTATCAATTACATTCAACTTATTCAATCACTTATAAATTACTTTATTTTGATTTACCATCAGGCATTTAAAGAAGCAAACCTCAAAGCTAGTATAGCTGTAGTTAACTGTAGAAGCATTTAAACCAGCCGAACCTCCACAAAAATAAGTAAAATAAAACAAAAAAACATGAATTTGCATGTACTACTGTTAAAATATATTACTTAGAAATGCTGACATGAGACATGTTTCTTTCGTATATATGCTGGCATGTATCACACTGTGACGCTGTAGTTTAGGTTAAAGATTTCTCTCGTTGATCGTCTCTTTTTTATTTCAGTATGAATTTATTGGACGCTTCGTTTGTTTACTGTACGTCCAGAGGAAATTTCCCTCTGGGATAATAAAGTCTTGCATGTGTGGTCCTGGCAAAATATGACTTGTCACTGCTCTGCTGTGGACGCTGAATGACTAACACAGATCTGAGTGCTGTAAAGTTTCGACCTGGAACAAACGGGGGGACATTTCTTTTGTCCAATAACACTCGACAGCTTTTACACTCATGCTTGAAATTTGTTTGGAAGTCCTCGAGGGTGAAAAGCTGCCAGAGAGAAAAGACCTGTGGCTGAAAACAGTCTCGCCCTCCAGAAAAGCCAAGAAGAAGAATTAGCCGGGCACAGAGGACGAGGAGTGTGTGTGGTCCCTTTAGTCGCCAGGTGATGTGGTGGGGAAGCTGTCAGCCGGCTGGACGGCGGCTGAATCCCGGCGAGCGGAGCGGGA
Organism: Diplotaxodon limnothrissa; assembly: GCF_057381915.1. Classification (NCBI taxonomy): domain Eukaryota; kingdom Metazoa; phylum Chordata; class Actinopteri; order Cichliformes; family Cichlidae; genus Diplotaxodon; species Diplotaxodon limnothrissa. The sequence continues at coordinate 2,721,265 of NC_140596.1, read as the reverse complement.
GGAGGAGGAGGGCGAAGCATTCTTCAGTGCTGACATTCCCATTGAGACTCGGGGCAGCCGTGAAATAAAAGCTGCGAGGAGGCTGAAAGAAAGAAAAAGACGGCTCCGGTAGTTTATTTTGTCGAAACAAAACGTGAGTCCCACTTGTGGATGAACGTGATTGAACTGTGCTTTGTGTGCGGCTGAATGGCTGTGAGCAAATACGGCTGGAAGTGACTGTTAGTTTTACCGATTTTAACAGTGAACAGGAAAAAAGAGCTTAGCTCCAGACAAAGAGGCCATTGAGATAATTTTCCAACAATTAATATTTACTCACTGACACACTTAGAGGACAGACTCGCTTTATAATGCTGGGAAAATGTTGTAAAACTTCATGCGTGGCTCAAAAATTTGTTTTTACCTCAATTTTTTTTTAAAATAATGACTGAAAATAATTTTTTTTAAATATCTGTTCTTCTAGGAATATCACCGATAAGAGTGTACAAAATATACAAATATCAGAGCTTGTGTAAAACACAACTTTCAATGAATTTGAACTATATAAATCACCTTAAACCAAAAAGTACCAAGAAAAACTGAAATATACCGTTAGCCTTATCTGCTAACAAAACTTTTAGACAATTTGAACCATTAAATTATTGCTTAAACATGAAATAAGCCGTTTTTGCTTCTAAAGTTAACTGTTAACTTATATTTATTAAATTGCTTAAGAGTTTTAGCCGCTAACTTTTAGCTAACATGAATCCAACTATAGTTAAGCTAACTAATGCTTAAGCTGGGCTAACATTTCTATTCTAAAAATGTATTTTTCTCCCATATTTCTATTTATGAAATCTGAGTTTAAGCTACCCAGACTTTTTATTATTAAATCAGTTATACATTTTGAACTAAGCTACGGCTAAGGTCGTATATATGTGGGAAATACAGAATGTTTTAACTAAATACATAAAGAACTACAAAAAAATATCTAGTTGGATCTTCATCTCGCTCGCGTGTTGACAAGGAAAATCTGTTTATGCTAGCTGAACATAATGAATACTAGGAGTGGGTTTTTATAATCGATTCATCGATTAAAATCGATTCTGGCTTGGATAACGTAAAATCGATTCATTAAAATCCTGAATCGAATTTTTAATATAAATTTATTTTGCCCGAAATGCCAGAATCTCTGGTGACATCTCACAAAATTTCAAGAACCACCAAACAGTTAAGACAGTAAATGAGAGCAGGTACAGGGATTCTGCACATAGACTTAAACACACAGCGCGACCCGCGGATCAGAATCAGTTAGATGTCGCCTTTCTCACAGTCGGGGCTGAAAGCCGACAGCTCGCTGATTCTGATCTGTCGGCGGGTCCGCGCTTTGTGTTCACGCCCTTTATGCGCTGATTCTAAAGCTGTTAGTTTGATGTCTCTCCAAACAATATTGACCGAACCAGCAGCAAAAGAAGATCCAAAGTTTGGATCTTCTTTTGCTGCTGGTTCGGTTTGGATTCCAAACGCTTCACATAAACATCGTCATGAATTCACTCTGACTTTTACTGTTTTGCTTCCACCGCGATGCACAGCTCTCTCTCTCTCTCTCTGTACTTCAAGAACAGTTTCCCTTTCTTCATTATTCGCTTGCTTGTTACGCACAAGTCTACCGCTGTTTACAGGCTGTTGGCCGCTGTTTTTTTCCCTTTTACATTCTTCCGAAAAGAAAACCTCATTTCTGCTGTTCAATACTGAACAAATTTAAACTTTTTAAAATTATTCAAAATGCAAAATGCTTAGCCGTGTCTCTAATAAAACCGCTGTAACGTCAGAGGTAATGTTCATATGTTGATTAATGGTTTTCTTTCGTTTTTGATGTACTGCAGAATATTTTTATAAAATCCCAGGCCAGGAAAATCACCTTCATGTTTTTCTGTGTTTTATCTTCAGCTACTTTGACACAAAGGCATCTGCTGTGACGCTTACACCTGTGATAAAGTCTTGCGTGTGTCAGCTTCCTTTTTATGGATACAAAAATATGTAAATGTACTGATCTGAATTATATTTCTGACTGTCAAAATTTCCCAGATTTAAATCGAATCGAATCGAATTAAATCGAATCGTGGATCGAATCGATTCGGGACCTTGTGAATCGGAATTGAATCGATTCTAGAAATCAGTGACGATACCCAGCCCTAATGAATACTGTGTATTTCTTAAACATCACTGAATATTTAGTGTTTCTGCAAAATTAAAATAAACCCTTGGATATCATAACTGTTCTATCCTCATTTGGTAAAACAGCTTCTACGTAATATGTAGTTATTAATCTGAGCTTCTCTCAAATATACATTTACTGTCCTGTTTTGGTCAATTCGCAACTTCAGCTGGTCTTCAGTTTTAAAAATAGCTCGACAAACTTGGAAATGTGTTTTTATGGGCTGCTGAGGTCCAGAGGAAGAAAAGCAGCAAACCATGACACTTTAAGCTAAACAAGTCAACCTGCTGGTTTTATACAGTGTGAAAGTGCTGGAGCTCCTTTTTCTGCCAACAGCAAATATCAAGTGAAAAAAAAAGTGTCATTCAGCAGTGATTTTTCAATGTCAACAGCATCCTGCACCAGTTAGACTTCCTGAAGTGTTTAAACTGATCTCGTTTCAATTTTTAAAAAAGACTAATTATAAAGCTACAAATACACCATTTGAATGCAAACTCAGACCATTACCAGAGCCTCACGAGTGCATTAAGAGGAATCCGTTGTGAATTAGCACTTGAGAGAAACACAAAGGGCTCTGTCTCCTCGCCTCCTCTTTCTTTTCTCTCCCCCCTCTGCCTTTCACCCTCCAGCAGATAAAAAAAAAACACCAGAGGAGTCCTCTCGGCTCGTCTGTCCCTCCCCTCGTCGTGTCTTTCAAGCTGTGGAGGAAGAAAGGAGGTTGAATTGGGCCTAATCTTGTACATGTGAATGTGTGCGGCCTCGGTTCGTCCTCTCCGCCTGATAAAAAGGATGCAGGTGCAGGATGGCAGGTCATAAAGATAAAATCCATGTCAATTCAAGATTCCTCCAGCGAGCCTGGTCTTTAGAGCCTGAAGACTGACCGAGTAGCTTTTAGGTCCTAATGTTGCATTCTGGGAAATCGGTAATTCCAACTTTTTGAGTCGGAATTTTGAACTGGAACTTCCTTGAAGTCAGACTTCCAATTGGAGTGTGGCAGAAGCCCCACAGACCCTGACTTCACAATCAAAGAGGGTGGTGTATCTCTCATAATGTGTAAGGCTCTAGGTCCACGCTGAATATATACTCGAGTCTTCATCACCTGCAGATGTGAGTTTATTCTCTGACGGGACAACGAGCTGGGACAGCAGCCAGGAGAAGACTGGACGTGGTCTCTGAATATGCCTCTTTTACACGTCGTGCTTTGTTTAAGAAACAAACTGAAATCTGTCAGAGGAGCGAGCGCTCTCCGAGCTCCCGGTTTGTGAGCGCGGCAAACCTCCGTGTCTCTGCAGAGCGTCCTCTGATGGCTTCCCTTTGGCGCCTTCAGGCAGATCACCAAGAACACAATCTGCCGCCGTGCTGAGCGGCTGCCAGCGTCTGAATAAATCATCCGTCTCAGCTAGAGGTGAAGCTGTTTGATTTCATGTGTGACCCAAATAAGACGGCTTCCCCTGAGTGACGGTGTAAATGATGCAGCGACGGGGAGAAACGAGTCCATCCCGACGGGTCAGCGCGCCATCGCTGACCTGCTTCACGCATTTATGTTGCTTTTTCTTTTGCACGATGTAACGTTTTATTTACTTTACACCTTCCAAGTAATTACCTTTATTCATATTTCACCGGCACTCCTCGCTAAGAGTTAGGTAAAACTGGCGAGAACGAGATTATGAGCCTAAAAGATTCATAGCAGTTTAACTGAGAATAAAATGTGTTTTCAGGGTTTCGAAGCAGCTGGTTGAAAAAGTAACTGCCGTAAACCCAGAGTTAATATTTAAACTGAAATGTTAAGGTTATTTACTTTTTATTGAATCGTAGCAGTGAACATGAAACTTTCCGGTTCTTTATCGCAGTGACATCACTGAGCTTACTTTTTATAAAAACAGCCAAAATAACTTGAGCTCCAATAAGTGATGGGTGTGGCTGTTTGCCCAGCTGTTAAAATAAAATCCAACATCCATGAAAAAGAGGATTTAAGAGGTTTAGGGGAGTTAGAAGTTGGCAACCTGCTACCTTCCATGTAAAGATGATCCACTGATGATGGATTTATTCAATATAAAAATTTCAACATGAAACATTTAGCTCTGGAGTAACTTTGGGAATAAACAAAGGCAGAAAACTAAACACCAACGCAGCTTCATAGCTGCAGTCAGGCTAATTAGAACACATTAGCACAGGGAAGATGGAGGATGAAGGGTAAATTGTTCCTGATAAAAGTTGAGGTCCTTGGTGAAGACACCAAAAATGGAGTAAATCCATCCACAACACAAGCTTTCTGTCTCCTGGTGAATTTTCCTGCAAATGCATTTGCCAAGAAAAGACTTTAGCATATAAATAAAAAAAGTATATTTGAAATCGTTAAGCTAATTCTAAGCTTTTATGGACTTTATTTGGTTCTCATGAAGTACACTGGGTGGGACTCATTAGATGTTCTTTTTCAGTCAGTCTTTGGTTTGGTTAAAGGAAACTGCTCGATTAAGTTTATAAACCAGAGCTGGAAAGGTTTGGAAACGAACCTGATCCACATTTGAAACCAACATCAGAAACATGTGTCATCCAGGTTCCCGCCCCCCTGAGATCTTTGTTTTCAGACTTCCCTTTACCGTCAGTTGCTATTTGTCGACGCTAAGGCCTGAAACCCGCAACTTCCTGTGTGCGGCGTCCGGCTCTCGCTGCTTGTTTGTTTGTGATGATGCTGATGAGCCGTGTTGGTCGCAAGCACAGCGGCGGGTTCCTCCCCCACATGTCTTACGATTAGTCATAGAAGTTGGAGGAGGATGGAGGGGATGAAGATGGGGGCTGCTGAGCATGGCGTTGCCTGGGAACAGACAGGGGAGGAGGTGGCGAGGTGGTGCTTTTATTACCAATGAATTAGTGTCGTTTTCTTTTCACACGCCCACTAACTAACCTCCCCCTGGCCTCCCCTCTCTACACCCTAAATGGTTTGTGGCAGGCGGCTCCGCCCTCCCGTAACCCACCTGTGCACGGCACTGACGGGGGTGTCGCCCCCTGCAGCCATCAGGTGCTTCAACTTAGCCATAAACTGTCAGTGAACTTCTGAACTCTGAGACCCCAAACTGATCCTGAACCAGGATCACCAACGCCAGGACAGATCCCAATTTACTACAAGAATAACAGAAACAATCTAAAAATATGAAACTTATGATCATGTAAACTTCAAGTAAGGAAAGCGTGATGTCAGGAAAGTCCAAAATATGAAGCAAAACATTAACACAGAGGATATCAAACTAGTGAAAATTTCAGCTTTTTATAAAATATAAAAGCTTTCCAGTTCAATAATATGACAATTCATTTTTTAATAACTTCTAAAATAACAAAAACTGCAAAAGTTAAAAAAACAAACCTACAAACAGTCTTTTATTTTATTTTAATTATTTTCCTTTCTTTTGTTCGTGCGTTGTTACTTATTTTACTTATTTCCTTAAAGGGCATGCGTCAGATTTTTAAACTTAATTATATAAATATTTACTAATTCCGGGATATCAGATTTTTACGGCATGATTATCGTAGCTCAAAGAATTCCCGATAACAAGAAAATTCATCACCAAGACTCATTTTTAATTCATTTCATTTTTCACTTTATTTGTGGCAAATTAAATATTCTAAAACTGAACTATACAAAAGATTTTATTAATCTTAGAAACACAATCTGCACATTTCATCACTGAATGTGTATTGTGAATATTTCACTGTGATTTCTTTGGCTGTAAATGTTAGTGAGCCTGCTGGTAGCCTGATCTGAGCTCATCGCTGTTCTCATAAGTTTCAAGTCCCACTGAAAAAAACACAAAGTTTAAAACTAAAGTTCAATTTTGGGTTAAAACAATAAACCCAGCCATGCTAACAGATTAAATTATCCGTCATTCGTTAGCTAACGTGTGAGCTGCATCGCTCAGAGTCTCGCTCATCACGTCCAGTTTCAAGCCAACAAAACGGCAAAAATGAAAACATTAAACCCGATGTGTCACGATGCACGCAGCTTCATAATGAGACTTTACAGACCCTGGTGTGACATCACAGTGGATAAGTCCATCTTTTATATACAGTCTATACAACTGCTGCGGCTGTATGCACTGTAACCTATGGTTGGCTAGCTGTGTCTTCATTCAGCGACTAGTGAGCAACACCCAGATGAAATCCTCAAATTTAACTCAACTAAACTGGACTTCTGTAAATAAGCAGACTGCAGATAACGGAGATCGTTTTCAGAATTATCTGTCAGATAATTGCATTTTAATTAGTGTCAGTTTAGCTTTTGCTTGAAAAACGACTCATCGTTTTATTTTATATGAAGTTTTTTTGTAGTTTCTGTTCTCACTGCCCCAGGACATGAAATGACATGAAGATAATAAATGTGAACAGCTCACACACTGGAGGTCATGAGTAAAAACTTTATTCAAACAGACGTAAAGCTTCGGGTCAGGCTGTTGAAGAGCTTCTCTTGTATTTGGAGAATGTTCGAGTTGATAACAGACTTTCAGGTTTAATGACCTCGGTGTGTTTTTGCCTCCAGCCTCTTTTTTAAACCTCTGTAGTGATGGGTTTAATTTACGACCCATTCAGGAATCTTATCTCCACCTTCAGCCCGTAAACTAACACCTCAGAGCCGCACTTCAAAGCTGCCGAGGTGCCAAAAACCTGCCCAGCGCTTAAAGGGGAAAGATGTGCAGATACGTGAGGTCTCATAGATTATGATAGGGAGGGTAGAAACATTAGCTGAAAGGAGCTAAACGTTCCTGCAGCTGGGAAAAAGGCCACGTCGGCCCTGGAGGAGTTTGGAGCAGTTTTGACAGGAAAACCAGTTTCCACATCAGGACGGAGACGAGGGGGTCTGAGCTGCAGGCTCAGGGTACTGCACAAATATGAGCTGCACATCACATCTTTAGGTATTTCATGGCTCTCTTGTTTTAACAACAATCATCTTAAGAACATCATCCGAGCTTTGTTGAAACACCGTATACGAGTGTTTCAGCCCTGAGAAAGAATCAGAAAGTCCAAGCTTCAAATTCCAAGGCTGAAAAATAAAAAGTGGGGTTGGATCTGAAACTTTGAGGCCTTCACAGACCAAGAGAGATGCGACAAATGTTTTAACACATGAAACATTTGGACAAATTTTACACGTCTGGGTAATTGAACCAGAAGTTTAAGACAAATATTTCTTGCTGCCTTCTTACATGTGGAAAAGGTAGAATGAATATTTAGATAATCTCTTGCTGTTGGTTGGCTATAAAGAGCTTAATGTTTTTATTTGTTTCTATTTTCTAATGTTAAGAAAATAAAACCAGAGACCGTCTAATTAAAAAACCTCTGTGGAAAAATTCTGCAACAGCAAACATGACCAAGTAACTTAAAGAGGGAAAAATTCAATTTCTCAATTTGAAGGAAGGGACCTGAAAAACCTGCGAGCTTTCTGTTGATCCAGTTTTTATTATTGGGGACCATTAAAATTGACCATATTTTACCTAACATCATAATAACAGTCTGGGGGTGTTTCAATATGGCTGCCAGTTGTTGAGACTGGCTCATAGAAGGACGCGACACGACGGCTAATGTAGGAAAAACCATATTTGTGTGTTTAGGATTATTGGCTGGATGGTACTTTGTGTTATTTCTGTTATTAACATAAATCAGAACCACGTCTTACATGACTTTAAATATTTGTTCAGCCAAACTGGAGATGACTCGATGATGAAAGCAGCGGCGAGTTGTGTTTTCTGCCGTCCTGCGTTTTCATGTCGTGTTTCAGGACCAACAATCTTTCACAGCCTTTCATCATCTGACGAGTTCGTCAGTGTAAATAAGCCATGTGTTGTTCGGCTGACAGCAGACGGCACGCTCTGTCATCATCATCATCGCCACGTTCTTCTTCTTTTCTTCTTCTTCTCTCTCTGAGTCTTTCTCCACAGATCGTCTGTACAGTTTGCTAATTAATGCTGTCACACCTCTTCCTGAAGTCTCTAATTAACGAACAGCAGCGAGGGGCTCATGATTAATTGCACTTCAGCGAGCAGCGAGTTTAGCAGCTGATGTTGGACATCCAGCAGATCTTCGCCTTAAATCGTGTTCCTGATATTTCCCAGCTTCACTCGACTGAAACTGAAGTCGAGGCATTAAAAAGCTTCTCAGCTGCGTATTAAAATGTTTGCGAGGGTTAAACGTGGAACTGCAGGATTTAAAACAGCTCACATGTTCATCCTTACTCAGTAACTCAGCTTCCAGCCTCTGTTGGGTCTGACCATGAAAACAAACGCGCTGAATTCCCATGTAGGAATGGCACACAAGCCACAAATAATCAAACCTGCTATGAACGCCTGCAATTCAACTCAAATGCCAAAAAAACTTTAGATATTGTTGACTGCTCTGTTGCTGCGTGTAATAAAGTTTTATTGATTTCAAAGTTTAGTCCCTGTGGAATCAATAGTAATCAATAAATGTGGAGTAATAAGTCGTGTTTGTTCTGTTCCTTCTGTCCCCTGGAGGTCCATCTTTCCCAGCACCACCTCCTCCTGTACCCGTGTGATTATTTTAACCTCGTCTTTTACGTCTGTGGAGGTTTTTCCCTTTAAAGTCGGTTTGTTTTACTTGTGTGTGGTCACACAGCTCAGGAGGATGGAGGTGGTGGTGGCAGGGGTGTTCAGAAACTGACATTTTTATGGTAACAGTCGCCGTCTCTTGGCAACACACTCAAAGACCCGTACGCATTGATGGAGCACAATTGTGTTTGGCACCAGGAAAGTGTTAACTGGCTAATCCCTTACGGCCGCCCAGATGCCGCCCGCTGCTAATTCACTGCTCCGCACAAACCGGCCAGTGTTTACACACCAGAGCTCGGTCACTGCGGGGGGAGGAAAAGCTCTTCACACGAGCTGCTGGCTCTCAGCGCTCAGAGGAACAGAGTCCATTAAACAGAAACCACCTGCAGGATCTATGCTGAGCTACTCCCAGGATTTAACAATAAATTACACCTTAAACTTTAACTGCAGAATCAATGCAGCCATAAGTGTCTGCACATTAATCTACTACAAAATTTACACTCAAAACAATGTGAAACTCCTGGGAGTCAATGAACATCTAAGAAAGATGATTGTAGATTTACACAAGATGTGAAGGTCTCGTGGAGTCGTTGCTAAACAGCTGCAGATATACTTCAGTAGAAGTTATTTTAATGCGTCACCACTTTGCCAAGAGTCTGGAAGAAAACCCAAACGGACCCTCATGAGCGCCCAGTGGTTAGGATGTTAATAACAGAGGAACCACCAAGGCTCTGCCATGAACTGTAAACTGCTGCAACACCAGCATCACTGTCCACAGTGAAGCCAGCTCTACATCACCATGGACACGTGCAGGGAAGAATTTGGTTTTGGCTCCAAAAATAACACCTTCAAGTTTGACTGACACCTGCAGCTGCCCACACGAAGTTCTACGATCAGACGAGACAAAGATTGAGCTGCAATGACGAGAGGTTTGTTTGGAAGAGTAAAGGTAGGAGCACCGTACCAACTGTCAGGCCTGGTGGTGGCAGCAGTTTCGCTATGCTGCACAAAGTGGATGGAACAATGTTGGAGGAGGTCTACATCCAAACTCTTCAACTTCACCTCAAAAGAAAAACAGCTAGATGGTTGAAACTTGCGCTTGGATCCCACGCACATCAAAACCGGGTTTGGAAGGCATAAATATAAATTCAAACTTGTGCATCCAATAAAGATGTTTCTGACGTAGACTGTGACTTTTCACAAACTGCTGTGGGAATCATCATAGTTTTGACTCAAACATGAGATTTTTGCAGTTTAACTATGAACAGGGCTATGAACCGTTTTTAATTAATAGACGACTAAAATAAACACAAATAAACTTGATTATGTTTACATTATTCAAGTGACATGGTTTCAGTATCCGGTTCAGGTTTAGGAAGAGGGCTTGGTTTGTGTTAAAACACTTCCTACTTCCTGTTAAGCTCTGGGTTCTTGGTTGTCATGGTGACATCTACGCTTTTTCTAGACAAAACTGACACTGCAGACTTTACTTTTGGTCTCTACTAGAGCAGCTTTGCATAAATCACAGTTCAAGGTAAATCTTGCCTTGAACTGGATCTCGGTGCCGCTTCAGCAAGAGGAGGAAGTGCCAAGTTCAGCTCACGGTCTCTTGGACGCTCTGTTAGCGCCGTTAATCGCACAGGAGCCGCATTATTGGTCAGATAATTACATAAGAAAATGCCCCAACAGTACAAATGTGTTATCATTGTCAGACTACATGCGTGAAAGCTGAAGTATCCAACTTTATTTGCCCCTTTTCTTCAGGTTCCAAGTAAATGTGAAGGATAATGAGAAGCTAAAGGCGCTTAATTAAAAGGTTAAATGCTGCAGTTGTGTCACAGTAATGACAACAAGATAAAAGTTACAAAAGCTGAAAATAATGGATCACATGATTGGAGCACTGAACTCCTGCTAAATGTGATATGGAAATGTTTGTAGTGCCGCGGCCGCTCGACATACCAGGTTAATGTTATCTGAAGGGAAGTCATCGTCCATGGTTCATGTTTTACACTCGTGTGTAACACGCATGTTTGTGGAGCGTTTCCATGTGAACGTGCTGCACTGATGGTTCACACCCTGAGAATATATTAATGTGACTCGGCACTAACGTGAAGCGGGACTCGGTCTTCTTCTGATTTACAGTCACGACATGTTGAGGATCCTCACAAGTGTGAAATATTTAGTAAATAAATTTGGTACGAAGAGATTTTTCTCTTGACATCAGTACATGCTGCATTTATATTTTATTAATATCCGAGTTGATGTATAAAGGAGTCACATTTATGTTGATTTACTGTGAATGTTTTTACGAGGTTTTCCATTTCCATCTTATTTTTTTAATGCGATAAATCAAAGACGCGCCACTTCCTGTTTCTCAGCATCTTTTATCCTGTCACACACGTGGAAATTCATCTGATGTAAAGAAAACAAAACCAAAGAAACTGACTTTGTTTTGTAGTCTAACAAAAAAAATCTTAGTTATTAAGTGAAAGGATTATTTTTGAATTCGTTCTGTGTTCACTCTCTGTTTCACATTTTGTTTGTTTTCACATTTAGACGTTAAAACTGAGTCAAAGTTTATCGATGACGTTTTCTTACAGCGTAATATTAAATGAAACATGTCGGGTCTGCTCAACGGGACTTTTTACGTTCAGTCAAAAACCTGATTCTGATATCAGCTCACTGCACGAACATCAGTGAACTATGACAAGAACAAATCTGCAGTCACAGGTGACTGAAAAATATTCAAACCTTTATTTAAACTTATATTTATGTTGTTGTCTCACTCAACAGATTTGCCACCTGAACAGGTTAAACATAATTTCACATTTATTGTAAATGTTTTTTGTGTATATAAAAAAAGACAAAGCAAAATAAAGCTTCACTCATTTTTATTTTCTTACTTACCAAATTATAAAGAATAAAGAATTTTTAGTGTGCATTAAATATTTTTTCAAATGATTTTTTTATGATACTAAAATAAAAATGTGTTAAGATTATTCACGCCCATTAGTTCAGTGTGTATTTTTATGTTGCTGTCTTATTAAATAAACGATTTAGCATTAAAATGCAGCGCAGCATTGATGAACTGTGTGAGACGGTGCGTTGGTCCAGTTTTAATATCTGAGCACGTTAATGTGTTCCAATAGAAACAGTCTGAGGGTTCATTTAATCCTGATTTAATAACACTGAGCCTGAAATGTGAATCTCAGCTTCCCAAAATGAACTCTGATTTTATATTTGGCTGCACTGAAATGATCACCTATAAATCACTGACAGAAGTTCAGTTTCTCAGCTGCTGCTTTGTGAAAGTGACAAAGAAATGTTAAAAATAAAACGGGCGAGACAGAGAAACCGTAAAATCTCATTTTAAAACTGGTTTGTTGTCGGAGGCCTCCGGCTCCAAATCTCAGGAATACAGACGTACTCGTACTTCACGACAGGAGGCCTACACTTTGATAAAACGGTTTGAATTTAAGGTACCTTTGATCTTGGGTTTATATATAACAGAAGGGAAACAAGAAGTAGTGTCAGGCTGTTAAAATACCTGAACAGGTGAAATTTCACAGAGTGAGGAGTTCAAAGAAAATACAGCTGTTACCAGGTAAACTGCTGAGTTTATGTAACACCTGGTAAAGCAGATTTATTAAACCACATTTCAGGTTACAAGAAAAATAAATTTAAAAAGAATTCTGCAGTTAAAAGAAAGTCAGCTTTAAGAGCCACGTTTACTGAGATTAAAGGTGCGAATCTAAATTATTCTTAATTTAATTTTAATTTGATTTAACAAAGATTGTGAAATAGTCATAACTTTTTCTACTTTCATTTGTTTTTTGTGACTATTTCACAATCTGCTGTGATATTGGGCTGAAATATAATAAATATCCCACTCAAATAAAAAATGTCACTTTGTGATTTTAAGAAAGGGAGAAAACAGCAGGTTAGAGGTTAAATGTACAAACTTAGAGGACTGAATTATAACTGCACAAATCCACGAAAGCTGAAAATGTTAAAAATGCACTCGGACTGGTTTTATTTCCTGTATTTTTGCCCATGAAGGTTTCTTTAATGGATCTGGATGAGCAGACACAGCGAAGGGAATAAAAAGCCCATTAGTCATGTTCATGCTTTTCAATGCCCCCAAAATGAAAATAATCATTTAAAAAAAACATACAAACACTGGATTATTCTCTGCTTTTCAGACGGAGGAGCATGCAGCAGTACAAATACACAGACAGCGGCTCATTGTAACACCAAACCTTTAAATCAAACCAACATGGCCTCGCTACTCAATAAAAAACATCTAAAGTTGGTCTTTAAAAAGTGCTTCAGAGACATAGATCCTTGCATTCAAACCTCTCCGGTGGGTTTTTAGACTGTGACATAAATATATGCTTTTACGTTTCATCTTCTCTGCGATTGTTCATATCGATTATTACAAAATAAACTCGATTGAGAAAGGAAAAAACAGCGGGGACATATTTGGTTGTTCACACGCCTGCCGGCTTCTTTAGGCAGATTTTCCTCTTGAGTTTTACAAATGGGATCAAATTAACCTCCTTTTAGGTTTAACTTTTGTTTTGGGGGCAGAAAAGAAACGGAGAGGCTCAAGAGGGAGAAAAATCTTCTGGAGTCATTAATCTGAGGGTTTCTTTGAGTCCGAGAAGAAAAGGCTGCAAACACAAAAGATCCGGATAATTTGTCTGTGCGGGATCCACCGAGCCGTTAAACTCAGTCACGGTGAAGCGAAGGAATGTGGAGCAAATTTGTTTCTGACCTCGGTGGAAAAGAAAGCCAGTCGATCATTTTGATTAATTCTGTGGAGGTCAGAGGTCAGCCTGCGGTTTCCTAAACTCTCTGCGGTGGAAGTTTTTTTTTTTTTTTTTTTTTTTTTAAATATAGAAAAAGCGGAGCAGCCCCCGTCAGTGCACCGCCACCGCGGACTGCAGCGCTTCTCCGGGGCCGCCCGGGCTGCTCTGGCCGGTGGCTGTCTGCGGGGAGGTGGGGCTCAGAGACTGGGGCGAGTTCGCGAGGAAAGCCGGAATGTGCGCGGGCAGCCCCGGCAGGCCGGGTACCGAGGCTGGGGAGGGTTTGATCGGCACCGGGATGGCGGGCAGCGTCTGCCCGCCGTGACAGATGGTCGTGAGTGGCATGCCGTAGGCCGAGTAGTCGCTGGCGGCCATGGAGATGGGGGCCGCAGTCTCCATCATTCCGGAGCCGTACATGTGCGGCCAGGCCGGGGTCAGCTGGTTGTGCAGCGGGTACCCGGCGGTGGAGAAGGCCGCCAGTCCGCCGGGCATCTTGTACTCTCTGGCGATGATGTTCTCGATGGCGAACGGGTGCTTGAAGCTGGACGGCTGCGAGACGGAGCTCAGGTTGTATCCGGCCGGCATCTGCGGGAGGTGCGCGGCTGCGTGCAGCGCGCTCAGCCGCAGCTTGGCCTGCTGCTGCAGGTAGTGCGCCGCATCCTGCGGCTTGCTGGCGGCCAGCGGGTCCGCGGCCTGCATGCTGCCCACCTTGAAGCGTTTCCGGCGCCGCAGGAAGCTCCCGTTCTCGAACATGTCACCGCAGCTGGGGTGCAGAGCCCAGAAGCTGCCCTTGCCGGGCTGGTCCGGCCTACGGGGGATCTTGATGAAGCAATCGTTGAAAGAGAGGTTGTGGCGCAGCGAGTTCTGCCAGCGCTGCGTGTTTTCCCGGTAGTACGGGAACCGGTCCATGATGAACTTGTAAATCTCGCTGAGTGGGAGCATCTTCTCCGGGCAGCTCTGGATGGCCATGGCCGTCAGGGAGATGTACGAGTACGGAGGCTTCTGGTCGCTGTACGTGTTCCTCCCGGGGCGCGGCATTTTGTCCTGCCGAGCCGGACCGGGATCCCGTCAGAAGAGCCTCTCTTCGCTTTGTTTTCGGAAACTTTCTCCAAACTCTTCACTGCGCCTTTACGCATGAGACGGAAACCGCCGGCTGTCCTGGACGCATGCTCCCAGTTTTTACGCACAGCTGGTAGCGAAACTTTGGGAGAAGTTGAAGCGGTGGGTGCTCCTCCTCTCCTCCGCTTGGGTGGCAGGTGCAGCGCGGTGTCCGTCCTCCTGCTGCCCGCTGGTGAGCTGCGCTAAGCGGCTGCTGCTGCCTCTTCCATGCCCCTCTCAGATCTGTCCCGTGCGCGGTGACAGGAGCAGAAAAGACCCCCGGTGAGGAGCTTCATTAATGGGCCACTTCTGCGCCATCACATGATCACAGCCAAGAGGAGGAGGAGGGAGGCGGGGGTGTAGGGGGAAGCGGGGGGCACACCGTGCTGTCATTTACACGGTGAACCGACACGAGTCTTTCATTTGAAGCTGCAGCGGAGAAAGAGCAAAAGAGAGGAGCACGACTGTCGGGAACGTGTGCGCTGAGCGGAGGTGTGTTGGCACCGTTTTACGCGCAGTGTGTGTCTGTGTGTGTGTGTGTGTGTCGGGGGGTTGTTTGTGGCCTCTCGCACCAATTTGCATTGACTAATAGAGCCGCTGAGAGCTGCTGTGTGAGCGCTTTAATTTGTTTTATTTGTCTTTTTGTCGTTTGTCTCTGTTCACAGAACCGTTACGAAGCTTCTCTCCAAACATCCAGGTATCTTTCACAGAGTCTGAGCTGATGAAGACGAGACTTCTCTCACTGTGGGAGAGAAACTCCTTTAATAAGCTCCAGTTTTTCCACTTTCCTTGAACTACGGAATTAAAGGGAATTTCCACGAAATTTAAACAAATTATTGTTATAATTATTATCCACAGCTCTGTGTGGAAACAACAACCCTGAACTTTAAACAATGAGTTTATAATTTCTGCGATTAATTTCATACGATTAACCCTTTTTGCTTTTTTTCTCCCGTTTTTGCCCAAATGCCACATTTATCTTTTTTTTCTAAAATAATAGGCAGATATTTTTAAGGAGCCTGTAAAGCTTTGAGTCTTTTTTCCTCAGATGGATCTGAAGGTTCCGCCTTAAAGTTCTTAATCATTTTTATTTTACTCAGCAAAGCTTCATTTTTCATCTGAACTGATCTGTCAGTATAACTCTAATATAATGCAATTTAATTAACGTATTATAATCTTAATATCTGATATTTGTAGCACATACATTTATTTTATCTAGTAATTTACAATTAAAAATCTTATTGATCGTTAAAGAGACAGAATGATTTCATCATCCTGAAAAAAGACTTGTCAGTTTTAAAATAAAGGAAATAGTCTAGCAGATATATTGCCATATATTATTATTATTATTATTATATTAACACTGAAAAATGTTTTACCAAATGTATTTATTTGCAGAACTTATTTCTGAGACTTGATATATTCTCAAGTCATTTTTGTGCAAGAATCATCTGATGATGAGTTAATTTGTTGACTGATTTTATGATCTTACAATACGATCAGTTATCAGTAAAAACTAAAGTTGTTTCTTCAAAACAAAACTAATGATCACTCTAAAAAGCTGCAGCATTAAATCTGATTTTCTTCTTCATATTTTGGTCATTAATTATTGACGTAACGGCTGCTTTCATGTCCATTGTTTTCTTTTTGTTCTTCATCGTTTCATCGTGTCAGTTAAAGTGCAGCAGAAGGAGGATTAAACTGGAGGAGCCCCGGGGTTTAACAGTCCCAGAGGAGGGGGGGGAGGGGGTGACACCAAACAGCTACTTTCACACGTCTGACCTTTGACCTGTGAGCTGATAATGTGACATGAGAGGGTTTCATACAGAATTATATTGTGTTTTTTATTGTTTCCACTTGTTTCCTGTTTAATATTTTTGATTTTGGTCATTTCATTTTCTAGTTTCAGTTTCCTGTTATCATTTATTCCAGTTACTCTTATTGTTGGTGCTCATCACTTTAGTTATTCTCTGTTTTTTATTTATATTTTATTTTATTTATTCAGTGCATTTTAGGTGTTTTCATTTTAGGTTTTTTTGTTTATTTTTTAAATTGATGAAAATTCATTTCAGTGTCATTTAATTCTTGTATCATCATTTATGATTTCATTCATTCATGTTGCATTAGGCTGTGAGTTTAATTTTTCTGGTGACTTAAATACAAATAAAATAAATTTAGTTTTCAAAAACTGATTAAAAGAATTTAAATGATAAAATCAGTTTTTTATGATGTGATTTTATTTTGGTGCTGAATGTAATAAGTTCTGTGATTTATGACTTATTGATAATATTCAGCACGTAGCTGCAGATTTTATGGTCAGTGTGATAGTTTTAGTTAAATTAGGTCACTGCTTCCTCTTAAGGTTTTATTGAAAACTCTTTGAGCGCTGTTTTTTTTTTTTTATAAAATAAAAACTGTTTTAATGTATATTTAGTTTAAAATGTTTGACAAAACAATTTTTTCTTGTAAAAAAAAAAAATCAGTGTTCACTTAAAAGTAATATCCAACATAATAAATATTGAATACAAATGCAATAAATACGACTCATTCTTATAAAAATTATCCATACTATATTGAATGAGCCAGTTTATATTTTTTCTGCAGCAGTGGTTTTTACATTTTTTTTATTATTATTATTTAATGTGAGCAAATGAAAAACACATTTTAAAGGTTCTCCTAACCTGCTGAAGCTGTAATCCCAATTATCATAATTAATCCTCGTTACGTAATATGCTTTATTAATTATATTTACACTGAAAACAGACAAATAATATCAGAATTACAAGTAAAGGGAAGAACAGCCTTTTCACTTTTAATGCTATTAATGAATCAATGTATTGATCACTATTGGCAGGTACAGCCGGGAGCTTTTGAAGCTGTTTTGGTCTCACCTCTGACTGAGATAAATAAAGTTGAACTGAATTAAACACCACCTCTAATATTATTATTATTATCACTTACAGGTTTGTGATGCAAACATTAATAGCACCTGCAATGACGATAACAATCATCAGCAGGTATAAATATTCAGCCGGCTGCAGTTAATTAGCAGCAGGAGGATTCTCATTAACGGCTCTGTTAACTGACTAAAGCAGAGCTCAAAGCAGCCGACAGCAGAGGAGGAAGAGGAGGAACACCTAACCCTGTTCAGGTTTCATCCCCACGGTCCACTGAAATGTTCCCCAACATGTTCCCTGACATGTTCGAGGTTTTCTGTCTCAGCTCTGAACAAAGACGGCATGCCACCAAACATTTATCAGAACAAATCTTCTAACATCTGCTTTCAAATCAGTTCATGTAAAATTGTTTTCAGTATGAAAAGGTTTGATGTTATTCAGCTATAATGCTGTACTCTCCAGGGGTGTTCCCGTGATTTCTTTTTAATGGGGGGTGGGGGCTCTTAAAAATGAGGGACTACACATTCCCCATCACTTTTACATGTGGGGGTGTGTTGTCATTTATCTGACTTTGTGGGGACCCGTTCACGTTTCAAACTTTGCGGGGACATTTGCAGAACCCGAGGAGATCTTCACTCTGTGATAGAGCATCAAAGGTCTGGTTTTAAGGTTCAGGTTCAGGCTGAGGGTTAGCGTCCCAGGAATGCATTATGTTACTGAGGCTCCCACAAAGGCAGAAAAACATACGTGTGTGTGTGTGTGTGTGTGTGTTTGAGGGGATTCAAAATGCAGAGCAGCAGTGGCGGTGGTACTTGAGCACGCTTCTCATCATCTACCAACACTTCAGCTGCACTCAGGAAATAAGCACGACCTCACACACACACACACACACACACACACACACACACACACACACACACACACACACAGCTGTCTTTGTGAGGACCTTCGTTAACACAATGCATTCCTGGGACATTAACCCTAAAATTGGAATATGATCCTAAACTGACCCAAACCCTCGTCTGATGTCACAAACAGAGCTTTGAATCTTTGTGGTAACATCCAAACTTCTGCAAATACACGTCCATACTTCTAAAACCAGTCCTGCTCTTTCCAGGTGTCCGATAAATGTGCGCACATTGCAAACTAATACCCCCCATTTTCCAAATAATCATCTTCTTTTTGCCCAACTGTTGTTATTTTTCAAACATATATTTCAAATGGTGTCGGGAAACAAAAACCCAGAAGCTCAGAGGAAATTTCTGTTTCGGACTTTTATCGACAAACAGGAAAAAAGTAAAAATCTGTTTGTGGTTCTTCTGTCACGTTGACACAAACTCATTAACCTGAACCCGTGTTTCTCCTCTAAATGTTCCTCATCCAGGCACCAATTTGTGACGGATTAATGACGACCCTCCCACCGCCGCAGATTTGCCAGGCCCTTATTATGAAATGAATGAATGGGTGCCACCGAACGTGTCATAGCTGTTACCGCCCAGCACGTCGCCCACCGTCCCCCCACCTTCCTCCAACCCCCAGTCGGAGCTGCTGGCCTCCATTAGAGCTGCTGATTTATCAGGAGGAGGACACAATTCAAAACAATGTAAATCACTCAATTATAGTGTTTGGACACAGCGGCTTGGGCGGGGCTAAACAGACACTCCACTATCCCAATATTACTACAGACAGTCAACTCACCACAAAGAATGCGAAAATTAAAGGACTGATCAAAAATATATAAAAAAAAAAATATATATATATAACTGTTAAAATCTGAAGGTCAAAGGCCATTGAGCCTGGGTTAAAGACTGAGGTTGCAGGTTCGATTCCCAGCTCTCTCATGCTCGAGTGGTTCTTTGCCTGTGGGAGGTGATCACTTCAATTAAATCGCTGATTAAGCAGATTGGAGGCTGATTAGTAAACGAGCAGCGGCCTTCAGGAGAGCTGCTGCTAATTAGTGAGGCGATTAGCGTGTGAAGAGCAGCGAATGAGGCGTCAGCGCTCGTTAAGAGCCACACTGACAGATTATTACTCCATCGGGCTGCCAAAATGCTGCCGCGTCACAGCGAGATGTCGCAGACGACGTCCAGGAAGGCTCCTTTCAATCTCGAGGCATTATCCTGGACTTTTTATTATCATCAAATTCTCGTGTTTCATCTTCAGCTCCTTCCTGCAGCGGCTGGTTTGGACCTTTTTACCCTGATGGGAAACATCCGATTAATACTGAGAAGCACCGTTAATGAGGAAATCAAGTTTGGTTTGAGTGTTCTTGAAGTGTACCTGAGCTTTAGCGAGGAGAGGCATTGTCTCTGTGCCATTTCTAACTTTTTCTTTCACGGCAGTATTTTTTTTAAAGCACAGAGTGGACAGCAAATTGAGCCACGGCTGACTAACGTAGAAACCTATTAAGTCTATATATAAATGCTAAAGTTCACTAATTTGACTCGTTTGTTTCTGTTTCTCAAATCTCCTCCAAAGTGCACCCAGTATTCCTGTTTTGGACCCCGGAAGTGCCAAACTAGTCCTGACTCCTTTAATGGTCAGGTTCAAGTGGAGTATGAAGGACGGGGAGTGTTCCCCTATTATTGATTTCATTGTATTGTGGATTTATCAAATTTTAATAAAGTTATATTAAAAACAGCAGATAAAACAACAAAACAACCATCCCACAGAGAAAATACACAGAAAGGTGCCAAAATCACCCATAAACACACCGGGTTGAACAAACCCGGCGAGGAGCAAAGAACTACAAAAGGCCAAAAACAACTACAAAAATGTTCAGGAGCAACATGAGGTCAGTTTCTGCAACAGTCACACCAGATCAGCTGATATTCTCTTTAACAGGGGCCACTAAAGTTGCTTTATCCCGCCCACATCTGCAAGCCACTCTGAAACCCACCTCCGATCCAGCGCTCGTTTATGAGGTCATCCTGCTTCCGTGGAAGCACGGCGGGTTCCCAGGATGGAGTCTTATAGCCTGATCACTGCAGGTGGGAACATCTGTGATTAGTGAGGCCACTGCTAACAAACACAAGCTAATAAACAGAACTTGGGAAAAGACAAATGATTTCATGCTTTCTGATAAATCATGAGATATACTGGAGGGCAGAGGTGATATGCGTCTGAACGCAGAAGTGGTCTACAAGAAATTTACTTTCCTTCCTGCGGCAGGAAGGAGCTTCAGTGCGTCCTCTCACCCGATGCTCCAACATACACATTTAAAAAGTTTCCACCATCTGCTGAAGATCATGTGACGAAGTGAAATCTCCACAGACATCATGACATAAATTAAAAGTCTAAATGTGGCCGTGGTATTTGTGAAGCTGGAGGATTAGTGTGGATCGTTATTTTCAGCGTCTTCCTCCTCTGAGCTTGTGAAGTGCTCCCTGCTCGGCCCTGTTACCTGATTAGCTTCTTCATAAATGCAGCCGATCGCGTTAACATGCATGAATATCGGCAGCCGCCTCGTCGCTCGGGATAGCGCTCCCTAACATTTTGTCCGGCGCCTAATTATTCCATTTGCTTGGATCTGGGTGCCATTTAGATGCAAGGTAATTCAGTGTGGTATAACTCAATTAAATTTCTCCTGACTGGGATTTATGGAACATCAATAGCTCCTCTGTGGGACCAATGGGAACGCTTCCTATTTATCCCCAAGTCCTCCTGATGCTGCATTTCTGCAGCTCAATTAAATAGAGGAGCGATGAGGATGTTTCTGCTGCCTGTAATGAGGACAGACGGGCTCGGCCTCCTCGTGCTGGATTTCAGAGCGGTGGCGTATTAGCGGGAGCTCAGCAGTCATTACCTCTGAAATTAACTTTTAAACATGGCAGAAACTCTCGGCTCTGATTAGACCGAAGAGCTTACGACTCAGTCCCGCCAACAGCGACACATTTACATTTGAACCGTCACTCAGTTTAAAGTCTGCTGGTTGTTTCCAGACGCTAACGCCCCTTCAACATCTGACAAAAACCAACAGTGCTGAGCACTCAATCCTGCACTCTCTGTAATGTCCAGCAGAGGGCGACTCCACAAGAAAACGAGTATCTGTGGGTTCAGTTCCTAGCTCCAGCTGTTACTGACTGACTCTAAAAGTCAGTAACTCTCATGTATTTTTAGTCTTTGCTTCATCTAAACACAACGACACACCTTAGTTTGCAGTTTATTGATTGGTTAAATACATTTGTTCTATTTGCAAGCGTGCACATTTAGTTTGCCTGTGATTTTATAACAGTTCATTTCTTATTTGTGGGTTGTGATTGTGACTGCTCTTTGTTTCTTACCTGCCATGATCCCTGGGAGTTGCCAGACAAAAGATGGTGGCCGGGGTTTAGAGCACTTTAATACGAAGAGGGGCTGATTGGACGGCACCACCACGTCTTGCTGAAGGGGGGAGAATGTGTATTTTCTTCAGTTAAACAAGCATTTGTATTTAACTAAATATGTGAATTCAGACTTTAGTGTTTTTGATTTTCTTCTGTGGTGCTGAGTTTATTAACAAACTGGATTGTACTGCATCGTTTTTGTGGCTTGCAATCGTGTTGTGTTTAGTGACCCCTGCTGTGTTATAGTGGTCTGATCAGCCATTATATATACACACCCTTGTTTATGAACTTCACAGTTCTTTGCCTGAATTTTGTTTCTTGAGCTGTGTCCCAAAACGTAGGCGGCGTCCTTCGGAAGACCCGGCCTTCGTGGTCTACGTGGGCCGGGTCCTTCGAAGACCGAGAAGGCCGGAAGTGCGAGGCTGTGAAATTGGACGGTCTAGCCTTCAGATTTGCGTCACCGCTGTGTCGGTGGAGTTTAATAAACTCGTCCGTCTGCTCCTTGCTATCTAAAATATAACAGGGCACTGGAGTAAACTCTCGACCATCTCACACTTCTGTTTAATCAGTTTTCTGTTTGACGTTTATTCAGCTGTGTGAAAATCCCGGAGGACCCCAACCGATGGATTAATAAAGTTTTATTTAATCTAATAACTTTGATCTCAGCCAAACCGATTTACTCCGGAACAAATAAAACATAGAAAAAGGGTAAAAAATTAAATTTTTAAGTTATCTGAGAGACTTATATATCATGTTTAACCTGAGTAGCGAAAGACAGCGGGGGTCTGAAAACGATGAAGCCGGGAGTCCGCTGCTCTCGCCGGCTCGAGTGACCATTGAGCCCCCCGGCTTGCTATCGAGTGGGTGGGTAACAGACGTCTCTGAAAACGTTGGCACACTTTTCCAAATATGTGATGTCTTGATAAACGAGCAGATATTTGATGTTTACACAGCTACTTTCTCGCCTGAAAATATGTTAAAAGTTTATTTTGTGGCCCAGAAAGATTAATAAGAGTAATTTTAAAACTCAGTAGCTGCCGCCATTATTGGCAGCTGAAATTAGGCTGGGCCGTGCTATGAATTCTGGGATATGGTGGGCCACGAAGGACACACCCAACCCATCCTTCAAATTCCGGGAAATGAAGGACGCATTTGAAGGAGTCGACGAATTGGGACAGCCTTCGTCGCCTGGCTGTGACGTAATCGGCCTTCAAATGCGGCCTCCGGAGGATGCAGCCGACATTTTGGGACACAGCTTTTGACCTCGTTTATGAGGTTCAACTACCAATGAAAACGCAGGTTACCAGTTGCCTAGGCAACTGTAGCCTGGAACACCTGCTAGCGACCAACAGTCACTGCAGAGCGATTTGAGATGAATCGCTTCCTGTGAGGAAGCAGCATCAGCATCACCAACATTTATTAAATGGACTTCAGAATTAAAACAAACTGAGCTCATCAGGAAAGCACTTAGAGGTCACGACTGAGTTCCCATAGACTCTTTCTTTAACCACAGGTATCGCCTCCTGGTGGACATTAAATAGAACAGGACTTCCACACTGGCCGGACTTTATCTCCATATTTTATCATCTCAGGTTAAATTTAGAAAACGTCACGTAACAGTTGTCACATCTTTTTTCTTTTCGTCTTAAAAAAACAAAAATGTGTTCATGATTTTCCATGAAGGTTTTTGTCCGGCTGCTCATGCCGGGTGTCCACATCTCTTTACCCTGGAGCATAGCTGGACTGGCCATCGGGCATACCGGGCATTTGCCCGGTGGGCCGCTGGCGATTTTTTGTTTCTATGGGCCGATGGATTTTTTTATTTATTTATTTATTTTTTTAGGAAGGGTATATATAATGAAAGGTGTTGGATTGGCCAATTGGTCATGATCGACTCTGGGCTGGACCAATTACAGCCGAGGAGGCCGGATGCACCCTCCCCCTTGTTTAGCAATCACGTGATTTTCGCGCATTGCATGCCGGGAACTCGTGGCAAAACAATCCAAGTACCGCATCAAATGCAAGCGTTTGCAGCACCGCAAAACGTTCATTCTCCGGTTCCAATAAATTCTTGCTTTTTCTTTGCCGTACAAAAAAGGAATGTACAAAACAAAAGGAGAACAATGCCGGTCCGTACAAAGACAGACTCGACGAAAAGACAAAGAAAAGATACGAGGAAAAAATCAAAGCAGTGAAAGGGTCAGACCCTTACGAGCACACAGAGGGACAAAAGACGTCAGCGTGCTGCCCAACTTTCACCACGCTCATATTTATAATTACACAGTTCTTGGAGTGAGTGCATACACTCATGAAGTTTAGTAACTTCAGGTCACTGCAACAAGCCCAGGTACAGTTTACTGACGGATGGGTGCAGGACCTTGAAATGCACCGTGTAGAACGAAAGACCATCGTACGAACAGAGGTAAGTTTACCAGTCTCACAAATCGTCCTCATAAATACACATTCGTTAACCGTTTATTAATATAACCTTTGAGCTCAACGGTAATTAATTAGTAGTGGAAATGATTTATGGTTCATTACAGAAATGTAGCAGTGACAATAATATTGTATGCTGTAATCGTACTGGACAATTGGTGATACACAAAAAAACCTGTTTTACCCTGTGAATAAAAGTATATGTTTTTGTCAATGTACCATAATAACAGAAGCGAAACGCAATATTGTGTCAGGACAATTCACTATTTATGCACAATAAACAAAGGAGCATAGCGCGACAATTTCTGTTCAGCGCCAGACTTGCTTGTAACCTATATCACCAATTATGTTAAGAAAAATGACGTATTAACTACTACAAAACACTGACCTTTGTGGGAATGCTTGGAGCAGACTAACCTGTGAGCTGGAGTGTTCTGAGATGTTATATTTGGTATATCCAGACCATCCGTCGGCTCTTACTTCGGAAACATGGCTTAAAAAATTTCTCTTCAACGACGTAATCCGAAAAAAACGATCTCTTTACCCGTCGGCTTCCCGTGGCTGTCATGCGACCGGCTATTGCAGTTAATAATACAACAGCTTCTTGCCATTTTTTGTGTTTCTTTTTATCGCTGTGTGACTGATTTCAATTGAAAGCCTGCGTGCGCTAGTACGTCTTGCCACAAGTTCCCAGAATCCTTTGCGGTTTTACCCTTGAATGACGTCACATTTTCAATCTTTATCCTGGTGGGCCGGTCTCTAGTCAAAATGCCCGGGCCGATTTTTTGTCCCAGTCCAGCCTTGCCCTGGAGGAGGCTGTAAAACCTGCGAGTGGACGAGTCCGTGAAGCTCACGTCTGTCCGAGGACATCGATACTTGAAGAGCAGGCGACTTGTTGGAGATATCGTTAAGTTTTCTATCGGCGAGCGCTGCTGTTTCACCCGTCTCCAGCCACACGTGGCGAGGTACGTCTCTGCCACTGCATTCGAGATGGCGGGGCAACATGGTGGCTAACATCTCTATTTTTAATCTAATAAGTTTATGAGAATGCATCAATTTATTTGAAGACGTTCAAAAAGTATATTTATGAGTACAATAATGTAGTGCTAACAGTGAACTGAATGAAAGCTATTTGAGTCCATTCAGGCGCCGGGACGAGTTGCAGCTTCACAAATCAGAGGGAAAGCCTCCCAGACAGATCCGTGGACGTGGCGGACGCCCACCAATTACAGCCTGTTTTTGTTGTAGGGTCATTATAATTAATGGCAGTCTGGAGCGCCGTTATGATCCACTCAGGTCCTCCACAGATAAAAGCCGTTTGGCATCTGGGCTCCGGCGGCGTGCGGTAAGGAGCCGCCGCCGCTGCTGCTGCTGCTGCATGATACTATGAATATTTAATTAATAATTAGTCATGTAATTCCTCCTCAGGAGTTATTATCCCTCAAACTGGTTTGTGAATTTAATTATTAGCAGCCTTTTTGTTTCCATGTCTCCCTCATTACTGTCAGGATTGATGTAACATAAACTTCATTAAAAATTAAAGTGAGATTCTTTAATTACGGGGCCGCCCTCGCCGAAGCCAGAATTAGCCAACTCAGTGATGTGCAAATGAGAGCATTATTTAAGAAACATGCTGGAAGTAGTTATGCTAATTCGCCGGGGTTCACAGTGGCAGACCTTTCCAGTCGCGGCTGCATATTCATTAAATGCACTATGCAAATTTAATGTAGCAGCCTTAGTAATGCCTTGTTAATTTATTCAGATTTATTGAGTAAGACTTGTAAAAAGTACCAATTTAATTAGCTCATCTCCTCAGACGGCGGCGGTGATCGCTGAGCTTTCTAAAAAGACGCGTCAGAGAGAGAAAAAAAGACCTCAGAGTGAGATGTTTTACAGGTCTCGGGCTTTAAAGGCGATATTTGCTGCACTTATGGGGCCGCTCAGAGAGAAATCACTTAAACTGCCGCTCGTTTCTCCCCGAGGAGGCGTCTGTGTTGACTCTAAAGGCTTAAAACAGGCCGTTTCCTCAACAATTGGGTCGAACCAGAGGCTTTAATGACTGGCAGATCACAGGAGGCCAAAAAACAAACCCAAAACATACAGAGAGACGAAGGAAAAGAGGACGTGACATCTTTTATCTCTGCACGAGAGGTCACGAGGTCAAAAGCTGACGTTTTAATCCTGGAATTAAACTGTAGATATTCTCCAGTCGACGGGATCACTGCTACGCGTCTTTCCTGGACTTCCTAAAAGACTATCAGCAGGTTGGAGCTTTTTCAAAACATAACTTAAATAGCAGAGAGCACAGCTTGAGTTTTAAACGTTGTCATTAAACTCTCGTGGATTACTGACAGTCTGTCACTTGCTTTTCTCGATGGCTGCGTACGTAAGTATATTTTGTGTTTGGAGCGAGTATTGTTCAGATAAATGGGCCCAAACGAGAGGCGCTTAATCCTGCCTCAGCTTAACCAAGTCGTGTGTTCTTAGAACGTATGAAGTGTCCAAGGTTCGAGCCCCGGCTTGAACAGTCCCGGTCGTTGTGTCCTTGGGCAAGACACTTCACCCGTTGCCTACTGGTGGTGGTCAGAGGGCCGGTGGCGCCTCTGTCATTGCGCCCCAGGGTGGGTGTGGCTACAATGTAGCTGCCATCACCAGTGTGTGAATGTGTGGATGACTGGTGCGTAAAGCGCTATACAAATACAGGCCATTTACCATTTACTGATGTGTTTGTGCACCAGATGAACACCAGGAAGTTGAAATTTCTTGTTTTCAAGCTCATTTTAAAGCCATCCGTCACATTTACTAACAATCATGGATGTGAATGTATTTCAGCACTTTGTGAGTCTTTGCCCGGCGTATTAAGCTGCTCATACGTCCTAATGGTTTTAGGTAACGCTCTCATTTGTACAGACAGGTGCTGGTAAAGCTGGAGGGTCCAGCGCGGTGCATTTACATCGGAGCCTCTTCCTGATCTTAGAGACGCAGTTTGCTCCCCTCACAGCGGCTCCAACCAGCGCTGTGTAAAGACCATCATTTCCTTTTGTCCTGCGCTGCACTCTGTCTTTATTATTGCATAACAGAGGAGTAAATACAACAGATTCATCCTCTCTAATGACTTCCTTGTTGGCCAACGCTCCCTCGGCACGTAGTTCCGGTTTGATGGATGCTCCGCGGCCCAGCGAGCGCGAGCCAAAACGCCGCTGGGAGACCGGAGCAAAGTGACAAAAACAACAACAGGACAAAAACAAAAAGGTTGTGCAGAGATGGCGGGGGGATTGTGTGAGGAGCGCCTCGTGTTTTAGACGCATTAAGAATGTAATGTGCTATTACTCTGTGAGATATTCCTCTGGGCTCAGCCGATAATAGAGCGGAGCTTCAGGACTCACCTGCCGCCAACAAGGGCCCTCGATGCGCCGCCACCTTAATACCGAGCGCTCCTCGGCCAAAAATTGACATCGTCTAGAGAGCAAAGCAATCAGCCGAGCCGGTGTTACTGAGCGTTTACGCCTGAGCTGAGCCCGCCACAGCAAATCTTGACCTTAAAGAAGCCCGTTATTTCATTTTTCTTTCAGACAACTCTGTAAAGCTCTGAAAGAGCGGCGGGCGGCGGGGATTTCCTGCAGGTGATCTGTGGGTTTAATCCACTGATTCTCCAATCTGTTTTCTCCTGATGGCGCCCGAGGAGGCGGCGAGAACACGGGGAGAAAGACACGTGTTGATATACGATCTGACAGAGCCCACAGCCTGTTTTTCAGAGTAAAAGCTCTGGAGATCAGTGGAGGTAAATGTAAAGGTGGCTCAGCTGCGAACTGAGGATCGGCGGCGGCACGGAGCAGAAACACTCGTTAACCTGTGAGGCTTAGAAGCCTTCAGCCCGGCCTCTCTGAGGAGGAAACATTTTACTGAGGAGCGGTCCACAGCACAAACACAGACACGAACCCTTTTTTGAAAAAGCTATTATTATTGTTTTGCAGGTCTTTCATTTCTGTCATTCACACAGAAACGTCTCGACTTAGAGACACATGAGTTCAGCGTATCTGCGGGAACTTTGAATTAGAAATATGTGAATACTTTGTAACTAAAGAGACACAAGAAATGGGAGGAAGACATTTATGACACGCTCCAAACGTGCTTAAAATCTCGTGATGTAGCTGCAGCCCGTGGCCTCGTGGTGGCGTCACACCAAATAGGTACAAGTGGAAGAATCACTCTGGGCCAGCAAAGCTGTCATATCAAGCTATCAATACATTAACGATTAACCTGGTCTGCCGCCTTCTTCCTGCCATGACAGCGTTTGACTTTCCCAAAGCACGGGAACTGTTAGCCTAACCACAGCTCTGTGGCTCATTGCGCATGTTTCTATCCAGCCATGCTTTTACTGCACTCACAGTGACTTTAGGATCACTATATGCTGAAAAATGAAGTTGCTGTTAATCAGATGTTTCCAGATGTTACTGCGTAATGGCTCAAACTTTTCTCGGTTCATAATTCATCTTTTTTTTTTAATTTATAAGATTTCAAGTTCAAAATTACATTAAAATCACTCCAGACAAAGGAAAAAAAATTATAAAACAAAAACATCCAAGCACAGAGAAGAGAAAACAAAACAGCAAAAAAAGAAGAAAAAACCCCCCCACAGGTCATCCATCCACTTCCACTTCTCCTTTTCTGGGTCACGGGGGGTGCTGGAGCCTATCCCAGCTGTCATCAGAGATGGGCAGTAACGCGTTACTGTAATCTGATTATTTTTTTCAAGTAACGAGTAAAGTAAGGGATTACTATTGCAAAAATGGTAATTAGATTACTGTTACTTTCCCGTAGGAACGCTGCGTTACTGCGTTACTAAAACCGTGATTTTTTTGCGAGAATGTCTCATGACAGTGACGTAAGCGAGTGCGCCGTTAGTGACAGCAGCTGCGTGCAGATCAACAATGGATCACATATCGAGTGCAGAGAGAGTATGAGCGTGCAGCGTTTAAAGCGTGGAAGTACTGACCTTACTTTGAGTTTGATTCCATAAAAAGTGACAAAAACATTAGTGTCCGCTGTGCGTGGGAAGAAAACTTCTTTTTACAGCGAAAAAACCCCTAAACTTCCAAACAAGCACCGAGTAGCTACGACGTAATGAGAAACTCACAGAGAAACTCGCGGATTCTTCCACTGACCGTGGCACACCTGCACCAGGGTAACCCTCCGCCTGTCTCACTCCTGCTTTACAGGTGAAAATAGAGCAACAGGACCGCTGAGTCTTTGACTTTATTTATTTTCTGCTGTGTTTTACTTGCATCTATTTGAAAGAGTGAGTGTAAACACAAAAAATATTTTATTTTATGAGCTGGAATGTGCAGAAAATAGGTTTAAATGTTAAACTAATTTCTTCCAGTCAGAGAATGTTGCATATAATTAAATTTTTGCTTGATGCATAAAGTTAAAAGATTAAAACTAATAAAACAAGTTTTAAAAAGAGACTTTTCCATTTGATTACATTTTGTATGATGGATTATGTAGAAAAAGTAGAATTGGGCTGAAAGATCTATCGCTTTATCACCTATTCAGGTTGTAAATCGTGTTTTTAAAAAGTAACTAAGTAACTAATTACTTTTGAAAATAAGTAATCAGTAAAGTAACGGGATTACTTTTTGGGGGAAGTAATCAGTAATTAGTTACTGATTACTTTTTTCAAGTAACTTGACCAACACTGGCTGTCATGGGCAAGAGGCGGGGTACACCCTGGACAGGTCGCCAGTTTGTCGCAGGGCCAACACACAGGGACCATTCGCTCTCACATTCACACCAATGGGCAGTTTAGATTAATCAGTGAACCTAACTGCAAGACTTTGGATGGTGGGAGAAAGCCGGAGTCCCCGGAGGGAACCCACGCAAACAAGGGGAACATGCAAACTCCACACAGAGAGACCCAGCCTGATGGTGGAATTGAACTCTTGCTGTGCAGCAACAGTGCTAACCACCGTGCCACCAAAAAAACAACAAAACCAAGTTAGTCAGTTCAAATCAAAAGTTTGAGACAAATGCTGGAGTCCGAAGAAGATGATCTTCCGTGTAAAGTTAGACAGGGCAGCAGAGAGTTCACCGAGTCCAATAGATGTTCGGAACACGTCCAGGAAGGAATCAGGGTCCAGCAGAAGTTGTCACAGTGTGCCGAAGCAGCCTGTATGAATTGTTAATAGACCCAAATGCAGACACAAAAGAAGGTGGAACAAAACTTGATATGAACAAAGGCGAGCCGTTTAATAAGGCTGATAAAAAGAGCCTTGACAGAAACCTGGACATGAAACATGGCGAGAAATAACGGACGACCTGACGACGAATGAAGAAAACACACAGACTAAATACACACATGAGGTGATCAGGGGAAGTGGAAACACACGGGGAAACGGCTGAGGCTAATCTGACACGAGACAAAGCAAGCAAAGCACTGAAATAAGACACAGACTTTCAAAATAAAACAGGAAACAGCAAGTAGCTTGACAACATGAACAAGAAGACAAGAAACATGACAGACTAACACAGAAGTGAAACATAACTAGACTAAACTTAAGACAACCAAATGATAATCCTGTTACTCAACATATTTAAAGGGATAATTGAAGAACTCAAAACGTAAACTGAAAACGCTGGTCAGAGACCCGGGATCGTGACAGAAGTGTGGTTTCACATAAACACAAAGCGCAGTCAAATGGGTTAAAGATGATCTTGAATCCCCGTTAATGTGATTGAGAAAAGGGTCCAGATTTCGACAAATGTGCCAGCCAGACGATGACAAACCTCTTCAATATAGAAACATGCGATCAGCTCACGTAGCCAAACCCTAAACGAGGGAGGAGGTGGTGCTTTCCAGGCTCTAAGAATAAGTGTTTTACCTTCAATCATGACAAACATTAAGGCTTTCTGAAGAGGACACCGAAGTTCCAGTGATGTTCCAAGTTCCATCTGACTTTAATTTTAAGTCATAAATCTGGTTATATATATTAAATATCTCTTCCCAGAAACTCCTGAGTGTAGGGCAGCACCAGAAAAGGTGGCCTAGGGTTCTTTCCATTGCTTTGCATTTATCACACAATGAGTTAATAGATGGAAAAATACTGCCTGGCTTCTTTTTAGAGAAATCATAATTCATCATTTTTAACACAGATTATAAACACCACTGGCTGACGTGCAGCTGAAACCATGACAGAGCCTCACAGATGGCTGCAGACTGTCACTGTTGGACCTCCTCGTACATACTGACCATGATCTGGATCCATCGCTCCATCAGATCTGCTCCTCTGATCTTCTTGTATCATTTTCATTTTCTCCTGTTTCCCTTCTTAAAGAATGGCTTCCTGACAGCCGCCCTTCCACTGAGACTATTTCTGATGAGGTTTCAGTGAACATAGTGAATAAAAGCTTCTTTATTTAACTAATGAAACTGGACCAAATGATGTCTGTGAAGGTTCTCAGTCATCCAGATCATGGTAGTCTAAGGAGTTTGGAAAGAAAAGCGTCTGGACTTCTTTAACCCTTTAAAACCGATCGGAGCAGCACGCTCTGTTTTGCGTAACTATTTTTAAATCCCGGTAGCACTGCAACCGCCTAAGCTAGCGCAATAATTTTTTTGCACATGAAACCAGAGGAGTTGTACTTGCATCTTATGCCATCAGCTTGTCCTCGGTCACGGTTTCCTTCCACATATAGCTTTGCAAAAACTGCATAAAAAGTGCTTGCAGCAACAAAAACACAATAATCCAGAAACACGCTTTGCCGATCCGATCAGCTGTTCGTAACACTTCCTACATTGGAAAAGACGTCAGAGCGAACTTTCGCATGTCCACCATTACCTGCCCGAAACCGGAAGTGACGTCATTTTCGTGGAAATTTAGTTTTTTACCATCAGGGCCTCATGAGCCTATACTGGTGTTTTTAAAAGTTGTCTTTGACTTTATGACTTTCTGTGTCGTTTCTGGGATGCTTAGGACTCATATTGCACTGCTGGAAATAGTTTATTTTGATGCAGATGCTGCTTTTTTGCAAATTTGCATTATAATATTTATTTTCGTTTTTCTTTCAGTGTATAAAAATTGGTGTATTTCAAAAACAAAACTATGAAGACACTCAAAATAAATTTCCTGTGGTGGGAAACTATTTTGTGCAACTTTTTTGTATTTACAGTTTTGAGGATAAGCCTCTTAAATTTCTCTAACTAGAAATTTATGTTAAAAAAACAAAAACGATTTTCAATTTTTTTGTAGTGAATTGCACTTTTTTGCAATTTATGTAATTACTATGCACTTAATGCATACATATTATTAAAATTTGGGCTATAATGGTTGTATTGATGTATAGCAACTTGAAATGTTCCCAAAAATGGCTCCACAGCATGTAAAAATATGATATCAGCTCTGGCGGACTTGGTTCTATGGTAGGTCTTAAAGGGTTAAGTTGCTTGAAGATGTTTCACCTCTCATCCAAGAAGCTTCTTCAGTTCTAAGGTCAAACGGTGGAGAGTCCCAGATTTAAGTCCTAGGGGAGTGTCCCACAAGAGGGTCATGGACCCCCTGTTGATCCTCTACCTAATCACACGAGTCAAGAGACCAAATTAAGCGTTTCGTGACAACCTGCTATGCCCGATTTAATTTAATAAGGGTTATTTGCCAGGTTGTCTCATCTCTTGAATTAGGAGCTTTTTTTCTTCCTGAATAATCCATAGACTGGTATTAACAGACAAAAACATTCCTGTGAAATTGTTCAGGTACCAGGACTGGATTGAAAATGGGTGAAAAATCAGAAAAACTTTGAAACACCTTCAGAAAGCTGGAGAACTTTGGCCCAACACCAACATTCAAAACACTACATCAAAGCCTCCACAGCACTTTTCTGTTGTTCTGCCCTTTCGAGGATGTGAAGTCGATCAAACCTATGTAGGGTTTTTAAGGAATAACCTGGCCACTGACGTTCCAGGCATTTAGGAAACCTCCAGAAAACGATTTTTGTTTTTGCCAGCACGGTCGTCTCTCCATCTCAATCAGAGCAGAAAGCTGCGCGGGACTGATAACTGATTTTAGTCTTTCTGCCTTTGTCCCATATTTTGTCCCTTTTACTTTATTTCACATTAAAAGTCCCAAATCTTAAACCCAAAG
Organism: Diplotaxodon limnothrissa; assembly: GCF_057381915.1. Taxonomy (NCBI): domain Eukaryota; kingdom Metazoa; phylum Chordata; class Actinopteri; order Cichliformes; family Cichlidae; genus Diplotaxodon; species Diplotaxodon limnothrissa. The sequence continues at coordinate 2,687,819 of NC_140596.1, read as the reverse complement.
GAAGAAGATGTGTTGCTCAAATACTCCCGGTACATTCATGTCCCCGATCGTCTTGTAAGCAACGACGATGATAAAAATGAATTCTCTCCCCTCGTATAGTTTCTGTTAACAGTTCACTTTGTTCACAGCGGTGCGATCGGAGGTTTTATTTTGCCTGTCTGTGCATATATTTGCTGCAGAACTTCATCTCCCCTCGCTGGCGATTAAACAAAAGCTGTCTAATAAATAAAGATTTAATTATCAGAAGATTAGTGTGTGATTTTGTTGTAAATTAAGAGCAGCACAGCGCCGCCCCGCTCCTGGATGTGTGCGGTAAATTAAATCAAAATCCTCCTCAAACACATCGCGGGCAGATTTGGGAACCGACCGGTGAAAACTGCATGTTTTTCCAGGGCTTAGGCAGCACACGCTTTCAATTAATTCACAGGAAACTTCAATGAAACTGCAGCAGGAAAACAATCTGAGCCTCTAATCCGTCCATCAGAGGCGAGAGTCCGAGACGATCCACTCATTAAAACTTACACTCGTCTTCGTCTTCTTCTTCTTCTGGTGTCGCAGGAGCTGCAGGACGATGGTTGTCGGATGCATTGTGGGTCTGAAAACACTAAAAATCCGGCGGTTCTCTGTGCTGATGCTGTAGTGAGGTGAAAGTATATTTAAAAATGTGAGATTTCTGTCTGTAACATTAAATCATGTCCCACACTTTGGTGGATTTCATGTTTTTCCCAAATAGTTGATTCTGTTCATCTGGACGTTTTCAGTGGGAGAAACATTTCATCGTCATCCAGGTGACGTCTTCAGTCTCAGCTGACTGCAGGTTTCCAACCTTATAAACAGGACATTTGCACAATGACTGAAACCAGCACCACTGAAGGAACACTGGGCTGGGAGGTCAGTTCCATGATCCTACTGAAAACGTCACGTCTAGATGAACAGAATCAACCTTTTGGGATTTATTATAATTAAAAATGAATAAAGAAATTTATTAGTCTAGCGCAGGGGTGGGCAACTCCAGGCCTCGAGTGCTGGTGTCCTGCAGGTTTTAGGTCTCACCCTGGGTCAACACACCTGAATCACATGATTAGTTCGTTACCAGGCCTCTGGAGAACTTCAGGACATGTTGAGGAGCTAATTTAGCCATTTAAATCAGCTTTGTTGGATCAAAGACACAACTACAACCTGCAGGATACCGGCCCTCGAGGCCTGGAGTTGCCCACCCCCTGGTCTAGCGTGTATCACCTTATTTTAAACCTTGGGCTCTAGCAATGCTTTAACGCTGTATATGTGTAATGATGGTTGTTCGATGCTCATTTCGTTTCCTGATTCTCTGTTGGCTCCAAAGAGCGGACGTTCAAAGGATGGCGCCCTTTCAGCTTCAGTTATCTGCTTATTAAGTCATGAAATATCAACCCTGCTTCCTGGTCCGAGCGCCGAGTTCATTAAGGCAGTCGTCTTTTTAACTTGCTGTAAAGCTCGAGTAGCCACAATGAGCACAACGCAAAGCCCCAAATAGAGGTTTCTCACATTGATCAAGAGTTGTCACCATATTGGACGTGATACAACCTCCGGCTGCGACTCCACCAGTCGTCGGTGAGCGCTTTTAGGACGTTTCTGGCTGTCACTCGCCCAAAAACTGAAAAATAACGTAGAAAAACAGAAATGACGACTGTTTGCCTTCAAAGTAAAAGACTCAGTTTGAGCCAACATTTTTGAAAAGGTGGAACCTTTATTTTGAAGCAGATTGGCCACCATTTGTGCTTTGTGTTGCACTGTCACTCTGGGAGTAGCTGGAGAGTGTGTGCAGACATGTCTGTGTGTTGGATATATATCAGGAGGAGGGTCCTCAGGGTGGTGGCCAGATGCTCAGTCCATTTATCTATAATTAAAACAAATTAATGGTTTATTTTGACCCAAAATTGGTGAGATTTATTTGCTGTCTTTGTATTTATTCTGTGTTGAGACTGTTTGATTGAACTTTATTTGTTGTTCCTGTCAGCGTGTCAGCGCCTGATACCCAAACAGGCAGCAGTAGACTCCTCATTTACAGAACAGTGGCATCGTGCAGAAATAAAGCTGCTTTCATCATCATTATTCATTTGCAGATTTGTCCGTTTATAAATCCATGCAGCTCTGGGTGTTTGATGCAGTTTTGCAGGTGTAAAGCAAAATAAGTGCAAGTGGATGCAGAATCAAGATGAATGCTGAGCTCAGACAGACGCCGGCTGATGAAAACTCGCTGGGAGGCCACTCCATCTTAACATGGCCGTCCTGTGTCTTATGATATCTTATCATTAGTTTCCCTGACAGTGATGGAGCGGCCGGCGGCACCCCCCTCATCCGGCACCACGAGCCGTGTATAAAAGTAACCTTCTTTCCATAATAATGGCCATCCGTCACTTCTTTAACTGTCAGAGGACGAGGGACGCAAACAAAGTGGGATTTAACAAGGTGTGGGGGGGTCGGAGCATCCAAATGGTCCTGACCTGTTAGGAGACGATCTGCCAACATTACGGCTCTGATGTGTTCAGGGACCGTGGGACCCAGGAGCAGCGGTGGTTATTAAATAGAGCCAGGGAGGAAGTCCTCCATTACTCTGCTGGCTCTGGCCCCCGGAGACGAATTTGGCCCTCGGCACGTTCTGGCAGGAGTTACCATGATTTAAGTCAACATTAATGTGAAGAGGACGACACACACTTTTCTTCGAGTATATTCAGTTTCCCCTTTGCCTTTTAAAGATATATATTATGTTACTATGTTAAATAATATGAAATTACATTAAAAACATGACACCATAGCGGCCTTTACATTTCGAACATTGGGATTTTGGCCACGCCATTTAGTTGGTTTTGTGGAGCCAATTACCTCATTTAAAAAGCAGATACCTTGTAATATGTACTTCCTCCTAATTGGCCAACTTTATCACATACCCAGAATTTCACCCTGCACCAGAACTGCAGCTCAGTCGTCCTGGACGGTCTGTTAGGACAGTAACCTCCCAGCAGCCATATTATTGGTCACATGATGTCATTAAAACAATCAAACGTGGTCCAGAGGTCCAGTTCAGGGACTCCAGTTGGCTGAGGTGAAGCCCAGCAGCCACCCGTGTCGCCATCCACCTGTTAATCAAAGAGGCCACGCCCCTACAAAGACATTAACCATCCCTCCAACTTTCCATACGGTCTTCATAAAGGGGGAAATTATCCATATAGACCAACACAGTTTGTGTATCAGGCTGTAAACATGTTTATTTCTGCTGTAAAGTTTTATCATGGGAGTCTATGGGGATTAACTCGCTGCTGGAACCCCCTGCTGGACGTCACAGGAACTGCAGCTTTCAGCTTCACCTTTCAGTCCTGTAGCAGTTTTTCTTGCAGTTCCACAGAACACCACTAGAGGCATACAGCTGTGTATTTAGCTCATTAATGACAGGTTAAAGCAGCAGATGTAATGAGAGCAGCCTAACAAGACACGGTGACAGTCAGGTGTGTGTGCGTGCGTGCGTGTGTGTGTGTGCGTGCGTGAGTGTGTGTGTTGATAAATGGACAGACAGTGAGCTGATTGATCGGTTCACTAACAGGAGTCGACACAATAATCTGCTCGTTTGTCGGCTTAACTGGGACGTCAATACTGTATCGACTGAAATGTCAGCCACACGAGGCCTTCATTAACCCGCCATCTGTCACACACACACACACACACACACACACACACACACACACACACACACACACACACACAGAGTCATGTTTCCACCTCTTCAGAGGACATCACACTCACTTGCTGCAGAATAATCTTACACCAAGAAAAATTTAATGACTATTTATTCAAAGGACTGCATGCCTATGTCCAGTCTCCACAATGAGAGTGTTTAAACACACTTCTGTCCCCACATCAGCAGTGAGACCAGCACACATGTCTCAGCACACACGGATCTGTGCCAATGTCTGTGGATTTTTCAGATTGATGTACTCGAGGAACCTGATCGGTCTGCTGATCTTTAAGTTCGCAGTGTTAAACATGGCAGCTCAGACAGAAAGTGTCCTAACTGCACGTCAGTGAGTGATGACCTCTGACCTTTTCTAACCCTCTTGGAGGTGGGGTTGTCTGCAGCAATGAAACAGTGGCTAAAGACATGCCTTAGACTTTGCACAATATCGCCACATTATCAGCCGTCATCACAGTTTTTGGCTAAAAAAGGACAATAAAGTGATACATTTGAGTTTGAAATAAAAACATATTTCAACGAGCTGTTTGTCTAAATGAGGAAAAATTTCACAGGATATTCTTTTTTATAGTAATGGGGAAACTAATCTTTAAAAAGATTCAGGGGGAAATTCAGCAAAATAACAAGACAGAAAAACTAAAAAGCTTCAACTGAAACAAATCAGAGGCAGTTATGATTTAAGATTAGCTGTTTGTGTTTGTATGGTAAATGGTAAATGGCCTGTATTTGTATAGCGCTTTTTTTGATTGTATGACACAGTGAAATTATTAGTTTGATTTCATTAACAATCAGCACATGCCATATTTAGCTGCTTGGCCTCACAGTTCAGCAGCTTTGTACTGTGTTGCAACAGACTGGTCCACCTTTCTTAGTTTTCTGTTTTTATCTTTTTGTTTGACGTCGTCGCTACTAAATCCAAAGATGTGTCCAAACAACAGAAACGTGCATGTTACTGGCTGCACGGGAACAAGTCACGTGACACAAACTGTTCTTTGTTTGAAGGGACGATATGAAGGGGAAGTATTAACAGAACTCAGTAACAAAGAAATGAACTGACGCAGGTAAGATTACGTCAGTTTGTTTTCAATGAACTGCCCGGCGCTAAGCTGAGCCCTCAGTGCAGCCTGGCAGGAACAAACCTTTCAAAGATGTGGAGAAAGTGCGTTTCCTACTGCACACCTTGGACAAGGAAAATCCAAAAGAAACATCTAAACTTTATAAAAGATGTTGTGCTGCTTCTGTTTTTGTTGGATTTTTAATATGTTGCAGAGCAGCTGCAGGGGTCAGTCTTCATGGTAAAAAAATAATACTGCGCAGGACCCCCAAACTTGTGAATTTTAAAATCTCTTCATACATATATTTATTGATATCTGGACCCACCTCCTTTCTTGTCTTACTCCTTTACAAAGACTTTAATCTCACTGAAGCTGATTGCTTCAGTCTTCAGGGATGTTTCTCAGACTGCTCAGACGTTTCTCCTGCCTCTGCTGAAGCCGAGTCCTCCTGGATCCGAGCTGCTCCTCTCGGGGTTTTCCTTCAGTCTGCTGAACGATGAGCCGAGCCTCACATAGAGACAGATCGTCTCCAGCTGATCACACGTCTGCTGCAGTTCAATGAAAGCACTCGTTCAACGCGACAGGCGTGACCGAGGCGGCCGTCTCTGCCATCATCACAACCTGACTGCCGATGATATTTACCTGAGAGCCGTTTGAATACAGGTCGGAGCTAAAACCAGACGTCTCCAACTGTTTGACAGGAAGAGCGATTCTTAGAGTAGTCAGAAAAACATTTAAAGAATGTGAGCAGAAGGTTTGAGTTACCATCTCACAGATTTAAACGGATCTCTGTGCTCTTTAACAGACAGCTCTTTTTATCTCAGACTTCATTAGAGTAGCTTTGTATGAATCGCACTTCAAAATAATCCCTATTTACCCTAAAATGGTTGGCTATATCTGAAACAAGCCGTTAATCGCTTTAATATCCTCCTCACTAAAAGTCCGCTCTCTTTAGATTGGCCAGCTTCTGACAGCTTGTCAAGGCGCATCACCATATATTAGATTTTAAAGCGACATAACCACCCCCTGGTTTTTGGACGGTGTTTTGGAAGACGCTGAGACACAACAAAAAAGCCAACAGCTCAAACTCAGACTCTACAGCACAGGTGTCCAACTCCAGGCCTCGAGGGCCGGTGTCCTGCAGGTTTTAGATGTGTCCTTGATCCAACACAGCTGATTTAAATGGCTGAATGACCTCCTCAACATGTCTTGAAGTTCTCCAGAAGCCTGGTAATGAACTAATCATTTGATTCAGGTGTGTTGACCCAGGGTGAGATATTGCTCATAGGGGGTCATATGATTGTTGGGTTTTTCTCTGTATCTACTGTCCAATATAAAGTGCCTTGAGGTGACTTTTGTTGTGATTTGGCGCTATATAAATAAAATTGAATTGAATTGGACCAAACTGGGTCCTCAGCAGGACAACAGCAACAAATCTCCAAAAGAATGGCTGGAAAAACAAGAATGGAGCTGCTGCAGTGGTCCAAAGTGCAGACCTCCCAGTGCAAAGGTCCCAAGCTAGTAACTTAGCGACCCACGCTGGCTGTATCCCAATTCAGGGTCTGCAGCCTTAACGGTCCTCAAGGGCCGCGTACTCAAAGACCGCTGAGGCCGGAAGTGCGAGGCTTGTGAAATGGGACGGTCTAGCGTCCGTCGCGCTGCCCAGGTTGCCTAGCAACCATGATACTAACAGCTGGAAACGTGTCATACAGCTGTGTTTGACAGAAATGAAGGAGAAAATCTTTTGTTCATTTGTTTGTTTCTACATGAGCTTTGATCATTCTCTGTAAGATTAAGCTCAGCTATTGAACGGCGTATATTTTAAAGTAAAGGCTTTAAAACCAAGTTAGTACAAACGTCACTAATGTCACATGACTTTGCCGACATGTGGCCAACAGGAATGTTTAATGTTCTTCGTTATTAAACATTTGCACATAAATAAGTGACATAATATTCAGTCCTTACTTTTCACAGTTTACTCTTCGCCGCTCCGCTTCTGCCGTCTGCAGCAAAATTATCCACACCCACCGCCGCGCTATGAATTGTGGGATATGTTGGGCCACGAAGTCTACACCGCCACATCCTTAAAATTCAGGGAAATGAAGGACGCATTTGAGGGCCGCATTTCGAGCAGCCTTCGAATTGGAACAGCCTTCGTCGCGTCGCTGTGATGTAATCGGCCTTAAAATGCGGCCTTTAAGGCTGCAGACCCTGAATTGGGATACAGCCGTTGAAAGGCCCGCATAGTTTCTTCTTCTTTGCTGTTTTTATGGTGGTTGGTGGTGCAATACTGCCACTAGCTGGCTTGGAGTGTGGACCAGAAAGTTACTGACCCACATAACTCCCCCTCGCGCCTGTTCAAAAGTCAACCACGGCAGCTGGAAGGAATAAAATATCAAACTACACAGTGAAAGAGAAAATGGTTTCCGGCTCTGGACCGGAGTCCGGGGGTTGGGGACTCCTGACCTATGCAAAGGAAACCTTTGAATCAGTGCACAAAGAACCAGCAGAACTCATTTGCTGCCATCTGTTGCTGTAGAGAAAAGAGCGAGTAACCAATGACGTAGTACTGAAGAACCGGACAGACACGCCTGACAGATGTACTGACCTCCAGAAAGCTTCATACTCTTGGCCACTGGCCTCAAAAACCCCTGAGCATCATCATCCATCAATATGCACTGTATGCTACGACCCGGGGCCATGAAGGTAGACCGCACGTTACCTGTTGAAGGTAAGACCAGGAGAGAAAGGTTCAAGAACTGTAGAGCAGGTAGCAGGCAGCTGTATTCAGGAGATACGAAACATGTCACCTGAAGAAGGAAAAGCAGCAGCTTCGGTTTGGTTGTTCAATTTGTTTTGCTTTCTGTCTTGAAGACAGAGAGACTGCTGTGAACAGCATTCGGTGATGGTGTGGAGGAAGAATTCCCTTTTAACAGGAAGAGACCAGTTAATATTTGAACTAACAGACTGTGAACCTTAAATCTAAGCTTCCTTCCTGTGTGGATTTCCTGTTTAAACTGGAGAAGTCACTGCCCTCAGCCTGGGAACTTCACGGGAAAACTGTGATTGAATTTTAGCTGAATAATGGCTCTATCTGCTGAACTCTGACTGAGCAGTGACAGAGGAGATTAATTCATCCAACTTTAGGAGGAACACTCGACCCACTCTGTCATTAGTCTTTAGGACCATTTAACTCCAAACGCACTGTCTCACTGTGATCGATGGGTCCGATTACATTCACACAGTCCCCGAGAGGAGGTCGGTCGCGTCATGTATGAAGAGATGACTTACAGCGGCCGAGTCGATGAGACAAAGCCAGAGAGCAGCGGAAAAGAAAGTTAATATGTAATTTGCTGCGGTTTGTTAGGCGACCAAACTCAAAGAAGACACTGAGGGATAGTTAAAGGGTATTTCATCATGTCAGAATGCTGAAAGCACTGTTTTTCAAAGAAAAACGCACGATTCCAGTTAGAAAATGGGTTTAAACCTCAGAGCAAAGCAAAAAAAAGGTGAAGATGAAACCTTTAAAAAGGTAAAAAAAAGTCCCAAAACAACCTGAAGCAGCATTTCACTGAAAGTCTTCATCGTCATTTTATGACCATATTCAAGTTCTGATGCTTCAACAGGAAGCTTCTCTCCTATTAAACTGTAACATTTGTTCTTTTGGTTTTTGAAGGAAGTAAAATTTCAAAATTTTACTTTCAGCATCTGTGACCTTTGACCTCTCCACTGTGTCTGTTTTTACATGGGCCGCTCAGTCAGAATATAAATATAAAGGAGATATTTTAATTTTGACATTTTTATAATTTCATACTATATTTTCTCTCTGTGTGTGTGTGTGTGTGTGTGTGTGTGTGTGTGTGTGTGTGTGTGTGTGTGTGTGTGTGTGTGTGTGGTCTACCCATCCATCATGTTTTTATGTTTTAACTCTCAAGGTCACTCGACTGCAAATTTAATTATGTCTCAGCTCTTATTAAGCGACACGTTTTATAAAAAGTTGGATCACAGTAATTAATTTTTTGGGGACAGCTGTGGCACAGGAAACACACGTGCTTGTATTACCATCTCTCTGGGGACCATCGCCGATGGAGACCTCCAGCCTTGAACCCTCAGACCCCGTGAGACCCCGTCCGTGTGAGGAACGCACAAAAACTTCCTCACTTTGCACAAAGAGGTAAATTGTCAGGTCTTCACATTTTGTTTTAGTTCAGTCAAACATCAGTAACATGTCGGAAGTGAAGCTGATTTTCAGTTAACGCGTGCTGATTGGTCAGTTTGGTCGATTGGTTTTCTGCTTCTGGAAACCAGCCAATCAGGCTTTAAAGGGGGGATGACCTTAAAGACACGAGAGACAACAGCTTGTTTCAGACAGAGATGAACTGAGTGACCCAGTGTCAGATAAAGAAAGCTTATTTTGAACTGTGAATCATGCAAAGCTGCTCTGGAAGAGTCGAAGAATTTCTGATGCGTTCGCTGCTCGTGGTCTGTTCTGATTTTCCTGACGTAAATCGCTCTATCGCGGCGTTTACTCGTCATTAAATATTATGTGAATGAAATCAGCGTGTGGATGAATCTCATGAACAAACCAAACACAGACACAGTTCAGTGTGTTTGACTTCAGATTACCGGGAGCTAATTAATACTAATGCTGTTAATTAGAGCAGCCATGTTTGCTCTGCCAGATCAGAGCGCCGCCTGATTAAAGGAGTAAGCCACCAAAATGACACAGACCACAAAGTGTTTGCCTTTGTCTGAGGAAATATTGGACCACTAACACACACACACACACACGCCCTGGGATACTGAACATTACATTCATAATCAGATTTAGCAACAACCAGCTTCCCTTTGAAGTGAGAGCTCTTTATGTGGATCCTTATTAACCTGCAAATCTTTATTTGATCTCCACACATTTTTGTTCTAGAAAAGTTGTTAAAAATCTATCGATACTGTCTGTGTTCATGATCTGATTTTAAACTCAGAAGTTTTTTTCTTTTAATTCGGAGTCAGAGTTGTTTTGGATGCACTTCCGTTGAGAACGTTTCACCTGCTTTAGTGGAAACTGAAGTGACCACAGGTGCACCGGAGAGACATCGACTCCGATCGCCCTGATGGATCTTCTACTTTTGCTTTTTGCTGGTGTCCTCGCAGCTGGCAGTGTGTAACTGTGTCACAGGTAGTCCAGCTCATGCAGGATGAAACATCTGTATGTGCCGTCACAGTAAGGTTGCTGTGATTCCAAGCACAGGCTCAGTGTGGAGGAGATACCAGGAGAGGGGCTGTTAGCAGGACAGGTATCTGTGCGAGGAGGAAGAGGAGAAGCACTGCATGTGTCTGATCGAGCTATCAGGGACTTCACGAGAGTAGCACTGGGGCTTGATGACCTTTAATAGGACCTGTGCTCACAGACCAGTGCCATGCAGCTTAACTAGCATTCACCTGAGAACACCTGATCTGGCAGGACCAATCATGGTGCCCTGTCCTTTTCACAGGTTCACACTGAGCATGTGGAGCCTGGAGATGCTGTGGTATTTCCTCCTGTTCAGGGTTATCTTCCAGATAAGAGGGCAGGTATGAAATCACCGCCTACTGACCAATCAGGTCTGAGAACAAGACGCACTCAGAGGGTCGAGCCTCCGCCAGCGCACCTCTCGGTCTCTGGGCAGGATTTACTTTTCAGGTTATGGTGTTGTAGTGTAAATGTACTTTCAGAAGTTTGCAACAAAAACAAGTACAAAGTGCAGTTTTTTAAAACCCATTTTAATATACTTAACATCAATTAATATAATTATCATTTGTTACTGTTTATTTTTGTGGATTTAGCACATTTTATTTATTTTATTATTTAGTTACATTTCTTTAAACTTTTAACAATAAATATCAAGTGAAAATATTTTTTATCACTAGTTTATTTTGTTTTCCTGAAGAAATATACGTATTCATGATTTTCATATTTACAATTCATCAGATTCTCCCATGTCTGATATTCAGCCTTTCCTTCAAATAAACTATTAGCAAAGCAGATCACACACACACACACACACACAAACTATGGACGGACAAACACCTGTTTTTATGTGTTGTCGTTAGCAACAACAATGGTAAAACCATCGCGTGTCTGCTTGTTTATTTTCCACATAAACCTTTCACAATAAAGCTCAAGATCCTGTTGAGACTTTTCAAAATAAACTGAATCATGTGAAATAGTATGCAGACTATTTACCGATGAGAAGCAAAAAAGAGGCGTCAGGTGCTAAAAAATAAACCTTAGACTCAAACGTTAGAACAGGCTGTTCCCTGCAGCACGCCGCAAAGAAAACGTCTAAAAATGTGTAGTTTCATGCATCGGTAAAACACTCGACTCCAGATACACGACGCCCAGCTGGAAACACTTCAGCTGCCCGAGATTCACAGAATTTACAGAAAATGTTACATTTTTGTGATTTATATCGTTATCGGACGATAGATGTTTTATATCGGGATATGAGATTTAGTCATATCTGTTAGTCATTTCCTGTTTTATTTTGATGGTCTCTGGTCTCTCATTTCTGCTTCCCTTGTCTCATCAAGTGCCAAATCACAACAGCCCCTCTTCTGTCATTAGTTCCAGCTGTGCCCCCACCTGTTTCCTCTCCCTCATTACCTGGTGTATATAAAAGCAGAACGCAGCATAGAAATACTTGAAGTACAAGAACATTAAACCTAAGAGAAGTACTTGAGTAAATGTACTCAGCTACTTTGTAAGATTAACAGTACCCGAGTCTGATGGCTTGGCTGGTGCCACCACTGCCCCCCTTGTAGACACACCCCTGCTTTGTGACACATGTGATCCAAAGCTCAGCTGAGGCTGTAACTGAACCGCGCTGGCCATCATTTGGGCCATAACATGACGTCACAGATCAGCTGCCGCTCATTACATCAAGCTCGGCTCGCGCTCGTCATGTGACGCTTTCTAAATCTCCAAATTAAACCTGCAAACAAACAATTACTCGAGTCAACGAGAACAATTAATTGTACGAGGCCTCTGGGGATCGAATCTGCATATCGAATGAGCTCATTATCACAGCGGCGAGAGACGGAGGAGCCACTGCAGGAGCCGCTCGCTGTTAGCCTCGCATTAATCAGCTGTTTAACCTCCTCGCACCCACAGCAAACGCTCCACAATTAAACTATCAGCTGTTAAATCTCCACCGGAACCATCTGTCAAGTCTCCGTCCATGTGACGCATGTGTGGTCAGACAGAGAGCGAAGGCTGATTCGCTTCAGTGAAGGCGACAACACGGAGGAGACAGAAACTATGACAAACACACAACACGAGCTCAAAGGATTAAATGAACAAACAGACACTCTATCATACATTATTGTTATTGTATTTTTCTACCAGATTAGAGTTTTACAAAGTGCTACAGTTCTCTGTTGTCCTAAAGTCGATAGAGCAAATATAGAGAACAGATTTCCAAAGTCAAGAGCACTGTGGACAACTTAAAGACCAGAAAATCCCACAGGGGTCCACGCATCTGAAATCTTCACCCTAACTGAAACAGAACAGGAAGAGATTTCCTTTAAACATAAACCAAACAGGCTGTTGGCTTTAAATAACTACTACTGCTGTTAAAGTCAGTGTGCGACCCATCTGCCACTGGTACACAAGAGTAATGAGCAATATCTAATATATATCAAACTAACCATCTCCTATTTATATGAAAATGGATCTGTACATACTTGTGCAGGATTTCAACCTGCAGTACCTCTGTGGCCCACTAGGGGGACCCAATGGGAATCATTGCTGTAATGGAAACAATTGAGACAAAGCAGTGACTACGATCAGACTCGTTTCCTCTGTGGAAGAGTCTCCTATCCTGTGACTGACTTCAGTTTTATTGCTGCTCACACGAGTGCTGTGTAAGACGACTGTGACGTCACAGAGAACATCCCAACAACGAAGGGATTTTGGTTTGTGAAGATGTTTCACATTCACCAATCGGTCCCAGGTTTTACACCTAAGAGAAAACACCTGAGTCTTTTTAAAACTGAACACCTGAGTGAGAGGTGGAGCATCTTCAGGAACCAGGAAGGAGTCCTGCTGCCTTCAGTTCAGGTGTTTTAGGAGAACGTGGAAGCTGATCATTCAGGACTTTGTATGTGAGGAGAAAGATTTTGAACTTTAATTGTGGATTTAACAGGAAGCCAGTGAAGAGAAGTCAGTATGGGAGGAGTATGCAAAATAAATAAATAAATAAAAATAAATAAAATGCAAAATTACAATAAGACCAAAAATATGCTAAATGATATTAAGAGGTTCCTACAATACTACCTAAATTACACTAAAAAATTCATATCTGCGATTCAAATAAAATTTGTCAAAATACTGAAAAATAAACCACAAAAGTATTAAAATAAAAACTAAAGAAAAATATAAACATTACAAAATAAACACACACAGACGAGATCATTATTAAAATATGTATATGTATAGAGTGAACAGGCTGATGATGTATTACTGTGGTCCAGAAGTAATAAAGCATGAAGTAGTTGTTCAGCATCACTGAGACGTTTTAATGATTTAATTAATCGGATGACAAAAATCAGTTCTACATATTTGTTTGAAGTGCGAGGTAAGGGATGGCTCAGACTCGGACATCAGTGGCTGTTTGCAGCTCTCACCTGTGCTGACATCATCAGGTACTTCCTCTAACTTGTTTATCTTGGTCGTTACCTTCTCTGAGACCAGCCTACTCAGCTGTTCTGGGTGGGAGTCACTGGGCATGCTCAGTGAGGGGTACGTGAAACCTGATGTGTTATCATCTGGAGCAGCGACAGACGGCTCCAGATTAACACGCCATTTTTATCATTTACCTGCAGCAAGGTCAGAGGTCACTAGAACGGCTGGCCAAACAGATCTGTTCAGTGATGACATCCCATCATAACCTCCTCTGTGACAGCAGCTGAGGCCGACGATGGCCTCCACCTGCAGGTTAAATGTGGGCGTCGCTCACACTGGTGTCCTCAGCTGTGATTGGACCACATGAAGAGCGAGCTAAAGGAGATACGAGACGCCTCTGCAGTCGCTGGAAAGGAACAAAAGTAAATAAAGGTCATAATTCGACACTGCTGAGGCATCTGTGAGAAATTATTTCAGAACAGTTTGATGCACTGTCTCCAGATCACACACTCTTTGGTGTTGGTCCCATGATGCACTGCAGCAGTGCTGTGTGCCTCCTCTCTCGGAGGCAGGAGGGGCAGTGATGGGGTAAGCCACACTGCTTTTTCCACACTTTTCACAAAGTTTTTTACTTTGGTTGCAATTTGACACCAAGAGGCTGCAGACCTGTGACCTGTCCAGGATACACGCTGCCTCTCACTCTGTGGCAGCTGGAATAGGCTCCAGCACCTCCACTGGCATTGATGGGTGGGGCCAGTGTCTCAGGGCAACATAACAGAGAAACTCATAAATCAAAGCTTCCCAAAGTCTGGGGCCCGCCCCCTGGGGGGGGCGAACAGCCATTGCAGGGGGGCGGTGTGAAAAGGGGAAAAAAAAACAAAAACGCTTTGGGGCGCCCACACAAACGCAAAGCAGGAGATGAAGCATCGCTGAATACGTTTCCAAACCAACTTCATTCTAAGCCAAAGACTAGAAAATATGGTGAAGCAAATCTTCCCTTTGGCTTCACCTGCACAGGTACAGAGGTAGGTCTCCCTGCAGGATTGGTTTTCCCTGCATCAGGAGCAGCGCTGGGTTGTTCAAATCACGGACAAACAGGATCCCACATTCTTGATCTTTAGTTCACAAACACTTGTTGTAACATTTTGGAGATGTTTGCTCTTTATACAGTAAAGTCACAGCGGGATACAAATAACATCAGGCTGATCCTGACATGATTTGTCCCCCCCGGTTCAAATCACGGACAAACAGGATCCCACAGCTGTTTATGTTTTTAAACCCATTTTGCACAGAGAGGCATTTTTTTTGAAAAATGTATTGATGCAATGTTGAATATTAATACACAGGAAAAAACCAACTACACATAAAATAATCACAGCGTGACGCCTCTGCCTTTCTAAATGGAGGGACAGTAACTGCGTGTAAAACCTGCAGACAGTCAGATTAACAGTAGTTTGTCTCCATCTGCCATTCATCTCATGTAAACAATAATGTGGCCACAGCGTGACGTGAAAAAGGCACATACCTTTGACGTTGCATGAAGAACTCTGTATTCCTCGTCCACACATAAATGCAAAAAGGAGTTTTAAAAAAAAATCTCCGTTTTCGGTGATTCGCCGTTTACGTGGACGAAACAGCTGCGTGTTCACAAATACCCGTGTAGGTGCGGACGCAGCGTGAAAGAGTTAGAAGTTTATTTTATTACTGCCTGTGATTTATTGCAGATTACTTGTATTTGCTTAATTGTTTACTAAATGTTTGAGCTGTGAAATAAACCGCAATGGAGCAAAAAATGGGCGCGTGTGGTTGGAGGATGTGTTTGTGCGTGCGTGCGCGCGCGCCCGGGGGGTGGGGGACAACATTTTTCTTGTAAAACAAAGGGGGGCCTAGCAAAAACAGTTTGGGAACCGCTGTCATAAATGAAGGAGCTGCAGAGGAAGGTTAGTGTTTCTACAGTTTGAAGCTTTGCTGCCATCTAGTGCTTCCTATTACAATCACAGCTGTGATATCTCATCAGCTTCACTTTAAAAACAAGACGAGCAAAAAACTGAAAAATAACTAGAAACCCTATAAAACTGGTACAAACAAAGTAGAAATCGAACGTGGATGAAATCATTTTTTAAAAGGACGAAAACTCGAAGGAAAAAGACAGACTTTTTCTGCATCAAGTAAGCAATACACACTAGGAAGAGGCCACCTCCAAAATAAAACTCCAAAATAAAAAATCCTTTCTGAGCAAACATGAGTATTGACAAAAACACAACATCATCACATCCACTCGTCGGAAGTCCTGAAAATACTGTAACATAATAACATGAAATTATTTTTTAAAAAGGTGAATAAAGTAACACAATCTCTTAAAATATTAAAAATAGATGAAAATGTTTAATAAAATATTTAAACAAATAATAAAAATTACTTAAATTATATACATAACTTTTAACAAAATCATAAAGGAAATATTTTATTGATTATAAACTAATAAAAGTAAATTTGTTGACATATTCAAAATACCTTTTGAACTAAATTAATAAAATGAATTTAAAATATTAAATTAAAATGTAAACGACTAACAACTTGATATTTTAAAAGCATAAATTATTTTACGTAGTCAGAATGACAATTATTTCGAAAAATCTTAGCGGAAGTGTGTTGTTAGCTTTTTAGCTTGTGGTCCTTCAGGCTGTTGTTGTGGAGGGAAGCAGTTAGCTCCGTTTGCTCGTCCTGTGTTTGGAGGATAGTTCGCTGCTGGTTTTCGCTCATTCGGAGTTTCCATAATGGCGTATCAGCTGTACAGGAACACGACGCTGGGAAACAGCCTGCAGGAGAGTCTGGACGAGCTTATACAGGTAACACTGCCCGCGGACACGGAGCCAGTGCTGCCAGTTGGTGGCATTCAGCTCCCCGCTAGCCTGTTAGCCGGATGAGCTAACAGTAGCCTGCTAGCTGTACCATGTTTCAGACTCCAGAAAACAAGCAAAAAAAATCAAGTTTTTACCAGAGAGGGGTTACAATTTTGCAGGTGTGAGCTGTAGGGGATGAATAAAAGCGGGGAGGTCAAAGTTCACAGACGTACAAGTTACTGTTCTGTAACAGTGATGAAGGTTCTGTTTACCTGGTTCAAGGGTGAGAAAGCCTTTTAATTAAACGAGTTGACGCTTCTTTTTCACGTCTGAACCTCACATCATGCTCTGACACTCGCCCTCTCAGGTGTGCCGCACTGTGGGAGAGTATAGTTTGTTCTTCAGGTGGTGAGAAATACGAGGAAACATCTGACTCTTTAACTACACGTAGACCAATCAGTGCTCCCTCCAGAGGCAGAGGAAAGTCCTGTGTGCTCAAAGACCAAACCACTTTAGTGCAAAGTGGCAGATGACCTGAGTACAGCACATCTGTTTAAATCACTTCAGAAAAAAATTGTCTTGAAAATGTAAATTGTGCTTCTGATTTTTCTGTAAAGTCTTGTTTCAAAAAAGTCTTAAACCTTTTAGAACTAACAAAGCGTTAAGACTTTAGTTCAAAAACAATTCGTGTTGGCAAAGATGCCAACACAAGTTTGAATGGCTGCACTTCACTGTTGTACCGAGTTCTACCAGATGGTGGCAGCACACCCACCGGTCTGCTGGGCTATAATTTTAGGAACTGGGTATAAAATTAGGAGAGTAACTACACAAACAAAAGTAATTCTCTGTTTTTGTTCCGTGTGCCATCAGCTGTTACAACATTCCTGTTTGTGAGTGTTGTCTTGTTGTTGCCCTCGAGTTCATCTCATTTCATTTGCACCTGTGCAGGTGAAATAGATTCAGTGGTTTCTTCTTCGAATGTTCACCTGACTTTGTGTTTTACTACAATGATCGCGTGTTCCCACCATTTCTTTGAGCTGTTTATTATTTAAAAATCTTAAATTTAAACTAATAAATGTGTGTGTGTGTGTGTTCAGACTCAGCAGATAACTCCTCAGCTCGCTCTTCAGGTCCTCCTCCAGTTCGATAAAGCCATCAACACAGCGCTCGCCAACCGAGTCCGCAACAGGGTCAATTTCAGGGTGAGTCCATCTGTATTTTCTCAAGCTCCGCCTCCTAAAAAAAAAATCATCCAACCCCGCCTCTGTCTCTGTCTCCACCTCTCAGGGATCTCTGAACACATACAGGTTCTGCGACAACGTGTGGACGTTCGTTCTGAATGACGTTGAGTTCAGAGAGGTCACCGAGCTCGTGAAGGTCGACAAGGTCAAGATTGTCGCCTGTGATGGAAAGAGCGAGTCGACCCACAACAAAACTGATAAATGGCAAGTACAACACACACACACACGTGCGCATGTCCATCAGAATCGGCCCTCCTTGTTTACTTTATTTGAGTGCAGCTCTTAAAAATCAATTGTACCAAAATCGTTTTTGTTCATTAAAACATTTTCTGCCGACACGACGCAGCAGCAGGGACGAGCTCCTCGTGCTCTGCGGCAGACGTTCTGCTGTGTTTTTGTGCTTCAGCTTTATTCCTTTTTTTAATGCTTGGACTCTGAGAGGAGCTTTGCATGATTGTTCAGAATAATCCTTTATCTCAGCGTGCGTGTTTTAACGTTCAAAAACACTTTGCTGTCTCTTCATTTACACACATGCAGAAGTGCAGCTACTTCCTACCTTGACCTTTCACAATAAAATCCACAGATAAATATGCTGTTTAATAAGTAAAAAAGGCTTTAAGATCTGATTTGTGAAAGTAGATGCTGATACCACAGCATAAAGATGCAGTCAACATAAAGTTGCTCCAGCAGATTCTCACATTTTCTTCTTCTGTGCCGGTGTTATTCGTCGTTAATGTCGTCTTTTCTTCTCTTTAGATTTGGGCGGCCGGCTCTCTGGGAGTTCCTCTGTGGGACAAAGTCCCGGATGGACCTGGACTGTACATATAATTTATTACAGCGGTCACCTGTGTGGGTGTGTGCGGCAGTTTGCTTTGTTTTTTATTGTTTACGGAAGTTTTTGTTCAGTTTGTTGTGATTACTGAGTCATGAATAAAAACTTTATTTAAAACACAAAGAACCTCTGAGCATTCGAGCTCTTCTGTTCCATCAGGTATCATGACGGACAAAGGTTTTAAAAAAAGAGGTGGGGTGGGGGTTGATATTCTGAGCTTTAAATTCAAAAGAAAAGCAAATCCCCCCCCTCAAATTTGTGAGAAAAAGCTCAAATTTACAAGAAAAAATTTCAGATTTGCGAGAATTAAAAACCTTAAACCAAGAGACAAAAACTGAGATTCATAAAAAGCTTCGGATCTGTGAAAATAAGATTGTGAGAAACACAAAATTAAATGAGTCTTAAACAGCGATTTGTTCAGATTATAAAAGGACCGAAGACGTTTCCAGAGTTTTTTCTGCTTTATTTACTACAACATCAGGACTGACATCATGTAGAAAAGAAATCACGGTAAAAACGACACGATTTCGCTCCTCAGCTTCCTCGTTTGCTTCATAAACAAGCAGAATATCAACACATCTTTGTCTCGTATTCGCTGCGGTGAGACTGATTATTGACGTCATATTTGGACCCATAATACATCATCTGTATGTACATCTCAGAAAAGAGCAGATATAAAATATAGATATTATAACTCTGTGTAAACGGATCAATACTGCACAGAGACGGAAATGGCTTCAGCTTCCAAACATTACAAAAAAAAAGACTTAATCCAGACGAGATGTTGAGAAACGGGACGTTAGCGGCCGCGTTTCAGCAGAACCTGCTCGAGAAAAGTCTCGTTTTAAGTGTTTTCAGCCTCTCAGAAACTCGCCGACGTCTCAGCGATCAGAAGCTGCTGACGGTCAGTTCTGCTCTTTATACAACATATCAAAAAGAAACAAAAAAATAGGTGCCAGGTGTTAGCTCCAAGAGGAACTCTTTCATTATAGCTCTATTTGTATATATGCACGCAAATGTTACGTACTCTGTCACCAGTTTATTAGGAGCAGCAAGTTTAAAAAATGGAAGCAGCACTGAATTTTCTGCTTAAAATTTTTGTTAAAAAAGAAAAAACTGTAGAAACTGCCTGTAAATATTCTCTTCACCCTCTCACAGCGAGACGCTGAGCTTGAGATTTCAAACTAAAATCTGACTTCCAGGATCTCACGTGTGCTGCTTTTCTTTTAAATTTGGATTTTTAGCACCAAACCAGACTTGGACAGTCTGTAAATCTGACTCATTAAAAACGTAACCTTCAACCTTTGCTTCACTTCAGGCGTCCGTTTCTGTTATTTGGTCGACATCGCTGAGCAGGATACGTGTGAAGCAGCTCCGACGTGTTGAAACCTCTATGATGGCAGATTTGCTGCTGTGTTCCTAATAAACTGACCTCCGAGTGTAGTTACTTCAGATCAGTAGAGTCAAAGTGTTTACAGAGAGATAAGAGCAGCTGCTGTGAGCGGCAGAAACCGTGAAACGCTCCTTTAGTCGCAGAGCGCTCAGCTGGAAGTGACGCGGACGTGTAAAGCTGCTTCAGAGCTGCCAAATGTTCATCGCACAGGTTTGGGACCGTTTCTGGTTCCAGATGTAAAAACATTAAAAGAAACATCCACCAGTAAAGTCCAGCCTCTGTTCTTCCTCCCAGTCTTCCTGCCTCTTCCCATCGCCTCAGTCGAGGAAGCGCTGGCAGGCTTTCTTCCAGCGGCAGGCTGTGCACCACTGGTCTCTGTGCTCGATGCCGTAAACCTTACGACACTTTTTGGCCTCGCCGCGAATCCTTCTGAAAAAACACGGAGACAAAAGGGTCAGCGAATGACTTCAAGATTAAAGCTTCACGCACATGAAAGGAAGCTGTAAGCTCGAGCCAACATAGGACAGCAGCTGGCCAATCAGACGCCACTGTGTCATCGAGTTTTCCTCCCGTGGCTTCGTTATCAGGGACGTGTGCACTGAGCTCAGCGATCAGCTGAATGGGAGGATCTCATAGACTACAGCCATCTCATATATACAGTCTTTGTTCAACAAAAGAGAAGCACTGACCTGGAGGGGGCGCTCTGATGCTGCAGCCACTGCTCTCCCACACTGACCGAACGCACCCGGAATGACAGACTCTGAAGAAGAGAGAGGAAGAGGAGGTCAGATTGGAGCTTTTCATTGTTTCTCTGTTGCTTTCTGAAGCACGAACAAAAAAAACAGAAGCAGGGCGCCGTGACCCGTTCTCGGGGACGGAGCCTTGATTAAAGTGTTCATATTCCACGTTGGAAAGTCAAAGAGAAGCACGATAATTCAAAAAACAAACATAAAATGACCAAAGCAGAGACAAAGAATCGAAGACATGAGATAAAATCGCCACAGAAGGATGAAAAAGACAAGACGCCTCCACACGTTCATGTTATTGTGTGTCTGGCTCGTCGTCAGGAGGTGTTTTGTTTTTATTTTCAGGCCCAGCTGCCTGTTTTCAGTCGTGCAGTCGTGCATGAAGCAGCTGTTTACAGCCGTCACCGCTGAGCAGTGTCCTCTGCCGGCCTGCAGGTGGCAGCGCTGCTCTGCAGCGCACAGCTCATGGAGAATTAATCACAAATGATGTGAGGGGATTTTCCTGCCTGAATGAAACCATGAGGGAGGAGTACGCACCCTCCTTTCTCCAGAATGAAACCAGTTTGAACAGGCTGCGGTGGCAGGAAGCAAACAATCGGCTGCTGTGCACACTCACCGAGAAAACACCGAATTGGAGAAGTGAGGGCAGAGAGCCGGCTGTGGGGGGGATGCACCGTAATTAGCTTTAAAAACTTGGATAGAACCTAAAATTCTCAGGGAAAGTCCTCCGTGCTGCTTCCTCTGCAGATCGGGGACAGAAAAGTCTGTTTTTAATGAAGACAGAGCCTCACTGTGCACACACACACACACACACACACACACACACACTGTTAGGACACAACCTTCACTCTTCTTTAAGGATAACTTTGGGTTAATTGTGGACTTTCCGCCGTAAAGACCCGGCCGAGGGCAGCAGCTTCGTCAGAGCTCTGTCACGCCGAGTTTTTGTGCCCAAAGCACAAGTGAGCCAAAATTTCACCTTACACCTCTGACACCCTGCTGCGGGACGCTTTTAGTTTTTATGTCGGTTCCACCTCAGACTGAGAGACGTTCGGTGTCCGGGTGCCGCCATGGTAGCAGCAGCAAACTTTTCCTGCTTTAATTGAAGCTTTTTTCTCTGATGGATCCTGAAATACCTACGAACGCTCCAGCAGGGAAGCAACAACTTCTGTGGTGCAGTAATGATGAGTCTGACTCATTCTGTCGGATTAAAGGGATGAAACAGAAGTTTGCTTCACGATCCTTTTTCTGAATTGGGGGGGGGGGACAGGTGAGCTGGTCTCATCGTGGACCCAACCAATTACACTGTGGGTCTCACTGAAGGATACATCTCGTGCCAGACGTCATGGTAACCGGATACTGTTTTTTTTAGCCCATTCGACGCAGCTGTAGTGTCTAACTGTCCACGCTGCTCCTCGGTAGCTTCGAGGACACAAAGTGTGAGCTCAGCACACCTTCACAATAAAACCTGATTATTAAAAAACTGAAGTCTGAATTTTGGGGAAACTTTCTGATCGAACTGTTTTTTGTTTTTCGACCTTTAAGCTCACACCTCCCCCAGCAGCAGCTGCATCCTGCTTCAACTACAGCGACACAGACACCTACTGCAGAGCCGTGTGATTAAAAACAGCCAAAGTTCTATTATTAACTCAGCTTATCAACAACTGCTCTGACTTTACATCCAGGTATCCGCGTCGTGTTGGGGGCGATATCAGCTGAGCCTGCAGACGGGCAGCACCCACGCCTGCTGAGCTCCGCTGTTTATCCTCTGTGGGCGTGCTGAGCCCGCAGCAGAGACTATTTAGATACTTCTGTGTTTATGTTTTCACAGATAACAAAGGTTCAGATCCCTGATCGCAAGTTAGCGTGCTCCTCGCGGCATCATAAGCCCGGATAAATGTACCCGTGATGGCGTAAAAACGTGGAAACCACATCAAATCAAACATGGAGATCCCAGATGTGCGGGAGCGACCCGTTAATAACGAGTTCTCTCAGGTTCCTATAAATACAGATCTTAGTTGCTCTGAAGATTTACCTGTTTGTGGCAGGTGGTGGGCGGGGCTGTCCAACGGCAGGATGGTGTGGCTGCTGCCGCTGACACCACGTGTTGACTCGGAGGAGGAGCCTAAAAACAAAAAAATACGAGTTAGCTATAACAATAAAAGTAATCATTAATATTTTACAGCCGAAAAAACATCAACACACCTGGTAGGAGTGCTCTGATTGGACCTGCCAGAAGCTGCCAGAAGACGAGGGGGCGGAGCAACTCAGGGCGGCACAGGAGGGAGAGGAGGGAGACGGTGGAGACGGTGTTGGTGGGCTGGAAGGCGAGGACGGGGAGGAAGCCGGTGAGGCGGGGGAGGAGCCGCTGTGTCCAGAATGGGGAGGAGACCGTTGCTGCGGATGCTCCCATTGGTTGATCTCAGTGTAGTAAAAATCCTCCTCACTGCGGGAACAGCGCTCATGTTCGCCACCACGGCTGTAAGAGGTCAGAGGTCAGAGGTTATTATTAAACAAATTCCTTCCTTACTGTCAGAAAAACTTTCTGAAGAACAATTTTATATAAATACAGTTTTTAAAAATATATGGAAGCCCATTGATGTCAGAAATTTCATTAAAATGCTGAAATTTCAGGATTTAAAAAATAAATGTAAATATGAACACATTGCATATCTGTGTGGGAGCAGCTGCGGTCAGACTTGATATAAAAATGTAAAGATATAAATCTGAAGTTTTCAAATGTTTCTGGCAGTAACGAGCTTCCATATTTAGCTCGTCCTGAGGCTGAGCAACGCCAGAGAATGGAGCCGCCGTCCGGTGAGGCTTACCACAGGTGTGTCGTCCTGATATGGCGTTTAATTCCCACCACAGACGTCAGCACTTTACCGCAGCTCGGCCACAGACACCTGTACGCCACCTTCACCGAGTTCTGCAGGAGGAAACGCATCATCACCACCGGCAGCTTTCGTGGTCTTCGACACTTCGACAATCAATAAATCGTTTTTCCGTGACTGCTGTAAACCGCCACTTACCCTGCGTTTCCGTGGTGCTGGCTCATCAAACAGCACCTGGTCCAGCTCCATGTCAACACCCTCATCAGGAGGCGTGGCCGGGCTGGCATCGGACTCTTTGATTGGCGGGGAAGGAGCCGGGCTTCGGTGAGCGTGGCCGACGCTCCAGTAGCCGCTGTCGGAGAGCTCGCCGCCGCCACATTCCATCGAAGCTGCTGAAACAGCAAAAACAACAAAAACCATCAGAGGGAGAAACACCTCCAGCCTCGCTTCGTGGAGGAAAAACGTGTTGCTTGTTTGTTTGTTTGATGTTGTGTACCTGCGAGGTCAGGCTGGGCGGGGCTGTGCAGCAGCGGGCTGCAGGACAAACTGCTGAGAACCATCGCTGCCATCAGCTCGTTCATGTCCACCTCATGAGGACTCCTCTGACTGCAGGACGACAGGAAGCGGCGTTTAAACACGTTTACAGGTAAACACAGAGTAAACGATAAATAAACACCAGAGGCGGGACGCGTCTGACCTTTTCGGGACATCGATGCTGGAGGACACGGATCTGCTGCAGGATGAAGGCGAGCTGTCGACTGAAGATTCACCTGCTCCTCCACACTGGAAATACATCTGAGAACAGACAGACACGGCTCACTGTGATTGGCTCAGAAAGCTGCCAGTCAACACAAACCTCCACGAACAGAAATACTCTTAATTTGGACAGACGCTGCGTTTTCCCCACATTATTGCTCAGCTCAACATCCAGGACCAGCACTCACCTTTAATCCAAGATGGCCGTCTGCTCTGCTTGTCGCTTGCTGTCCCGCTGCCACCATCGTCACCACAGTCTCACCAGTCTCCAGGTTGACCCCCGGACAGGTAGAGGTCACAAGTGCCCCAAGAGGAGAACGCTTCCCCAGACGAGCCTTTGGTATCATGTCTGCAAGAAACAAAGGAGTCTCTGTAAGCACAGCCAGGAAGCTGCAGGTGAAGGAAACCACCATGTGGCTGGAAGAAAAACACCTGCAGGGCTGTGGCTGGAGGTACTGGTTCTATCCAGGAGAGGAACCGCTGCAGAACCAGGACCTCCACCAGCAGCTCGTCAGCAGGACATCACTGTCTGCTTCAGTCACAGATATTAGCAGAGGAGAAATTTATAAACGGTGTTTAATGATTCAGATAAGAAAACCTGAAGGGACCGTGCATGCCCCGCCCACGCCGTGTTGGATTAGGACCAACGCCACACCTCCGCCTTTGTGTAAACACTGCATCTGTGCACAAACTCACGGCTAAGATTTATCTGCTGACCCTCTGAGAGGCCCATCCCACAGGTTGGGCACCAGTGGACTACCTATCTAACTGTGAGTCTGCAGATATCCACTCCGAGTACACAAACACGTTGTGTACTTTTATCGTTGTTGTTTTTTAGTTTACTGGAGGATCTGAATCATTCTGCTGGGAAAACGTTGGCTGTGGATTAAAATCTGAGTGAGTCACAGGCTGCAGAGTCATTTACAGTCAGGCTGTGTGTGTGTGTGTGTGTGTGTGTGTGTGTGTGTGTGTCATTACCAGCTCACTATCACTGTCACTAACAGCGTAGAGGATTAACATGAAGAGAGCAAATGGGTGTAACTGTCCATCAGCCTCTTTTTATCAGTTTACATCTGTTAACATGTGTGACCAAAAGTATGTGGACATGTTCCTCTGTGTATTTCTTTCCTCGGGTGGGGTGGGGTGGGGTGGAGGTGGGGGGTGATTGTCATCTTGAATGAGCAGAGAAAAACAGCTGGTAGAAAGCTGGAAGGCCATGGCTGATGATCATTACAAGCTGCAGCATAAACAATTTCTCCATTTCCCGTCATTCAGAGCGAGCAGTCAGGGAAGCGCTGTCAGGGGTGGCGTCCACATACTTTAGCTTCACTTCAGGCTTTCAGATGTTGGAGTTTAAGGCAATCCTGAACTCTTCCCTGCACACTTTTCTGATGCTGACTTCTTTAAATGGTGTCCTATTTGGTGATGTCAGTGACCAAAGCACCAGAGTGTCCCTTAAAGTTCAAACACACACACACACACACATCTACACAGTATTATAGTATTAAAGACGCTTTTTGTAAAAACTCTCCAATGAAAACTTTCCCCAGAACGCTGCAGCTCTTTGCAACAATGTTTCAGTGCAGCGGTC
This sequence comes from Diplotaxodon limnothrissa, assembly GCF_057381915.1. Taxonomy (NCBI): domain Eukaryota; kingdom Metazoa; phylum Chordata; class Actinopteri; order Cichliformes; family Cichlidae; genus Diplotaxodon; species Diplotaxodon limnothrissa. The sequence goes on along the minus strand of NC_140596.1, from coordinate 2,662,142 downwards.
AAACACGGAGATCAAGCGTGGTGGAAATTAGGGCTGAACGATATATTGCATTTGCGATAATATCGCGACATGATCAAGTGCAATTTTCTAACCGCAAAGGCTGCGATTATACTCTGGACATGTCCAAATTCATGGGCTGCATCCTCCTGAGGCCGCATTTGTAGACCGATTACGTCACAGCGACGCGCCGAAGGCTGTCCAAATTACTACCATATCCCAGAATTCATAGCGCGGCCCAGCCAAACTCCAGTTTCCAGCAATGGCGGCCGCTACTAAGTTTTAAAATTACTCATACTAATCTTTCTGGGTCACAAAATAAACTTTTAACATATTTTCAGGCGAGAAAGTAGTTGTGTAAACATCAAATATCTGCTCGGTTTATCAAGATATCCCATATTTGCAAAAGTGCTTCGACGTTTTCAGAGGCGTCTGCTACCCACCAGCTCGACAGCTAGCCGGGAGCTCGAGGGTTACTGATGCGGCCGAGAACGGCACAACTCCTGGCACATCATTTTCAGATCACCGCGGAGTTTCGCTGCTCGGGTTAAACGTAATATATAAGTCACTTAGACAACCTAAAAATGTTATTGTTGGGCTTTTTTCAGTGTTTTGTTTGTTCGTGAGTAAATCGGTTTGGCTGAGATTAAAGTTATTAGATTAGATAAAATAAAACTTTATTAATCCCCCGGGTGGGTTCCTCCTTGGTTTTCACACAGCTGACTAAACGTCAAACAGAAAACTTATTAAACAGAAGTATGAGACAGTCGAGAATTTACACCAGTGTCTGGTTATATTTTAGATAGCAAGAAGCAGACGGCCGAGTTTATTAAACTCCACCGAGACAGCGGTGACGCTAATCAGAACTAGACCGTCCAATTTCACGCCTTTAAACTTTAAAGGCGTGTTTGTGTGTGTGTTTATACAATTGCTATTATGTTTGCACTTTATGTGTAATGTTACTGACTGCAGAGATCAGTAAGATGTGTGTATTTTTTATTTATTAGTTTGATTTATTTAATATTATTTTTTAATTGAATGACTGTAGTAGTTCACAGATGTCGAAAAACTGAGTGTGGTAAAGCCACTGATTTTTTTTATGTATATTTCTGCAATCTGCACATTGTACTGACTTTCATTTTAATGTTTACACCAGGGTTCCTTGTCAGCACTTTATGCTCAGATGTTTGTAAGCTAAAAATAAACTATTGTGTATGTTCAAATATACTGTTGTGATTGAAGAAGTTAAATAAAAATGTCAGTCATCAATTCATGCATCACCTCATGTCATCATAACAGAGGTCTGTCTTCCAGGAAAGAACAGTTTAAAATTAATGTAATATAGTATTGGCCATACTATATGATGTATTGCTTGTCTTTGTTTAATAATACAGAAGACAAATACCTTAAAAAATAATCGCATATCGCATCGCAATCGCAATATTGGGGCAAAAAAATCGCAATTAGATTATTTTCCATAATCGTTCAGCCCTAGTGGAAATACGAATCACACACACATATTGCGCTAACACGCGGTTAAATATTGTTGGCGTGTTCTTGTCTTACACACCTTGTGGCTCACAGTGGTATTACACGAGAGCGCAGTCCGCCCGTGTTTTAGCTTCAGGCGACCTCTCTGCAGCACAAACACACGTTTCACTGACTTTAGAAGGTTTGAAAGTGGTTTCGGCTGCACGGCTGTTTCACATGAAGTACCTTTAATGACTTGGGACAGGACGTCAGCTGTTTCCAAACAATGTCTCCAGCAGAGGTCAGGAGCGTCACTAACACCCAGCTGGAGGTTATCTACATGTGCAATCACAATAAAGGGCTATTCTATTTTATTGTGTGGATGCCCTCAAATTATTCTTCTTTAAAAAATTCTGCTCTTTCTGCTAATGCGTGCTATGACTTTTGGTGCTCATAACTTCTATACTTTTTGAGATATTGAATTTTTTTTTGCAATATTTTTTGCCCATTTCTGCCATATTATCAGTGGCCTCACTGATTTTCCTTGCTGGGTTGACCTGTGTTTTAGCTCAGTGAGATGAGCATCCGTTCTCAGACTGGGAGGCCGGGGTTCAAATCCCGCTTATGGCAAAATTTCTTTCAGTTAACAGTAAAACTTTTTTAACTCTTTTCAACACAAATTTCAGCTTTTTCACCCATTTTCAGCAGAATTTTCAGTTTTTCCTGCTGTTTTCAGAAAAAAACTCTTTTCAGCCCAAATTCTGCTTATTCACCTCTTCTGCAAAATTTTCAGCCTTTTCACCTCTTATCAGCACAAATCTCAGCTGTTTTCAGAAAAAAAACTCTTGAGCAGAAATTCTGGTTATTCATCTCTTTTCAGCGCAACTTTCTTCTTCTTCACCTGTTTTCAGCAGAAATTCTGCTGATTGACCTCTTTTCTGCAAAAATTCCAGCCTTTTCACCTCATATCAGCACAATTCTCAGCAGCTTCTGCTCATTTCAGCAAAATTGTCAGTCTCTCCACATGTTCTTTGTCAGAATGAGTTTGGCTCAGTGAGACAAGTGGCTGCCTTGAGACCTGGAGGGTCAGGTTCAAATCCTGCTCAGGGCAACATTTTTTTTCCACCACATTTCAGCAAACAATTTCTGCTTCTTCACCTGTTTTCTGCAAAATTTTCAGTTTCTTCACTGCCATACAACGTTTTGCAATTTTTTAACTTTTTCAGCTTTTTTCAGCAGACATCTTACGCGTTAAGGCATCCACACAGCATTTTCGCAGGAAATGCAATTTTTTCTAGTTCTAGTTTAAATCAGTAAATTTTTATCGGTCTCAGAAACACGCCACTCATGAATGTGGTATTTCGATTTCTGTCCTGCGTCTCCATAGAGTTACTGATCATATTAGAAGTTGTCTGCCTATATTCACCGAGTTTTACCGTGAGAGCGTGCTCTGTTTCTCCTCTGGCTGAACTGCAGCCAGTTTCTGTAAAATGGAATTAACAGGAAGTGCAAACAACTCCTAAAATCAGCCTCACGGAGCCCACTTTGGGAATCACTCCTGTAGGATCCTTGCTTTTCAACATAAAGCACTTCAGACTGTTAGTGCGCACACACCGACACACCCACGCACACATAACCAATCGGATTCCTTCGTCCCTCCACAATAAGAGCCCCGCATGAACAGGAAAATAGCAACTCTGCAGCTGATCATTAACTCCTGAAACACAAAGTGAGGCTCCTCCAACTCCTCACGCTGTGTTTGATCGGAAGGACGACGCAGAGGAGGAGGACACAAAAATATGAACCTTTTCACAAAAAACTAAAAAATCCTTCATTAAAAAAATGATTATCAAACAGAAGAAGTGAGAAAAAGAGAAGCAGTCAGCCCGACGCTGTAACTCCCAGCAGCCCCATCCTCACAGCATTACACACAGTCTACACACAACAAACAAACAAACAAATAAATAAATAAAAACACACGCGCACTGCGCATGCTTCAGCAGTAAAACTCTGAGAGCAGTAAAAGTGCTTTAAAGCGAGCAGCTGTCACCTACCTGCAGACTGAGAAAAGCACCAAAAACAAGACTCGGAGGATTCCTGAGTGTGTGTCTGCTGCCGTTCAATGAGAGCTCAGAGTGTGTGTGAGGGAGAGTGTGTGTGGCTGCAGTTCAACACCTTCAGTGCGGGACAAGAGACCTGCAAGACCCGGACTGGATCCGGCTGGACGGGAGCTCCTGAAACCCTCAGAGCTGCACGCAGGCAAAGCAGCTGCTGTAGGAACTTTCCACCCAAACCGAAGGAGGGGCGGATGGGGGGAGGAGGGCATCACTCAGCATCTTTCAGCTGACAGGGAGGTGGTGCAGGCAGGGTGGAGGCAGGGCTGATATTCAAACCGGCACATTTTCCCCTGCAGGTCCGGGGACCCTGACCCTGCTTTCTGTAAAAGCCACAAGTGAAGACTCAAAATAACAGAGGGGCAGCTGAGCGGGTCACACAGGGGTCAGCGCAGAGCCCCCACCCACCACCTCCACAGTGAGTTTAATTAGAGAGGCCGTGGACAGGACTTGGTTCAGGTTCGGTTTTTCTGTGAAGCTGGAAAGAAACTCTCACCTTCGAGGTCACGAAATCTTTTTATTCTATTTTATGTGGTTTCTACTGAGCAGAGCTCTTCTACTGGGTTATTTTCTGGATTTTATTCTATGCTACTCTGATTTTGTAACTTTTATGGAGCTTTTTTGTGTCATGTTATGTGGCAAACTTACTGATTTAGATTATCTTGGCTTGTCTGTCCTTCCACAGGCTCGACCTTTGACCTTTCTCGCTCTGTTCTCACTGACTGACCTACATCCTGTAAAAAGGTGGAGGAAGTTCTCTCCTTCGGTCTGTCTGTTGCTGGAGCTCATGCTGGATGAATCCTGTTCATGGTTTTTCTTGGCCTTCAAACACGACCTGCCAGCATTTAGTCAGGACAAAGCAGCTGACTTGATATGCTCTTTGTTGTTTTTGGCTAAACGTCTGCTGATCACAGCTGTGATGATGCGACTGGAATAGAGGTTTTTGCTCTCTAGAGCATTTTTTCCTCCTGGTTAAGTAAAAGTGAAATACATAAACTCAGACATTGCTGTTATTGAAACGCAGTTTTCTATTGTCAGCGCGGTCATGTGATCGCTTCAGTTTGCTTACAGGGTTATTTAAAAAGTTCAGATTTGTTTTCAGAAGTGGCGCCAAACTTTGAACCTGAAACGCAGACGGAGCTTTTTACTCATATCATTTATGAAGCTGCTGTATGTTTGTGTTTGCTGCTGTAACGGGAATCTTCTGAGTTTTTTGGATAAAGAATCCGTCATCCTAAATTTGAGGTGAGAAGAATACCTGCTGCCTCCACCTTTATGTTATTTGTGTTTTTTTATGCAGTCAGTCACAAACTTTACCGTCGTGACTCGCAGATGTCGGAGGATTTCTTTTTCTTTCTTTGTGCCACTAAACGGTGAATCACCAGTTTGGACTAGAGTGGCCCCTCAGGACAAAACACATACCAGAGTGAAAGCACAAGCATGAAAGGAAACAGACGTGAGATGACACATTCCTCCAAATAAAGATGATTTTAAATAGAGGGAATAATAAGCTCAGTGTTGATGAGGCTCTGAGGTAGACGTACTCTGAGTCCTGCTGGGTGACAAACTTTGGCTTCAAAGTTGAAATTTGATCTTCAGTTTGACAATTCTTACAGTTAATACACTCACACTGTTATTATCACAGACACAGAGGTTCAGATACTGTTTGGTCTTTCTGAACATTTTTCTATGCTCTCACTGTGTCAGGAAACAACAAGGTGCTTTACAGAAAACCCCCCAAATCATACAATCCGCTGTGGGCAGCACACGGTGACAGTGAGAAGGAAGAACCCGCTTTGCACAGGAAGAGACCTCCAACAGAGCCAGAATCAGGGAGGGGGGTAGACAGGAGGTCTCAGTGTATGTCTATTGCAGCATGACTAAGGGAGGATTCAGGGTCACCTGGTCCAGCCCTAACTATATGCTTTAGCAAAAAGGAAAGTTTGAAGCCTAATCTTAAAAGTAGAGATAGTGTCTGTCTCCTGAATCCAAACTGGAAGCTGGTTCCACAGAAGAGGGGCCTGAAAACTGAAGGCTCTGCCTCCCATTCTACTTTTAAATACTCTAGGAACAACAAGTAGGCCTGCAGAGCGAGAGCGAAGTGCTCTAATAGGGTGATATGGTACTAGAAGGTCATTAAGATAAGATGGGGCCTGATTATTTAAGACCTTGTATGTGAGGAGCAGGATTTTGAATTCTGGATTTAACAGGAAGCCAAAACAGGAGAAATCTGCTCTCTCTTTCTAGTCCCTGTCAGGACTCTTGCTGCAGCATTTTGGATCAGCTGAAGGCTTTTCAGGGAGTTTTTTGGACTTCCTGATAATAATGAGTTACAGTCGTCCAGCCTGGAAGTAATAAATGCATGAACGAGTGTTTCACTCTCAGACAGGTGGATTCTAATTTTAGAGATATCGATGAGATGAAAGAAATCACAGCTATGTTCCTGCTGAAGGATAACAATCCCCAGTGAGAGTCACGTACACCAGAGAAGCACGAGCCTCCAAAACCCGCTTTCCTTGAGTTTATGACGTCATAGAACGTCATGTGACACAGTCCGGAGGATCGAAGACTAACAAACATGAACTCTGAACTCTGGTGCTCCCCGATCCGCGCCGGGTTTTCCCATCAGCACCCGCGGTGCCGCTCGAGCCCCGTAGTAAACAAGCTCACCACGTGGGGGAGGAGCTGAGCTCTGATTGGCGGAGGTCTGGAGCGCAGGCACACACCCCACCGAGGACTGTTGTTTATTGTGAGCAGGAGCGGACCGACCGTCTGTGGCAAAGCTGCAGGACACACACACCAGCACCGCGTACGCATCTGCTGCGCCTGCGCATTTCGCGCTAAGGCTCGATTACTGCGCAGGAACATCTGCGGAGTTTCAGCGGTGTGATCCTGCAGAGATAACAAAGAGACGGCTGTGGGCGGAGCGTGTGTGCAGGGGTACAGAGCTGCACGTAGCACACACACACACACGCTGCGCTGCTTGCGTGAGCTACGTGCAGGCCCCGCAGAGCCGCCGTTAAAGGAACATTCCGCCTCTTTTTGTGCTCCGTGTTAATGAGTCACGCCGACAGTTTGACCCACTTTCTCTGCGCTCGCAGCTCCCACTGTGTGACAGTTCACAGCAAAAATAACAGCCAGAAAAACATCAGCAGGACACAAGATGCGGAGAGATTTTAATCAGGAATGAATTATTTTCTCAGTCTGACTCAAAACTGTTTAAAGGCCTCCTGATATTTATTATCAGCTCTATGAAGAGCGTCGTGTGACTGTTTCAGATAGTTTGCAGGAGAAGTGAAGGCGAGGTGGCCAAACATGAAGTCCTGGTGCCCACATCAGGATATTTTCAGCATCAAACTGATAATTCCCTGAATTTCTGGAATTTTTGCTCTTTGTTTTTATCATTTTAAGATGGAAATGCTGTTCTTTTTTATTTTTATTTGTTTTAGGAAAACAGAAATCAGATTCAGCAAATCCTAGAATATAAAGAATAGTAAAGCCAAAAGGCTCTCTGTGGTGCTTTTAAACACCGTTCTCTGTAATCTTACTCCTGCTGAGTCAGCACACACACACAGACGTGATTCACTCCTCTGTGTGTGTCTGCTTTCAGACTCTGAGGCCGTTTCAGGCTTTCTGCGGGAGGCGATCTGATGAACGTACCCGTGTCACCTGCTTTTTAAGATCAGGCGTGTTTCAAAGCTGTCTGTCACACGTGTCCTGAGACGGCTTCTCTGGGAATCATCTAATCACTGTGATTTACATGCATGCAGGAATCTGTGGCAGTGTGTCAGTGCTGCATGGAGCTGCGCTGCAAAGGAGAGGAGTGCAGCTCTGTGTGTTTCCACAACGCCCAGTTATGGCGTGTTTCTGGGTGCACATATATTACTTAGACAACTACTTAGTGAACTAAGACACTGAAAACAACCTATAAAGGCCTCAAAAGGATCACATTAATACATCTGTTTCTGCTGCTTCAGCATCAGTGCGATGACTACGTGACAGTAATAAGGAGACATTATCATCCAACCAATAAACAAGCAAGTGCTTCACCTTCAGCAGATCAAGTAAATAAGATGGCTACAAATGGAGGAAATTCAGTTTTACTCGGTTTAAGATCTACTTACGAGTTTCAGACCTGCGCAGAAAACACCAGGAGTGCAACATGCATCCATTTTCTCCACTGCTTATCCGCCCGTGCTGCAAAGAGCTGGCTTTCAGGGCGGACAGGGCAGGAGGAGGTGTCGCTGCGGCCTATCAAAGCTCACTGTGGCTGCGAGGCACAGAGCTGAGCGTTCAACCTCGCCTCCTTCAAAAGTGCTCGTAGAAGAAGAGGAGAAAACCTGAAGAGGCCAAAGCTACAGCAACGCTTGTAATGAAAGACTTCATTACGTGACCAACACGTTTCAGCTCGAGGCTTCATCGAGGACAACAGAGTAGAAAATATCTAAAATAAGCAAACACACATAAATATGCACCAGTGAGGCATATAGTTTAAAGCCTGGAAGTGTGGGGAGCCCTGCAGAGCACCTGGGTGTATACTGTAAACCTAGTGATTTTATCAGAGCAGCTTTGTCTGATTCACAGTTGAAAATAATCCTTCTTTGTCTGACACTGGACCAGTTCATCCTCAGTGACACATAGACTGTATATCAACGATGTACAGATGCTGTCGTGCAGAGTCAAAGGATATTTTGGCTGTCGCCATCGTAGCGTTTTGGATCAGACGCCGTGAGCTAGATTTGATAGTTGTGAAGCATGGCGGTGGTAGCGTCATGGTTTGGGTCTGTTCTGCTATTTCAGACTCTCGCAATGGAAGAAGGAATTCAGCACTGTGTGAAGCAATCTCACAGCAGGATGTGAGGGCAGCAGTCCATGACCCGGAGCTTTGGGGAAGTTGGGTGATTCAACAAGTAAGAAAAAAAAGACAGAAAGGAAATCAGTGAAGAAATTCAGCCCTGAAACCAGCCGCGGAGCGATCTGAAGATGCAGTCCAGCCAAGGCAACAGAAATACTGAAATACTTCCCTCGTCATCATTAAATAAACAGGAAGTGTCTGAGTGATTCTGGTAAAGACTTTTTCCATCCTGAGACTAGTTTGTTTATTTGACAAAGTTCAGCTGTTCATGGGTTAGTCCCGTTCCCCTGCTTTCTTTTATCTGAAAGGCGTTAACCTGAACATGGCTCGATATTCAAAAATTTATAACCAATAGTTATCATCATCATTATCAGCACACGTGGCCTCCTCTTTATCCTGAGGAGCCACATTTCTGTGTATGCCTGGGGCATAGCAGAGCTTATTTTTAAGGTCTATTCATCATCAGGATGCAGGGTTGTTTAATCAGCTGATGATGACATCACTCTGGCGTGATAGACCCGAAGCAGTCAGACGACTCGGTGAATAACTCTCAGTCTGATTCTCTCATCAGTTTTAGACATTCAGACTCTAAACGTGTGGACGGAAAGGAAGAACTCCCTTTTAACAGGAAGAAACCCCCAACAGAACTATGTGAAGGGAGGGGCAGCGATCTGCTGTGACAGGCTGGAGAATAGGGCTGTGTTTTGATTATCGATATATCGATTAAAATCGATTCTGGCTTGGATAACGTGATATCGATTCATTAAAATCCTGAATCGATTTTTTAATATAAATTTATTTTGCCTGAAACGCCAGAATCTCAGGTTAAACCTCACAAAATTTCAACAACCACCAAACAGCTGAAACAGTAAATGAGAGCAGGAACACGGATTCTGCACAGAGACGTAAACACAAAGCTCGGACCCGCCGACGCATCAGGATCAGTGAGATGTGATTTTCTCACCCGACGGCACGGACACGGTCGGGGCTGAAAGCCGACAGCTCGCTGATTCTGATGTTTCGGCGGGTCCGCGCTTTGTGTTTACGCCCTTTTTGCACTGATTCTGAAGCTGCAGGTTTGATCTCTCTCCCAACAATATTGACTGAACCAGCAGCAAAAGAAGATCCAAACTACGCTTCACATAAACATCGTCATGAATTCACTCTGACTTTTACTGTTTTGCTTCCACCAGGATAAAATCACACTTCATGCACAGCTCTCTCTCTGTACTTCAACAACAGTTTCCCGTCTAAAAATCTGTTTTCTGCATTAATCGCTTGCTTGTTACGCACAAGTCTACCGTAGTTTACAGGCTGTCGGCCGCTGTTTGTTTCCTTTTACTTACTTCTGACAAGAAAGCCTCATTTCTGCCGTTCAATACTGAACAAATTTAAACTTTTTAAAATTATGCAAAATTGCGAAACGCTGTGTCTGTAATCAAACGTCTGTAACTTTGCTCTGCTTCACGTCAGCAGCATCAGCTAATGTTCATAAGTTGATTAATGGTTTTCTTTCATTTTTGATCTACTGCAGAATATTTTTATAAAATCCAGGCCAGGAAAATCACCTTCATGTTTTTCTGTGTTTTATCCGCAGCTACTTTGACACAAAGGCCTCTGCTGTGATGCTCACACCTTTGATAAAGTCTCACAAGTGTCAGCTTCCTTTTTATAGATATAAAAATATGGAAATGTACTGATGCATGATCTGAATTATAATATTTCTGACTGTCTGAGGCAAAATTTCCCCGATTCAAATCGATTCGGGACCTTGTGAATCTGAATCGAATCGATTCTAGAAATCAGTGACGATTCTCAGCCCTACTGGAGAAAGTGAAGAGGGAGGAGAAGAAAACTGAAACTATGAGAGAGCGAGAGCAAAGATTGTGCTCTGCTGCGATGATACGATGGTTATTCAAGGCTTTGTATGTGAATAGAAAGATGTTAAAATGGCCGAGTTTATTTAATGCTGTCCGAGTCAGTGTGATTAGAAATCCTGTTTCTAAGGTTTATAAGTCAAATATAATAACATCAGTTTGTCTGAACTTAGAGGAAGAATATTAGGTTCATCCAGCCTTTATGTTTAAAAACATTCACTGTATTGCAATAAGCTTTTAAGATAAGAGATAAGATAAGATAGAACTTTATTAATCCCTCGGGTGGGTTCCTCTGGGAAATTCGATTTCCAAAAAAAGCACAGCAACGACCGAAGTTACAGTTACAGAATTGTTATATATATATATATATACACACACACACACACACACACACACACACACACACACACACACACACACACACACACACACACATATATAAATACAGAGACAATATAAATAAAATATACAAAGGGGATAAATAGAATAAATAGGAATAAAAATAAAAATACAAGTGAATTGCACATTTCAAGTATTGAGTCTATTGCACTGTTGACTATTTACAAAAAGTATTGCACAAGGTATTGTACAGTGAGGTGAAGAGGCACTACAGCTTAGTTGTTCCCCCCTCCTTTGTCCTCCTGTTTCCCCTCCCTCTCCCCTCCAGAGAGGAGTTAAACAGTCTGATGGCGTGTGGGACAAAGGAGTTTTTAAGTCTGTTAGTTCTTGTCTTTGGGAGAAGCAACCTGTCACTGAACAGACTCTTCTGGTTGTTTATGGCCGTGTGCAGAGGATGCCCAGCATTTTGGACATCTGCATTCAGATGTATAATAACTTGTAACTCCCACTATTAATCCATAGTTTAATATCCATAATTTAATGTCAGCCCACCCTTTGCAGCTATAACTGGAAGGCTTTCCCAGGGTTTAGGAGCGTTTATGGGAATCGTTGACCGTTCTTACAGGAGCACATTTGGGAGGTCACACTGATGTTGGACGAGAAGGCCTGACAATCTCCAATTAATCCCAAGGTGGGATGAAAAGGTGTTCTGTCAGTTTGAGGTCAAGACTCTGTTCAGGCCGGTCAAGTTCTTCTACACCAGGGGTGCCCAATCCCGGTCCTCGAGAGCTACCGTCCTACAGCTTTTAGATGCATCCTTGTTCCCACACACCCGAATCAAATGAATGGCTTGTTATCAGGCCTTTGCCAAACACGATGGCATGCTGAAGAGGTAATCAAACCATTTGATTCAGCTGTGTTGGAGTAGGGATGCATCTAAAAGCTGCAGGATAGTAGCTCTCGAGGACTGGGATTGGGCAGCCCTGTTCTACACCAAACTGGCTCATTCACGTCTTTTTGAACCTACCTTGTGTGCAATTGTGTTGGAACAGGAAGGGGTCATCTCCAAACTGTTCCCACAAAGTTGGGAACATGAAACAGTCTTGGTATGCTGAATTATTAACAGGGTATTAATCCCATAAATGTTTTCTAGGTCGGACCGAGGGGGGAACATTTGCTGTCGTGCGGTCCACGTATGTGACTGCTGAATGTTGGCTGGTTGATAGGTGGGCAGGAATAGAACAGGGAGCGATAGCAGAGTTCAGCAGGGAGAAGCGGGAAAAAACTGCAAAATAAAAAAATAAAGAGAGTGGCTGCAGTGACACTTTTCATTATTTTTAATGCCCGGTGTGTTAGAACTTCACTCTCCTTGGCAGCTGGCTTACGGACCAACAACAACATGAGCAAGAGGGGCCCACAGACTGGTTGCAGCACATACTTTGTACACCGCCTCCATCTGACAGCAGAGCTCACTGCAGGCGACGGGCAGGAGTGGAGCCCACAGCAGAGGCGCTCGCTCCGCTCGACCATAAATTCTGAATTAGGAGTTCCCTTCTCTGGAACTAACTCCTGAGAAACAACCCATAACCCCACTCCACCAAAACACTCGGCACAATGAGGATAGACAAGTACCGTTGTCCTGGCAACCGCCAGATTCAGACACGTGCACCACCAGATGGAGAAGTGTGATTGGTCACAGATCTCCGCTGCGCTAGAGTCCAGTGGCGGCATGTTTACACCACTGCATCCCACATTTACAATGTGCTTGGTGATGTAAGGCTTGGATGTAGCTGGTCGCCATGGAAACCCATCCCATGAAGTTCTCTACGCGCTGTTCTTGAGCTAATCTGAAGGCCACGTGAAGTTTGGATGCAGAAAGTCTGCGACCTCTGTGCACTATGCTCCTCAGCATCCGCTGACCCCACACCGTGATTTTACGTGGCCTAGCACTTCATGGCGGGGTTATTGTTACTCCCAATCGCTTCCACTTTGATATAATCCCACTCACAGCGGAACGTGAAAGGTTTAGTAGTGAGGAAATATTTGGACTTGTTGCACAGGTGGCAAACTGTCACGGTTTGTAGAAGCCGTGTGCATGCTGAGGTGCTTGATTTTATACACCTGTGGAAGTGACTGGAACACCCGAATTCAATGGTTTGGATGGGTGAGTGAATACTTCTCACAATATCGTGTATTTGTGATTTAAATAACTTTACCTTCTTATATAAAGCGCCTCGAGGTGAGTTGGTGCTATAAAAATAGTCGAATATGACAGGTTATTATCTCCATAGCAATGAAAAAAAAATGTGTTTGCTAATAATTTTACCAAAGAGAAGCATGTATGATGTAAACAGTGTCCGCCGCTGTGACATGTTAAACTCAGCGAAGACAGAAAACAGGACTCTGTTCTCCAGAAAATAGTCATAGCCGAACCCCACCCCAAAATCACCTCATTCATAACTGCTGTGCGTAACATGATGTCAGTCAGGAGGTGCGTTTCTTTTCTTCACCTCTGTGGTTGCAATACCAACGTCTGTGTGTGAAGAAGACTCCTCGTTTCCACGGATACGTCCACTGGCAGCTGATGGACGTGGTAAACGTGCCTGCTGATAGTTTCACTGTTTTTAGTCATCAGCTGAACTCTTCTGATTAACTCTGACTCACACGATGACAGGATCTGACACACACACACACACACACACACACACACACACACACACACACACACACACACACACACACACACACACACACACACACATGTTTACCCTGTTTGTCTGTCACTGATTCGGCACTCTCACAGATCCCTGAACCTGGATCTGGACCTCAAACCTTTAAAGTTCTGTCCCTGACTGAGGCGCAGCCGTCTCACATCACACAGCTACAGGCTTTGCCATGGAGTCGTCAGCTTAAGCTGAGGGTGATGTGTCATCTGTGATAATTGTGGGACATCTGTGCAACTCTGTCAGACAAGTCCTACAAAAGCTCTGCAGGGCATCTCCACCTTACAAAAATGTCCCAAAGCTTCAGAAATTCCCTCCCTCCTTACAAAACTGTCCTCACTTCCTCTTTCATTTAAAACTTCCTGATAAAGTTCCCTGTTCTTCCACAGAAGCTTTGTGTTTGTGTTTGTGTGAAGTCTCAGACCTGATTGTGTCTTTACGAGGACCGGACAGATCGTCATCACAGAGCAGAAGCGTCTCAGAAGCGAAGACATGTCCAAACAAAGCCTCAGCTGTCATTTGGACGCCACTGCATCCTCTCCTGGTTTCGCTGTGACTCTGCGTGACTTTCTAAATGCTGTAACTTCACTTACAGTCAGATGATAAAGCTCAGAAGAAATCACCTCCTGTCACCACGAGGATGGGGCCACGGTTTGATTACAGGAATATACAAACAGCACATGGTGAGAGAAGCTCAGCTTCAGTGTTTCACACCGATGTCACGATGTTGGACACGAGGCAGTGAAATCCGACATAAACATGTCGGCTTTGAGGGAAGATTTAATAAACGGAAGCAGCAAAATGTGACGTGTAAACTGATCTACTCTGGTTCCTTTCCTGTGTCTCAAACAGCAAGTCATGTGACCCACCGCCATGCTGCAGTTTATTCCCTCACTGAGACAATTGAGAGCTGTTACACTCCAGCAAGATCACTCAAACGCTGCTCAGTGGGAGTGGTGGCGCAAACAAAGACCCCATGAAGGTTTGGCCTGGTTGGAGGAGGACGGGCTCTCTCTGAGAACACTTCCTGTCAGTGGACTTGGACGGCCACAGCCACAAATTACAGGTTTGCCTCATCACAGCTGTTTAAAGTTTATTAATGCTTAGTTTGCATTATTAGGGGCGTGGCCTCTTTGACTGATAGGTGGATGGTGACACAGGTGGCCGTAGCTGCTAGCCAGGCTTCACCTGACCCTAAACTGGACCTCTGGACCATGTTTGTGCTGTTGGGGAATTTGTAATGACACTGGCGCCACCAGGCCCTCTGACCACCACCAGTAGGCAACGGGTGAAGTGTCTTGCCCAAGGACACAACGACCAAGACTGTCCAAGCCGGGGCTCGAACCGGCAACCTTCCGATTACAAGGCGAACTCCCAACTCTTGAGCCACGATCGCCCCACGATCATAGAAATGATCAATTCTGTCTCAAAAAGGGCAAAATGGTAATGGCGCTACCTTAATGTAGGTAAAGGTTTCACCTTATGGATCTACTTTGAAAACAACTCAACAACAATTCATTCATAAGACTTTCAAAAATTGTTTTCTATAACTTTATTTAAGGTTTCCGTCCTTCATCATCTTTCCTTTCATGTAGACGTGTTTTTGCTTTCTTTGCAGTTTTCTTGCAGGCCGTCACACTGTTTGTATATTATAAATTGTATGACTGTGTACGTGACAAATAAAAATTTGAATTTGAATTAAATACATAAATATATATTTGTAGTGGAATCTGCCCCAAAGTCCTTCTAGAAACAACTCTCGCCACTTAGCATCTACTCTGAAACAGCCTCTGGCACTTTTTTGGCCAGTTATCTAAATTGTCTTTAATTTTAAGGCTCATTGGGACATAAAAATCAGGACATTTCCTTCGGGATTAATAAAGTATTTCTGATTCTGAAAAAATAAAAAATAAAAATGCTTGAAAACTCTGCTGAACCACAATAAAGATGAAAAATATTTTTCCCTCCATGGAAGAGAAACTTCCCTCCGTCTTTGCTGTTCCTGAATCGTGCTCCGTGTTTTTTTCTCTGAACTTGTGTTCAGATTCAGCGAGTCGCTGATGTCACTCCACGTGTGACACGTGTCTCCTTTTCATTAGAAATTCAACCTCACATCAAGACGCTGAAGCTGAGATGTTGACGCTGTGATGTCATGAGTGTTAGGGTTCCAGCACTCTGATTGGCAGATGTCGTTTTCAGGTTTTGGCGTTAATGATGCGTGCGGGAGGACCTGGCGTCCTTCGTTCTCTGTCTCTTCACACCGTCTCTCGTCCTTCATCCATCATCCCTCCATCTCTGCCGTCCTCTCGGGCAGCGGAGGTGAAGGCTCCTCCTCCTCCTGTACCGGTATCTCCGCAGGTGTATGGACAGGTGGAGGTGAAGCACTGGAGCTCAGCTTCTTGCTGACTTGAGCATAAACCGAATCCCCGTCGTAGTTGCTAAAATCCTCCAGAGCGGCGTCATGTGCTCTGGCTGGCTTGTGATTGGCCGGCATTGCTGGTGATGATATGTCCGGGTTGGTGCCGTGTCCTCCGATGGCGTGGTAGATGTGCTCAGCGTTTTGATCTGTGAACAGACAGACGACAGTTAGGAACTAATGATCAGATCACGATGATCAATAAAAGTAGTTTCTGTGGTTTCTTCGTTCTCTCCCTTCAGAGAATAAAACCTTGGCTCTGTGGCGCCCCCAGGTGGCTCCTCCAGGGAGTGAACTGCACTGAGACTTCCTCTTCAGGACGTGACTCTGAACACACAAACACAGGCATCATGGGACATTCAGCAATCTGAGTTACTTCACCGAGTTTCTTAATTTTTAAGTGTTCTCATTAAAAAATAATATCACGAGTTCATGAAAGCGATTCAGCCTGAAGCCAGAAAATCGAGCATGAGAGCAAACTAAAAGCATCTTGTTCTACACGAAAACTCCATTAAATATTCTTACTGAACCTGTTAATGAGCCTCATTTGTGCACATGTGGAATATTTCTTATTTACTTATATTTACTCATGTCATCTGTTTTATTCTTTAGTTTCAGGTACGATGGAGCTGTCGGGACTTTAGAGTCAGGACATCGGGAGCCGGAGAGACAGCGAGAGGTGAGGACATCATCTTTTTATTTATTTATTTTAAAAAGCACATTGATTAAATTCAAGTCGCTGTTATTTATTTAGCCCCAACAACACTTGCCTCAAAGTGTTTTATATTGTAATGTAAAGACCCAACAATATTACAACTATCAGATGAGCCCCTTTAAGCAAGCACTTGGTGACGGTGGGAAGGAAAAACTCCCTTTTAACAGGATTAAACCTCCAGCGAATTAGGGTCTGCAGCTGGCTGCTGCTCAACCCTGATTGGACAATTTGATCTACAGCAGCTTGGTGCTTCATGGCGACACGTTGAAATTTGCCACGCCACCAGGGGATCAGTGCAATGTCATACTTCCTGTTTCCTCCTACATTTGGACACTGATGAAATGATTTCTGCAGACCTCACGTTAAATCAGCTCCGCTGATAATCACGGAGCATCTCGTCCTTCCTGCTTCTGCGCACGAAAAATGAGACTACAGATGAAACGTGCCTCTCCTTTAAATGCAGAATAAATTTAAAAGATCCTTCAGCTCGAGGTCGAAAGCTTCTTTTTTGTGATTCTTTATTTTTCCTTTGGAAGAATAAAGTTATGTTAAAGGTGGGAATGCACACAGGAAGTCATTCATATTTTTTTTCTGAAACTATAAAACAGTCTTCCCAGCCTCATCATTCATTTGACCTCATGAATCGTATAATTTAAATGTCTTTAGTTAAAGTCTGCTGTCTGCCTGGTGGGACCTTGCTCAGTCTGTGGCGCCCCCAGGTGGCTCCTCCAGGGAGGGTCCCTAACAGGGTTAACTGTTAACTGACATGAATCGGCTCTCGCTGACGGTCAGTAGCTGTTAGCGCAGTAAATTCTGACTTATTTTCCTTGGTGGTCATCGTTTCCAGCACAGGAGGTATTCATTTCACCTCCGATCTTCAGGTTCAGGGCCATTACTCGTCTACCTCTGTGCACTCACGCGTAAAAGACATTTTTCTGCAAAGACTTTTATTTTCTGGAGGTGTTGTGAGCTCTTCCTCCACCCTGACTTCATTCCACATGCAGTTTGGTGCTGCTTATATAAAACTGAAGTAAACTCTGTCGCACGAACCTGAAAATGTGATGAAACTACTTCATTAAAACTTCATTTAGTATAGCTGAAAAGTCTGCTCACGTTTCTCGTCGTTCTGGATCTCGTTGATCGTTGGGTTTTCTCTCACTTCCTCCAGCTTCACCTGTCAATCAACACGACAGGTTAACTATGTCTGTGAAGGTTCTCAGTCATCCAGGTCATCGTAGTCCAAGGAGCTTGCAAAGAAAAGCGTCTGGACTTCTTTAAGTTGCTTGAAGACGTTTCACCTCTCATCCGAGAAGCTTCTTCAGTTCTAAGGTCAAATATTGGAGAGTCCCAGATTTAAACCCTGTGGGAGTGTCCCCCCCCAAGAGGGACAAAAGACCCCCTAATGATCCCCTACCTAGAAGAGCCACCTCCACGGGACAAGACTCGGCTGTCCATCTGCATCCAAAGGTCAAAGGTCAACCGTTCGAGGATGCCAATGTTCACATTTTGGACAGAGAGGACAGATGGTTTGAAAGAGGAGTGAAAGAAGCATCTATGTCCACTGTGAATGGCCATCTTTGAACAGAGGCGGGGCTTACGACACCAACTCTCTGCCATCTATAATCCAGTTTTGAGATGCTTCCCAGACGCCTTAACGCCCACTCACATCCTGGGCCATCTGACCTCAGGAAATCACATGATAGGGTGGGGCCAGGTTTCACAATGGCTCGTGTGATTAGGTAGAGGACCATTAGGGGGTCCATTGTCCCTCCTGGGGTGGACACTCCCACAGGGCTTAAATCTGGGGCTACGTCCACACTAATGCATATTAGTTTAAAAATGCATCGTTTTCTCTCTGTTTCGGCAAATACAGCGTTTTCAAAACGCTCTCAAAAACACATACATTTCAAAATGGTGCTTGGGCGTGGCAGTGTGGACGGCGAAAACAGAGACTTTCTAAAACGATGACGCATGTTAGTCATATGATGCAGTCATGTGACCAATTATACTAAGATAGCGGAGGGCATTATGCAGCAGTTGTTTTGTTTGACGGCCCTATTAAAGATTAATATCAGTCTGCACATCCTCCAGAGAGCTTTTCTTCAAATTCTGTAATTCTCTCTCGCTTTTGCAACTTTGTACTTTTGTGTTACTCGCAGCAACAACTCCACCTCATTGTTAGTCCATTTTAAAAACTCGCTGCTTTTCCTCGACATTTTGCCGCAACGTTTCAAAGAGCCGGAAAGTAAATAAGCAGCAGACAGAAATGAGGCAGGTCGAATCTTCTTGCGTTTCACACATGCACAGGACTAGAACGTAAGTGTTTTCGGCTGTTTCAATGTGGACGCACAACTCTGTGAAAATGACTGAAAATGCTAGTGTGGACGCGGAGCGTTTTCAGACAAAAACGCCGTTTTCAAATCTATCCGGGCCAGTGTGGACGTAGCCTGGGACTCTCCACCATTTGACCCTAGAACTGAAGAAGCTTCTTGGATGAGATGTGAAACGTCTTCAAGCAACTTAAAGAAGTCCAGAAGCTTTCCTTTCTCAAGCTCCTTAGACTACAAGTTAAGCCACGCCCCGTCCCATCAGAGGTTTTAGGTCGTTAAACTCGTCTCTTACCACGCTGATGAGCGTTGACGGGGTTCTGTTCACCTCCAGATCCTGAAGCTCAAACGAATGTCTGAAAAACAACAAACAACAGCGTCAGATCAGGTTTTAATGATTCACTGATCATTTCAGATGTTACTGGATTGTTTAAGATTGACTCTGATAATCACGTTAAACTTTTCATTTTCATTCATTTCATCATTCTGTGATGTAGAAAGACTGCTGACCTGCCGCAGTCGCTGCAGAGACCCGTGAGGAAGATGGAGAGGATGAGGAGGAGGATGAAGAAGCTAACCACTCCTGATGGCAGGAGCCACAGCTCGATGGCGTCTGGTCCGGTTGCCATGATCCCTGAGAGGAGAGAAAACGCAGATGAGTGAGGACGACCTGGAGACTTTATGACCTCCAAGAAACTCACTTTGCATTTTAGTGTTTTGTAAAGAACTTTAATTAGCATCGGATGTAAATTATCCTCAGTTTCTCTGATCATTAACAGGTCTAACAATCAGCAGAGGTCAAAGGTCAGAAACTTTATTCTGACCTATTCTGAAACATAAATGCGCTCTTCAAACATAACTGAGCAAATATGAGCTCAAATTTACTGATATCATTGTGTGCTAAAGCCCTGAGTCATGAACGCACAAAGCAACACACTCGTGGATCAAACGTGACCCTGTGTGTGCTTTAAGGCCAGTCCGTCGTCGGGTGTGTACTCGTTCTTTCAGCTCAGCGGCGATTGAATCATCCTGACCAACTCCTGTTACACAAACAGTGAAGCAGATGCAGTCGCGGTGCGAGAACGCCATGTTCAGATTAGAAAAAACTGCATTTAGCGCAGTTATTTCACTGTAATAAAGGAAACGAGGCGCAAACAGCCAAGCTAACACGTATCCACCTCACTGATTATCACGCCACATCTCTTCTGTTAAATGTTGCAGTGACAAAACATCAGTTAAATGTTTCAACAGCTGGGGCTGTTTTTTATTCTGCGCAGGGGGAACTTCCTGTTGTCTCCAATGCCTGTCTCCAGAGCTGCGACTCAAATACGCAGACACATCGTAGTCCATCGAACTTGAGACTGAACTTAAAGTGAAGTAAGGCCACAGAGCAGGCGAACCATGAAGAGATTAGAATAAATGAATGAAAACAGGAAACATCATCACCATGTGCGATGATGATCAGAGCTGCGGTGAAAGGTTTGGGCGGGGCTGCTCTTTTTAAGATTTCTTCTCTTTTCTCAGTTGTTTGGAGACGGAGTTCCACGTATGAAGGAGACGACTGCCTTTCTGTTTATTTTCTTTTTGTTTTTGCAAAGAAAGCGAGCCTATAGCGTCCACAAAAGCGAGCCGCAGTCCCAGCAGGTCACCTGATCTCAAGGTCAGCCCACATCACCTGATGGCTCAGGCAACACCCTTGTCCACATCCTGATGGGTGAGCAATTTAAGCTGCTTTATCCTGCCGGGCCACAGTTTCTGCACATTTGCAAGCCCCTTTGCCTTCCAGCGAAGCCTCCTCTGTTCTGTACGAGGAGGTGGTGCTGTCGCTCCACCCGCTCCATCTTTGTATGCACGAGCACGGTGAGGTCCCAGAAAAATGCCAAACAAGTCAAAAAAGAAAAAAAAGCCACGAAGAGGCGTAAAACAAGTAAAAGAGACATTAAGAGTCCATAAAGAGACCCTAAATAGTTCTGACAAAGTGCAAAACAGCAACATTGTATTGATAAAAGACAATGAAGTCACAACAGTTGGCCTCAAATTACCCCAAATTACAGCCCTTTGTTTCAGCCTGTAACTCATAGAACAGGGTGGGGTCTGCAGCTGGGGGCCCGCTGCCTCATCATCTGTCTCTGGTTTTCTGGTGTGAATACCAAACGATGCCAGTCTGTCTTTTAACCTGTTTCCTGGTCTTAAAAGTGCTACTATGAGAATATTTTTCACGTCAAACGTGAAAATCAAGAACACACTGATGCTGCTGCTATCACATAAGACAGCTCAGAAAAGTAACAGATAACAGAACCTCAGATGTGAAACTTGGTAAAATAGTTACTTTATGATATCTCTTGACACATTAATATTAGGATAATTAGTGTTTGCACATTAATTTCCTTTACAACTGACATTATGACTGTATGTCTGTGAATTAAAACACATCAACTTTCTCATCTACATTCATGTCAGTTGAATAACTGCAGGCAGCTCCAGAGTACGAGTGCAGCTCTGAGTGTTCCAACAGTTCAGTTTACTTTCTTAATGTATGAGCGCTAAAGTTTAAGAAGCAGTGTGGACGTACCTGTGTGCAGACAGCTGTGTGTTCAGGTTCAGTGGTGCTATGAGGGTTTGTTCCTGCTGCACGTTTACTCATTGACAGACTGAACAAACACTCTGCTGTGAGAGCTGCTTAAAGACACACTGCACAAACACTGCACAGGACTCCGGATTCCCCCACAGGAACTGAGACCTGCTTAGCTTAGCTAAGCACAAAGACTGCATGTGCACATATTCAAAATGTTGCAGTCTTTGCTTAAATCTAAAAATGTGTGATTATTAATGCTAACAAAAATCGGTAATTATTCAGAAATGTGCAGAAAGACTGCAGTTCCTCTAATATCCAACAGAGGCTTCAGCATGATCATAGTTTAATGGGCACTAAACCTACTGTGTGTATATTAATTTTAGGCAGAGTGCTGACAGTCATGGGGATTTATGTCAAAAACATTAGTCCACATTAATAATGAGGCTCTGACACATTTTAGACCCATCAGAGATCACTGTGAGTAACTAAAACTGGAACGTGGCATCACAGACTGTCTTGTTAAAGATTTGCTGTAAAGCAAATCAACCTGTTTGAAACCTCTATTTTCACAGAGCTACAGGCTAGCAGCTCACTTGCTGCCTCTTTTTCTGCTGTAATGTTTTCATATCTCTGCTTTTTTATTTTTAACACCCTCTGCGTATTTGCTGTTTCACTGCTGATTTACTGATGAACTTTGACCTGCTCTACGGTACAAGTGTATGTGAACAGGATGTTCCTCACCTGTCCATGTGGTTCCTCACACATCTGTTATAATCACTGTGTTGAACATTTACTCTGTGCTGTCAATAATACAGCCACAAATGCTTTCAGAAGTGGCTTTGTTTCATAATTTTAGTGTTCAAACCGAGAATGATATTCTCTCCTGATAGCTGAACGGGGGGTGTGTTTTACATTTTATGGCGTCTTTCTAACCACAGGCAGCTGCGACTGATAAGCTCCATAAAGCCGAGATCAAACTGAAACTGGAGCACCAAGAGCAGCTCCACCCGAACTGTGCAACTGACACTTTCTGCTTGACTGGCAGAGTGAGGCCCTTTGAGGACTGTGAGAGGCAGATAACAGCAGCCTTGCTGTTAAAGGACACATAAAGTGAATTCACATTATTTTTTCTCTATCGCAGTCTGCATTCAGCTTCCTGTCTGGATGTTGTCATACGTGCATTGTGGTGTTAAAGTCCATAGAAACCCTGTAGTTACTGTAAAATGTCAGCTAAAATTTCATTTTGATAGATAAAGGGAGAATCAGCTTTAGTAAAATATGGGGTGTTGGTAGGTTGGTTTTTAATAACAGATATATTAAAAACCAACCTACAAGTTGGTTGTAGGTTGTTCAATGATTGTTCATACAAATCGACAGGCTGTAAATTTTAGAGGTACTACAGAAACCGTCTGTTAGATTTGTATTGTTTATTGTCATTTATGCTTAGAAATTTTTAACTATATATGCTTAGAGGTGCATAATCGATTGTGTAGTGATAGGATGTGTGATCCTTAATAGTCTGCAAAGGCTTGGTGTGCATTCCAGAGTGTTCTGGCATTCACACCCACATCCTGGGAGCATGGGAGAGGTCGTACCTTCTCTTATTGTTTTATGGAAGGATAAACATGTCTATATCTGTTTTAGGCTAAGTGCCTTTTGTTTAGACGAACTGTTGGACTTCCAAACCAGCAGGGTTAGGGAAGTCATTTATGGGGTCACACTCTGACCACACACACACTTACACAACGCACAGGTAAGGTACTCTTTGTGTGTATGTAGACGTCATATGTTAATGAACCTATGTATATTCATGTAACCTCAATAAAAGAGCAGTGTTACGGGGGAGCGGATGAGAGCACCTGGGGTCAAGCGAAGGAACGGCGTTTGTCCAGTTCTCTCCCGTGCATGAGAACCATAAAGAACTTTGCCTACTCGTGTCTTGCTTTGCTGTGTAATTAAATTGTCCTTAACGTTCCAGCAAATAGGTTTATGCTACAAACCTATCACCGTCCTTTACGCCGACACAAACTGCACGGGTATGCAGGAAAAAAAAATCTGCCTGCTAAACTGAAAGTTCTCCAGACCATCAACCACTAAAAACATGTGGCTCAAGTCCTAAAACAAGCAAGAATGAGAATCCTTTGGCAAAAACTACAACAAAACTACAGAAATGTAAACCCTTGGTTCCCAAATGCTTACAGACTGTTGTTAAAGGAAGAACAGTCAACGGTTATCTTAGTATTTTATTATCTTATTATTTTAATCTATTGTATATAGTATCTTATTCTTATTCTATTCCAGTGTTTCTAATTTTTGCTATATAACTTTGCACTGTCCACTTTGGAGGGCGATCGTGGCTCAAGATTTGGGAGTTCGTCTTGTAATCGGAAGGTTGCCGGTTCGAGCCCCGGCTCAGCCTCGGTCGTTGTGTCCTCGGGCAACACACTTCCCTACCGCCTACTGGTGATGGCCAGAGGGGCCGATGGCGCGATATGGCAGCCTCGCCTCTGTCAGTCTGCCCCAGGGCAGCTGTGGCTACAACTATAGCTTCCACTAGTGTGTGAGAGTGAATGAATAGTGGAATTGTAAAGCGCTTTGAGGGGTCCCGAAAAGCGCTACATAAATGCAATCCATTATTATTATTACTTTCTGCTGTAACAAAACAAATTTCCCACGTGTGGGACTAATAAAGGTGATCTTATCTTATTAAATACAGGTTTTAGATTTATTTTCAATCAAGGCCCCAACCTGGAGCTCAGTGAGGCAACAGTGTTCAGCTAACAGATAAACGTACAAACTATAGACAATATTACTTTATTGAATATGCAAACAGAAATTAAAAACTGGTCCCATAATGTTAAATGGTCACTTGATTTTAGTCGTTGTTTAGTAAAATGTAAAAAAGAGAAACCAGAAGAACCAGAAGTTCGGTGTAGGAATATGATGGTCTGCATCACTATCATCTGATGCTAACAAACAACCCAAACCAACAAAAGTAAAGAAATGCTTCCACTGCAGAGTCAGTCCCTCAGAAGAAGAAGAGACTTCCTGTACACAAATTTTTTCCTCTTCTATCGTTGCTCTTTCATCAGCTGTGCCTGAGCCTGCCTCCTCATGGCGAGGGCTGTCAAGGCGCAACACAACGTCAGGCAGGGAAAGGAGGCGCAAGCCAGCAGGAGGCGCTCCTCTCCAAACTCTCTGACCATCGCCGGCCGCCGCCATAGGAAGTCGTGGAACAGCGCTTCCTGCTGGGCCAGTGTGCAGAGTGACAGCAAGATGTGGAAGAGCTGGTGTCCGTGGCCGACGATGTCAAAGCGGCCGGGGTAGAAGCGCTCAGGAACGGGGCAAGAGAAGAAGAAGGCGGACAGCATAAACAGCACCACCTGGTGGAAAAATGACAGAAAGCTTTTTGACAGTAGCACAAAAATATACAAATAAGAACAATTTGTGCAATATTTTTACCCAAAATTACTAACTAGTAATAAATATAACTGTTAGGTCTAATAAATCCATGACTAAAGAAATAAGTAAAAGGAACTACCTGCAAGAAGTGCAATGGTAGTGCAGGGCTGCCTGTCCAGCTGTGGGTGGCAAGACGGTGGGCAACAGGGCTGATGTCCACTAGGTAGGCCACACCCATTGGGATCAGCTGGCAGAGCTTCCTGTGAAGGGGGTATGGACGGCGGAAACGAAGTTTTGCATAGCAGCAGGCGGTGCACGAGAGCCACGCAAGGAGGGCAGCTGCTGGGAGGAAGACCTGAAATCCAAAAACCTGATCAGGACATCTGAACATACCGATGGGACGGAAGACTCAAACACAAACCTTTCTAACCATGTTTTCCCTTCCATCTGAACATCCAGGCATCATTGCAATAAGAAATCCAACTGTCCACAAAGTAATCATCAAACCATTAAATAAGCCAACTACAAAACATCCAAATTGTCCATCCATGAACAAACCTGTCCAGCCTGCACTGGGTTCATCAGTCCAACATTCACACTATTCAGTCATCTAATCACCCCACTTTCCAATATCCAACAGTCACAGTATTCAGCTGTCCAACATCCAATCATTAAACTGTCCAACCACCCAGATCTCCAACCATACAGCTATACCCGTCCAACAATCCAATATCCAATTATCAAATTGTTTACCAATATCATTTACAAACCATCCAGTCATCCAACACCCAGTCACTAAACTGTCCACTCATCACACTATTTAACAGTCCATGAGTCAAACTATTCAACCTCCTAGCTCCAGTTGGGAGGTATATCCAGTTGCATCACTGGATATACAGCCATAACAATATCCAGTGATTCAATAATGCAACATCCAACAATCAAATGAACCAAATTCCCAACCATTAAACCGTCCAGGACTCCATTTATTAAACTATCCAACCATCCAGTCATCCAACATCGAATCACTAAACTGTGCAACTTTCACACTATTAAAATTCTAACTACCCAACTATCCAACCATCAAGTTCTCCAACCATACAAACATACCAGTATTCAACATCCAACTACCTAGTATCAACTCGTCTAACTGTTTGACCATCACACCATCTTGCAGTCCATGTATCCAACTAGCCAGTCAGCCTGCTCCCCAAAAATACAACCATATCAATATCCAAACATCCAGCTTTCAGACCATTAAGGTATTACACTGTCCTACAATCCATCTATCCAAAATACAACAATCCAACTGTCCAACAATCACAGTATCCAAACATCCAATGGTTATACTATCAAACCATCCAACTATCCATATACAATACAGTCATCTAACTGTCAGGGGGTGAAAGGCTGATATGTGGAAGTGGACATGAAAGCAGACTCAAGGGACAATAGACTAGCAGTTACTAGCAGACGGGCACAGTGGACTGGAGCAAACTGAGGGCACCGCAAGATCAGGCTCCATCTGTAGAAAAAGAGGGGGTTGGTACCCTAGAGAGGCTTCAAAAGGCAAGAGACCTATAGCAGAAGAGAGAAGTGAGTTATAAGTATATTCAGTCCATGAAAGTTTCCAGTTGGCTCCGAAAGTTGTGCAAAAATCTTCCAATTGTCTTGTTAACGGTTGAAGAAAGTGACAAGTAAAGAAAGCTGCAGCGGAGTTTAGTTCCAGGAACGGCAAAAACAAACTGGACACACAAGGAAACAGCAGTTAGAATTCAACGAGGCAAATAACAAGAGATGGAAGAGCCAAGTTACAGCCGTAGCTGACGGACTGGCAATGAGACAAAGGGTGAGCTGGTCTTAAATGCCAGCCTGCTGATTGCCACTGATGGATCACTGCTGGATGATGCATGTGGAAATGAGCCTCTGCCCTCATGGGCAGATACTGGAGAACCAGAGCCAGCATGGAGAAACACATCAAAACAGCAGACACTCACGCAACCACCCAACCATCACAGAATCCAGCCATCTATCATTCAGTGAAAATACCCAAACATAACACTGTCAGACTATCCAACATGTAACATCCAACTGTCCAACCTCCTGCCTCCATCCAGTCAGTCAGTCAAGACTAAATTTCCACTACCTTACCAGAAAACTACCAGGCCGTCCAAAAAATCAACCAACATTGCAGACGTCCAACAATCAGCCATCAAATATTACCATAGTTCAATATCTGTAAACAAACCTGTCCCAGCATGCTTTGTCTCCAGGCAGTGTTGGAGCTGTACAGGCAGAGAGCCAGAGCGCAGCCATACTGATAGACGGCCACACCCACATAGTCCAGGAAGAATAGTGAGTAATGCGCCTGCTCTGAGTGGGACTGCAGCAGGTGAGCGGCAGCACTGCAGGAGGTAACACGATGTTAGTTAAAGCTGCAATATTTAAAATGTTTACATTAAACTTCAAACATCATTCCCAAATCAAATATATAGGAAGACTTTGTTATCGTTGGTGACTAAAGAATGAATCACTCACCTGCAGCTGAGGTATGTGACTGCAGAAAGAACATAGAGGACCAGAGGTAGAGAGGAGGCATCCACAGAAAAACCTTCACCTTCAGGACCCTGCAGTCGGAAACCCAGGATTCCCTTAATAGGTCAAAGGTCAGACAACAGGAAGTCAAACAGAATGTCATCATGCAGCAGAAGATCAGAGCATCTGTAAATATCCTACCCCTCCTCGCATGATGGCGAACACCATGAACCTGAGCACCACGAAGGCGGCAGCCAGCAGGTGGCTCCACACATTCAGCGTCTCATTGTGGATCTGGAACAGGCTGAGGGCGTAACACCGCCACGACATGCCCGTGGGACGGTACCCCGTCAGGATGAAGCGCTCCCGAAACAGAGGGGGAACATCCACGTCTCGGACGGTAGGGGGGTTGGATGGGAGGAGGCGGTGCAGTAGAGGGAGGAAGTTAAGACAGAGCGAGGGATGGGCAAACGACACCTGAGGCATGATGGGAGATGACCCAGCTGGATGAGGAGGAAATGATAAGAAGATTCTGTTCTGTTTGATTTGATTACCCCTACAAAATGAAAATCACACTTCAGTAAATTAAATTATAAATTTATTTGGAAGCCAAAAAGCTGAGAGTATTAGCTGTAAAGCTTATATCCTTGTTATGCTTTTATCTGTTGGGAATTCCAGATTATAAAATGTAAAATAAAAGTTTAATGCTGGGAAATGACTGTAATTCAGCAGAGATATTTGTTATTAAAATGTCAAATATTTGTACTTTATCAAACAAATTTCTACCATGAATATACCAGTAAAATGCTCTGAAGTAATTTATTTTAAAACTCTAATTTTCTAAATAAATACATTTCTAAAGGTGATGTTAACATGAAATTCACACCAGATGTAGGTAACAACCCATCCAATGCACACATACAAATAAATCAAACCACAGATGTCCATAAACTAATTTATGTGTAATAATGCAAAATGGCCTGTATTTGTAAAGCGCTTTACTAGTCCCTAAGGACCCCAAAGCGCTTTACATATCCAGTCGTCCACCCATTGGTGATGGCAGCTACATTGTAGCCACAGCTGCCCTGGGGCGCACTGACAGAGGCGAGGCTGCCGGACACTGGCGCCACCAGTAGGCAACGGGTGAAATGCCCAAGGACACAACGACCGAGACTGTCCAAGCCGGGGCTCGAACCGGCAACCTTCCGATTACAAGGCGAACTCCCAACTCTTGAGCCACGATTGCCCAGGGAAAAAGTATTGAACACATGAAGAAAAGGAGGTTCAAAAAGGCATGGAAATGGCATCAGCTTCAGAAAATCAGTAATTACTGCAAATTAATATCAGCTGGTTCAGTCCCAACTGATGGCCTATAAAAATGGTGTCTCATCACCTAGGTGTCACACAAGTAAACATCTCGTGATGGATAAAACCAGTGAGCTCTCTCAACACTTTCACAACCGTATTTTTGTAAAACATACTGATGGCATTGGATACTTGGCACTTGTGGAGAGCTACAGAAAGACCTGGAATCAACAAGTTCAGTTGTTTCAAAGAAAACAAGTTATGCACTTAACTACCATGGCCTGTATGGACGTTCACCATGCAAGAGTCCATTGCTAAAGAAAAAGCGTGTTGAAGAGCGTTTAAGGGTTGCTGAACAACATTTAGACAAGCCTGTGAAACAGAGGGAGAATATAGTCTGATTAGCTGAGACCGAAATGGAACTCTTTGGATGCCAAAATACATCAAAACACCATGTTTGGAGAACAATAAGCACAGCATATCACCCCAAAAACACCAACAGTCAAGTCTGGAAGTGGAAACATTGTGGCGCAGGGCTGTTTTTCAGCATAATATATTTTTTGGAGCACAAAGCACATTAATCCAAACAAAACTAAGTCAAACTTTACTCAACTCATTCTTCTTGCTTCCTCCACTTCCGTAACATTGATTCATTAATGTTGAATTCTCTCACAGCTGCTCTATTCCCATGTTGTTGCAGTATATTAATGACTAACCTCGTATTGTGGATGGATTATCTCAGTTGTTCTCCTGACTGAAGTTTGGCATTTGTCCCTAACCATCGGGAACCCTCACGTTAATTTTTATCAGGTGGAAAAAAATTAGCGTTCATCCTCCAGCTTCACTGCGTTTATGTTAAGCTAACATAGCTGTGTCGCTAGCAATCACGTAGCACATCATTATATACCAGCTAGCCCAACTTCAGTAACCCTACAAACATCACTGCTGTTTAGTTTTCTGTTTTCATTTATGTTGGAAGTGATAGCAGAGCTGTACGTTTGAATTGTTTCAGAAATCTCTCAGTCAGAACATGCTATATCAAGTTTAGGTGGAAGCTAGCGAGCTAACTTCCTGCTAACTCCTAACTAACTCCGTTACATTTAATAAATCCTGTTTTTATGGATGCCTGGATGTTAAACTTAATTGTTACACCTGGTAAAGCAGCAACACTGATCATTTTATTAAAGAAGAAAGAATTTAGACCGTTTTTAACTCTCAGTGTTCGTTTGACTTTGGTACCTGAAGTGGACGGAGTTTTGGA
Organism: Diplotaxodon limnothrissa; assembly: GCF_057381915.1. Taxonomy (NCBI): domain Eukaryota; kingdom Metazoa; phylum Chordata; class Actinopteri; order Cichliformes; family Cichlidae; genus Diplotaxodon; species Diplotaxodon limnothrissa. The sequence continues at coordinate 2,632,231 of NC_140596.1, read as the reverse complement.
CCCCGATTACTCCGCGAGGCTCCTGACTACAGTACCGTAATGCTCCAACAATCCATCAAGCTTAGCAGCTTCGTAGCTTACCAAAGTCGCACTAAATCATTTTTTGACAGATTTTTGAGCGCCGTGTAGCACATAAAATCAGTTTGAGGTCAATAAGCACAACCAGTTCATACATAAGGTGCACCGGATTATAAGGTGCACTGTTGATTTTTGAGAAAATTGAAGGATTTTAAGTGCGCCTTATAGTGCAGTAAATACGGTACTTCATATAAATGAAGGAAGGATGAATGGAAAGATGTACAGAGACATTCAGGATAAAAATCTGCTGCCATCTGCCAGGATGATGAAGATGAAACGAGGGTGGACGTTTCAGCAGCCAAGGATTCTCTCAGCTGCTTTCAGAGAAAGAAAATAAACCTGTTAGAATGAACCAGCCAATCAGCTGACCTGAATCCAAATGAAAACCTATGGAGAGATCTAAAGTTCATAACGGGGTCGACAGAACCTTCAGGATTTGAAGACTGTTTGTGTGGAACAATGGACCAAAATCACACCTGAGCAATGCGTGAGACTAGTTTCTCTGTGCAGGAGTTGTTTTGAAGCTGTCATCACCAATACAGGCTTTTGCACGAAGTATTAAATACATTTCAGTAAACGTGTTCAATACTTTTTCCCTATGTTTTTCTAATTAATACACCATTAGAAAGTTTGAATTCTTTGCATCTGTGTACTGCATTGTTTCACATCAATAGCAGCTTAAAAATTTATTTACTTTGAGAATTGGTATTGGTATTGGTATTCAGTACTTATTTTACCCCGCTGTGCATGAGAGGGAAATAAATGTACAGATAGGTGGCAAATAGATTGAGTTAAAAGCAGTCCAACAGCTTTGATTGGAGCTTGTTCAGCTTCAACAAACTTTGGCTTAAATATGCTTCAAATGCCTTTTTTCTTTGGAAACACTTAAGCTTCAATCATCTCTGTACAAAGGTCAGAGGTCACAGAATCTGAAGGACAAGAAGGAAATCAAACCTACCTGAGCGTCTCCTGGATGTGAGCTGCTCGCTGCTACGCTCCACAACTTATTTTCTACTCACCTCTATTGTTTTCTGTTCGGGTCTTTGGGCCTGCTGTCAGTGTTCAAATCACACACACACACACACACACACACACACACACACACACACACACACACACACACTCCACAATGTGTTCTTGTTTTCAGCTAATTAGAGCTGATTTCAGTCTGAACAAGTTTTTCTCTGCAGAGGATTTCAGACATCATGAGACTCAGCAGTAATGCACACTTCGCTGCAGTGTGCATGCCAATACACCACCAAATCCTCTACACAGTAACGTCACATTTATTCTCTAAATACGTCAGATTAATAAAAGGAAAGATTAGGAACTTTTCTAATTCGTCCAGTGCACATGATGGTAAATTTGGAGACTAATTCAACAAAAAAAAAAATAAAGAGACAAAGCAAAGCAAAACTGTAAACTTCAAGTTTTGTTTTTCTCTTGTTATTTTAGTTACCGGTATATTTCCAAATTCTAAATGAAAACTATTCTATTCTATTTTATTCTCTTCTAAAATAATAAAAATGTAAGATGATAAAATATTTAAGAATGTTGGCCAAAACAAAACTGTAAAAGGTAACAAGCTTTGTAGAAGAATTATGTTTTAAAAAGAGGAGAAAAGCAGTTCTGCTACGCCCACTGGTGGATGGTGAGAGAACTGCAAGTCCACAACTACATGTTTAATTTGTTTTGTGTTTGATTTGTTTGGTTATATTCACACGCCATCATTCAGAGATCAAGACTGTTCCTGTAATGTTACTGTCAAATGAAGTCATGTCTTTCACTGTACAAAATACATTAAAATGTTATTTTGTGCTTGAACAAAAACGAGTAATCATCCAAACCCAGACTTGAAAACAGCATTTCACACAATCAAACACCGAGTTTTATCTGAACTGAAGCTGTTCTGTGGATTTCTCTATCACAGAGAACGCAATGTGCATATATTCACTCTGCAGGGATTCCACAAGGCTCTTTGCTCGGACTACTTTTCTTTGCACTTCATATTAACATGTATCTAAATATTAATATTCCAATGTACGCAGATGATGCAGTAGTCTTCACACAATGACACGCTCAAAATCACACATTCTTATGTCTTACAGAGGCACTGACTCAGGTTCAAGAGTGACTTCAAAATCATTAATTTGACTAATTATTGAACAGTGTGTTGTAACGCACGATCTGATATCGTCGTGTTGGTGTTGTTCCCAGATCATCATACTAAATGTTGTTCCAGGATCAACATTGCAAGTGACCAATCAGAATGTTGTGACGTCATACTTTTGCGACTTCGGGAAAAAAACGCCGTAAAACAAAAAACTGTACTTAAGCTGCGAGAAACCGCCTCTGTCCGCCGATCAACGGACCCTGACCCTAACCCCAACCCTAACCCTAACCCTTTAATAAACGGTAAGCAGAACTGATATTGTCCTTGCAACATTGGAATTTCATAAATGCACGTATGGCTTGGCGCGCAAAAGAATAACGTCACAACAATGTGATTGGTCACATGCAATGTTGAACCTGGAACAACATTTTCATGATGATCTGGGAACAACACCAACACGACGATATCAGATCATCCATGTTGTAACAGTCACAATGGTGTGGTGTCTCTTTAAGACAACCCAAGTCGAGGGTTAATGTTGTCATCCGTATGCGCCACTACTCTGTTTGTTAAGCTGCAGCCGTTCAACCGGGCTTATATGGTTGACGAAGGGAACGTGTATTAAAGAACATGCTGTGGAATTCCCAAAGCCAGCGTGAGTGTGTATTCTTTCGACTATCCTGCTAAGTGTTTTGCCCCTTCCTCTCAACCACTAAACACAACCCGACGTTACAGTGTGATGTTTATGAAACAACTAATGACGCTGTAAACAAGTTCAGTTAACTTTGACTCACTTTGGGCTCGGGTGTAACAGTATGACTGAAAATTTCAACAACAATTTAAAATTTAATTTACACAAATCCAAGCACATCAGGCCATTTCCGGGAAAAAAATCGATAAAGGCAATCTCTTAAGCTTCGATCATTTAAAAAACATGGCAGTTTTATGTATAAAGTTTTATATAGACTTTCCCCAATACTTTCAGTTGATTTATTAGGGGGATTGGTGTTAGAGCTGCTGCTAGAGTAGACAGCGAGGGGCCTGATAGGCGAACCAAATGTGAGTAAAATGTGAGGTCAGTAAAGGGGAGTAACTATTTTGGCACTTCTCAGATCGACGCTGCACATACAATGAAAGCTGATCTCAAGCAAACCAGACTTGTCATCATTTTTTACTCCACGTAGTTTTTATTTGTTTGTGTGTTTTTTATGTTACCTGCACAGAGATTATAGATAAAAATGAAGAGCTGATTCAAATCTGGCACATCTGATGTTAACACGCACTGTGCAGTTTTTAAATAAATACAACAGCAAGAATGAAATGACCAGGTTTCAATTAACTTATTTTTAGCTCCTTTTATTTCGAAACATTTCTGTTTCCTGGGCTTCACTTCTGATCGGTCTCGGCTCGAACACAGGTGCAGCCGACCGCCACAGAGCGGAACGATGCTTTGTAGCAGCGCCGGCCATTGTGTGAGGTCAGGACCAGAATGTCCTGGTAGACGGGGACTGAGTTCAGGTTGTGTTGGTCCTTCTGTCCTGGGATGGGACTGGAACAAAAGCTGGTACTGCACTCGGCCTCCCAGAGCGTCCTGGGGATTCGGTTTCTGTCCGTGTTTGGCCTGAGTCAACAAACACAGCAACAAGTGAAATTAGACATTTATCAGAGTTGCTTCTGTTTTTACTCATTCAGTCATTTATTCACAAATTCATTCATGAGTTTACTCACGTCCAGTTCCACGGAGACAGAGATCTGCTGTGGATGTCCCCGTTTCCTTCAGTCAAGCTGGTGATCTCAGAGGAGAACGTCAGCATGGTGTCACATTCAGCTGCAGATTCAGTTTCAACCTCGGAGTGAGCGACCCACAATGCACTGCAACATACCTGAATATACAAGATTACCAACAAGTTACAATCTTGGGTTTTACTAAATGCAACTATTTCAACCATTTTTACATTTTTTCTGCATACATATATGTATTCCAGAGCTTTCTGAGCATCCTCAGCCTGTTTGAAACATCGTTCAGTGGTTTCAACTTTTAATCTAGTATGAAGAGTACGAACCTCTTAGAAACTCTTAGTGAAGCTCATCTGTGCAAGTTTCTCAGTAAGTTTTTAGTCTGTACTAGAAGCTTAAAATACTAAAACTAGAATTATTTGTTTCACAGTTTTAAACTCTGCCTTTTAAAGACTGTTAGAGCGTTTATTCCTCAAAGTCCATACGTGTGAAAAAGACAGTCCTCTCTCACTGCTTCCACGTGAAGCGGAGGGTAAGTATCAGCCAATCAAATGCCCTTCATTAACCGATTAATGACCCGAGGGACCACTTCTATATACAGGTGTATATGTTAACACACTCAATGCCACAATCTCCCCAGGAGCAGACATACCAGCAAATTCACCCTGAGCTCAAACCCAAGAGCTCCATGAAGATGCATGGCTGAAAAAGAAAAGAATCAAGCTGCTGCAGTGGTGCAGAGTCCAGAGAGCTGTGCATGAACGAATGGTGCAAACCTCGATGAACTGAAGCAACGCTGTTACCGAGAGTGGACCAAAACTGCTCGGCAGTGATGAGACAGACCGATAGACTCACACAGAGAACAAAGTTCAAATCCAGAGTGAAAATGTGAGAACAACAATTATAGATGTACTATCAACACAAACAAGCTCTTTTTAATTAAGTCTATCCGGATTTAATCCATGGTGTTGCCCAGAGGAGCGTCACCCTGAAGCTGGATGGAAATGCTGGGTTGGACTGTTTTAAAGGAGATTCTGTGGACTCTTCAGAAAAAGCTGGAAATCAAATCCCAAACCTGACATGCTTCGAGCCTCCATCAGCATCTGTTAACCTGAGCGCGCTGCTGAGAGTCTATAACCGTTCCTTAAAGGTTATTTTATTATACTTTTTAGTGAGATGATGACAATTTAAGCAACGACAAACTTCATCACTCTAAACGCTGTTTTAACAGGGTTTAAATTTCAAATCTACAGGGTCGAATAAGAACCATGATAAGCACAAAAAAAGACATGATAGTCCATTAAACAGCAGCAGCCGACACAAAACTCAGTTTTAAATATAAATAAACACAGTGTCTGCAGGAGGACGATTTCACGGAGAGTTTTAGGACGGGATGAACTATTACGCGTCATGACTGTGTAACTATTAGGTAAAAATACCAAAAACTGTTATAGTTGATTAAATATTATGTTAGCCACACAGATTATAATTATTATAAACCCGGTGAGCCGTACAGGAGATTATCTGGAAACGTGAAGTAAAACATTACTTTATTAAAAGCGTTTTCTGACCAGTTTAAATTTACTCACCTGCCTAAAGACCCGCGCTGGGTCCAGTTCTGGAAAGCTTGACACCTGCGCTGCACACCTGACTCTTCTAGGCCAGCTAACGACATCTCTAAAAGACTGCTTGGAACTAGTTTCTGTTTGCGACACTTTTCATGTCCATCCATTAAATGAACCCAGTAAAACCTTTCAGCCGCTGCTGGTTCTTCCAGTCTGATCAATTTCACAGTCAAACTGCTAAATTTGCTTTGCGCTGGAACTTCTCACCAGTCATCCCCAATCTAACCTTTGCGACTATCAGCCGTGAGTAATTTCTTGCATGTAATTTCCAGCAGACTAATATAATCTGGCTTTTCATCTTTCAGTCGCAGTAAACAGATGATCAGAGTGAACAAAGCCGATGCTCACCAGCAGAGTGTAGACGCCGTGCCTCAGCAGCTTCATGATGTTGCTCTGGTCCTGTCCAGCGTCTGTGTGCGACTGCTCTCAGATCAGCACAATTTATGCTGATCAGATGTGATCACGCCTGATCTCTGAGATGATAACAGCTCAAGAAACAAAACGGGAGATTCCTGTTATCTCTGCAGACCATCTGAATCACACGATGAAAGCCTGACAGGCGGTCTGTCAGATGAAAAGAACACGTTTGCTGCACTGATAACATCTGTGACAGAAAAACAGGAAAAACGTGTAAAACAGCAGAAGCTGAATTTTATTTTCAGTGTGGCAGGTTTGGTCGCATTAATTTAAAGAACAGAATTTGTTTTAATGACAACAGATTCTACTTTTTTTATTTTCTGTAATATAGTGTCCACGGTTTGCATTAAATGTGTTAATAAGTGTACACTCAGCTTCTCTCTGATGATCTGAGATCATCGCTGATTTCTTTATTTGGTCATTTCCTTCAGGCACAGCAAACTCTGGTCTTCCTGCTAAGAATGTAGGTGTTCTCCATGCTGTCTACCTGAGCAGAAACTACATATGTTCAATTTTAAGAAGCATTCGCGATCAGAGACGTCCTGAAGTAATTTGTTTGGACAACAGCTCCATCCATTTTCCTCACCTACGATCATGGTGGTGGGGAAAGTTCTCCCAGCTGACAGAGAGCAAAAGATCTCAAACACCTGGAGACAGATGCACCTACAGCCAGTTTACGATCGTTAGTGAGCATGTCTTTAGAGCGCGAGGTGAAACCTGCAGAGCTGCAAGCAGAAGGTTCAGAGCTTCCAACCCTGACCAACACGCCGCTCTGCACCAGCACACTTATCTTTATCCTGATCGATCGAAATTGATCAAAAAAAATTATCTGATTGTGTTCATGCACTGCTTTTGCAACTGATGTATCTCAACAGGAAGCAGGTTTCATATCTGCAACATTTATCTAACCTAAATCTAACCAAGTTTATTCTATTTGATAAGGTCCCTCCAGCTTCCAGAAGTGTTTCTGGTCCTTGTTAAATAATGAAATCATCACATGTGAGAACGGAGAGATGACAAATGGTGTTCAGGAAGGTTAGAAAACTGGGAAAGTTGTGTCCGTGGACATAAAACTTGTGCGAGGCTGCGATGTGCTTTCTGAACTTCTGATTTGTAATAAAAAATAAGAAGCAATGTCGTTCAGAAGCTGCTTTTCCACATTCGTGCTGCTTCTCATCGTGCTTCCAGAGGTTGGCCGACAAAGAAAGTTTGGAAGAAGGTTTGCTTTACAGATACGTAGAAGACTTGGTTGGCTTTGTGTCGAGGTCTGCAGTCCTGTGGTGTCATTCAGGAGTCCTTTGTTCTTTATCTCCTGCTGACTCTTTCCTCTGAAATAAAAGGCATAAAATCCCCCCAAAAGTGTCTTCAAAGTGCACGCTGCCCTGAATTTTACGATGTTGTTTCGTTAGTAGTTTCTTATCTGTTCGATCCATCATCTACCGTGAGAATTCAGCTCCCCGCGTGGGATCATTCCAGTTTATCTCGTCTTTATCTGCATCTTTTACTGTCAGCACATCAGCAAAACATCTGATCTAAATATCTGTTTCCTCTTTGATAATCACCGTATCTGTTTATTCTGTAAAGCTAAAGTTGGGTGTTTAATCATCGCGGTGGGAAAAAAGGCTCTGATTATTTCAGTATATAAGATAAGATACAGTAAGGTCCATAAGCATTTGGACAGAGACTTTTTTCTAATTTTGGTTCCGTACAGTACCCCAGCGGAACAACTCAGATGTAGCTGAAATGCAGACTCTTAGCTTTAATTTGGTGGGTTGAAATAAAAAATGTGAGGGAGCTAAAGTAAATCACTTCGTTTCAGGGCCCAAAAGCAATTGGACAAATTAAATAACTGAAAATGAAACGTTCATTTCTAATACTTGGTTGCAAACTCTTTGCTGGTAATGACAACCTGAAGTCTTAAACTCGTGGACATCGCCACATGCTGGTTTCCTCCTTTTTAACGCTCTGCCAGGCCTTTACTGCAACCGTCTGTTTGTGGGCCTTTCTGTCTGAAGCTCAGTCTTCAACAAGTGAAATGCGTGTTCAGATCAAGATCAGGTAACTGACTTGGCCATTTGTGAATATTCAACTTCTTTGCTTTAATAAACTCCTGGGTTGCTTTGGCTGTATGTTCTGCGTCATTGTTCATCAGTTTTATGAAACTGCCCAATTTGACTGTATTTGACAGTTTGTCTCTGAACACCTCAGACTTCATTCTGTCCTGTGTCACAATATCATAAACACTAGTGTCCCAGTGTCACTGGCAGCTTTGCACGCCCAAGCCATCACACTGCCTGTGCCGTGTTTTACAGATGATGTGATGTGCTTTGGGTCATGAGCTGCCTTCTGTAGCATGGAAATGATTCTGCGATCATCCACCACTGTTGTCTTCTGTGGTCATCCAGGTCTTTTTAGGTCACCAGTACTTTCTTTCTTTCTCAGGATGTACCAAACTGTAGGTTTTGCCACTCCTAATATTGTGGCCATTTCTCAGATGTTTTTGTCTGTTTTTGCAGGTTGGCTTGTTTCACCTGCATGGAGAGCTCCTCTGACCACATGTCATCTGTTCATACAAAATCTCCCAGATGCAACCACACCTCAAATCAACTCCAGGCCTTTGATAATGACATAACAAAGGAATTGCCCATGAAACACCCTTTGAGTTAATCGTCCAATTACTTTTGGTCCCTATAGAAAGAGTGTGGCACATGTTAACGACCTGAAACTCTTAAACTCTTCATCCAATTTGAATGTGGATACGCTCATATGAAAGCTGAGAGTCTACACATTATGTCCAGACTTCATTTTTCAATTTGTGAAATGTGCATTTGTCCTTCATAATTAATTAATTAAAATTCTGTACATTGGTCAAGATAAAGAGAAAAACTTAACGATTAAAATTGGAGGATTTAAAAAAAATATTTTATATCTTTTGTAAACCCTGATGTTCATAAAAAATACACACCTTCATGTTTTTAATTTGATTTAAAAGCTTGGTATTTAAAAGTGGCCCAATGATTATTTAACCTGTACTGATGTTGACAGATGTTCTTTAAAGGCTTGAAGCTTTTGTCCTTCCACAGCTCCAAACCAAAAATGATAATATTAACCAATAATAACTTATTTTTATGGCACTTTTCCAAACACAGAGTTGAAAAGCACTTCGCAGTTCAAATAAAGACACACATAATTCATTACACGCACGCACGCACACACACACATGCATGGTTTCAAACTATGGCTAAAAATGACTTTTTCAGCAAATAGCAAATAACAAATAAAGCCTACCTGATTGACCGAGGAAGGCTGTTCCACAGTTTGGACGTAACAACCTCCAAAATCACAGAAGGTTAGGAGCTCTGCAGTGTGAGCAGGGCCTGTCCATGCAGAGCCTCACATGTTAAGAACAGAATTCTAATCTAATCTTCTAATCTCACTGGAAGTCAGTGACGGGATGCAAGGATTGGACTAAAATTTAAGAGGTTAACTGACAGTAAAGGTTTGATTTTTTCAATATTTCTCGGATGAAGGAAAAAAGACTGGGTAACCTTTGATGCGAGTTTCAGGTGCTGATCAAAAATGATACCAAAGTCTTTTGATTTGATGTTATTGGCGAGGGGGCTGATGTACTGACTGACTTCCTTAGAGAATCTGGGCTAAATGTTTGTGGTGTAACCTGAATTATTAAATTACTGCAGAAAAAAACTCATCTGCTGAAAATTTGCTGATCAGTACGAGTGGAATTTTTTTTGTGTGTCGTTTTCATTTTTTTTCTTCTTATTTTGTAAACTTGTCGGTTTTATGTTTTTCATTAATAACAACAACAACAATGATAATAACAATCATAAACATAATCATAATAGCAATAATATATTTCACTCCATGTCCTGGTGTCCTGCATTTGGGTCCTCTTAAAAACTCTCATCATGATTGACTGTGCAGGCCGGCACAGCTGTGCCAGATGTTTTATGTTTAACACATGAACCATGTTTTCACCAAGGAGGACCAGCTCATCAAATTCAACCCTCTGAAAAACTGCAGCAAAGTCATAATCGTTAGATTTTCCATAAAATCGCTTTGCGATGAGTGAAAAGCTGCCGGGCGGCGTTTCTCAGTGACATGCTGCTACTTCAGTTCACCTGATATTTAAACAGGATAATAAACAGATGCTCTGCACGCTCTGCAGAAGAGATAAAACAAACCAGCACCAGTATGACGTCCACAATCACACCTACATGACCATTAATCTTTGATTAAATGACTGTAGCACGCAACAATTAAATGAGTCATTCATTAGTCTGAAATTGACTCAAACAAACAGTGATGCCTCTCCTTGTTCTGGTGACCAAATGCATCTGTTATGGTAAAAACACAGCAACGTGAATCTACGGTGAGAGAAGATCGAAGAAATCAGCAGAAACCGCAGACGCTGCAGTAACACAGGTTAACCACAAGGGTACCGCAGTCCTGAGGACTTTCAGCTTCTGGAGGAAACTTCAGGTTTAACTTCGTGTTTCTCTGTTATGAAAGTGGTTTCATCTCCATAGTAACACTGCTGACCTAACCATAGAGATCAACGCACATGAAACTGCTGCCTACTGAAAATACTGTCCCCATTCCCGGAAGACGTCGTGGAGCCTCAGTGCGTCAGTAGCACGAGGTCAGATTAGTAAAGACTGATCAAAGTGCTCGTCTTCCTCTAATGATCGACCAGGAAACACGGATCATATTAAAAAAAACTGCATTCTTCCTGCTTTTTTCTCGTTTCTTGTGCACTTTCAAAACGTGTTATTGTTCTACACCTGAACAGGGTGGTGCCATACGCCACTGTTAGAGTATGAATATTATTATTACTGATGTCTGCATGTTTGGTGGAGTATAGAGAAGGTCAGAAAGAGCTTCACTCTGTGTCTTTGTGGATCTACAGAAAGCATAAACCTGCACTGATGTTTGGAGCTAATAGAGGAAGAGTAGAACAGAGTAGAATAGCGCTTTATTGTTCTTGTACATGCACGACGTAATTGTGGGTGCTCCACACCAACTGTGCAGGGATAAAATATACAGGGTGGGCCATTTATATGGATACACCGTAACAACATGGGAATGGTTGGTGATATTAAAGTCCTGTTTGTGGCACATTAGTATATGTGAGGGGGCAAACTCCTCAAGATGGGTGGTGACCATGGTGGCCATTTAGAAGTCGGCCATCTTGGATACAAGTTGTTATTTACAAGTTTCTATTTGTTCACAGCCATTGACATGTCGAAGAGGTTAACACGTGAGGAGCGGATCGAAATTGTGTTGATATCTGGTGAACGCAGTAACCGGGTCATTGCAGCAGATTTCAATGCAAGACACCCTACGAGACCACCCATCTCCATGCTACAGTTAGCAAACTGCTTGCTAAGTTTCGTGAAACTGGTTCAGTGTTGGATTTGCCAAAATGTGGACGCAAGAAAACTGTCACTAATGAAGAAACATCACTGGCTGTCCTAGCTACTTTTAAGATTAGGCATAAAACTTTCCTTTTTGCTAAAGCATATAGTTAGGGCTGGACCAGGTGACCCTAGATCCTCCCTTAGTTATGCTGCAATAGGTGTAGGCTGCCGGGGATTCCCATGATGCATTGAGTTTTTCCTTTCCAGTCACCTTTCTCACTCACTATGTATTAACAGACCTCTCTGCATTAAATCATATCTGTTATTAACCTCTGTCTCTCTTCCACAGCATGTCTTTATCCTGTCTTCCTTGTCTCACCCCAACCAATCACAGCAGATGGCCCCGCCCCTCCCTGAGCCTGGTTCTGCTGGAGGTTTCTTCCTGTTAAAAGGGAGTTTTTCCTTCTCACTGTCGCCAGAGTGTATCCAGGTGCAGAGTGAGCTGCTGAGTCCTAAGTTGCTTAGTTAGAGGGCAAGAGGAGGGCGCACATTACAGAACAATTAGAGAAGAGCTCAGAGATGGAAAACAGTTTGATCTGTTTCAAAGATAAAAATTTGGGGATGGGGGTGTCCATGTCTATCCCTATTGGGGGTGAATGTAACCTAGCAGAGGGAGGAACACGTAGATCAGAGGGGAATCCTTGGCAGGTAATATGCACTGTGTCTGCAGCAGCTGTGATGCTTTGGGCCTCTATTATGTTTTTGGTATTCTGGTATTTTTCTGAAATTTGTTTGCAATAATAAAAATAAGATAAAAATAAAAACGGCTATTCTTCTGACAGCAGCTCTGTTTGGTCTGATGTTGCCTTCGTGTGATGGTAACACCCTTCCTACCAACGTGCTTACGGCTGGATTAGGCAACCCTGGGTCGTAACAGTGTTTTCTTACAGAGGCCGAGATGCCAGGTTGGCCTGTTTCTTTAGCCAGGAGTGTGGCTAGGGTTTTGGCTGTAAATCCAGCTGTTGCTGGAGTCTCTGACTGTAACTGTAAACTGTACGCAGACAGCACCCCCTATTATTTAAACATAGTATTAAAGATGGATGTTGCATCAGGCTCTGAAACGTGAAGGCAATATGGAAGTCCCATAAACTTGCATTTCTTCTGATGGCCACCAGGGGTCATTAGCTGTGCTTGTGAATAGTCCATGTGAAGTCTATGGGAAAACCACCCTCTGCAGACTCTTTCATGGCCTCAGTGACTCATTCAGGGTTGCACTGAATAAAACATCAAGTCCATCTTGTAACTTCTGTATATCATATTATTCTGTATATAAAAGTGTATTAACACTGGTAATAGGAGGTGGTTAGTTTGTGATATTACTCTTCACTCAGACCTTTCCTGTGCTTGTATTGAATTGTGTTCCAGTGGTCACACACTGGCCTTAACTCTTTGTGTATGGCTGGGTAGCTTTAGTAATTTATAGCCAATACTATGTGTTATTGCTTGAATCAAAATAAATCAAAGGAAATCCATCACTTTCTCTTGCATTTTGATTCGATTTTAATCTGATGAACGTAGCGGGAGCACCCCGGGGTTAAGTATCTTGATCAAGGATACTTTGGCATGTAGACTGGAGCCCTGAAGGATCAAACCACCAGCCTTGTGATTTAGTAGACTACCTTCTGTATGGCCACGAGCTGTGGGTAGTGACCGAAAGAGCGGCAGAAATTAGCTTCCTCCGAAGGGTGGCTGGCCTCTCCCTCAGAGGTAGGGTGAGAAGTTCGTTCATTCGGGAGGGGCTCAGAGTATAGCCGCTGCTCCTCCACATCGAAAGGAGTCAGTGGAGGTGGTTCGGGCATCCGACAAGGATGCCTCCTGGGCGCCTCCTGGGCGAGGTTTTCTGGGCATGTCCCACAGGAAGGAGGCCCCGGGGCAGACCCAGGACACGCTGGAGAGATTATATCTCTCGGCTAGCCTGGGAACACCTTGGTGTTCCCCCGGATAAGTTGGAGGAGGTTGTCATGGCTACTGAACGGACTCACGCGCAGACAGTTCTTTCAAGGAAACAAAAGGGGATTTATTTACAATAGGGATCACCTTAGTGCAAAATATATGTACAGTGAGTTGGGAGGGGGTCCAGGGCTCCAGGGAGAGAAGGGGGGGGGGGGGGGGATCCACACACACGCTTCCTCCTCCACTCAGTCACCGCCACCGCTCCTCCGCACACACGCACTCCTCTTCAGCCGCACTCGCTCCAACACTCCACACACTGCCCCACTTGGACAGGTCCGGTGATTCGGTCCAGAATCTACAGACAGAAGGTCAAGGTTAGTTCCACAACAAAAAAAAACACATGTAAGCGATTCTTCTTTGAATATGCCGCGAGCACAAACTCAGGTGGTTCAACGTTCCAGCGGTGAGCTGCTCTGTGCCACTGCCTTAAATAGCAGCTGGGGAAATCAGCCAGATCAGCCGCAGGTGGACACCATCACACGGATGCGTGGGCCAAGAGCGAGAGCCCGTAATGAGCTCCACCCAGGCAGAGAGGAGGAGAGACAAAAAACCAAAACTAACAACAACAAAACCTGTAGCCAGCGTGGGCCAACCAGAGAGACACGGGGACCGTGACAGAGCTGGCTGAGGAGAGGGAGGTCTGGGCTTCTCTGCTTGGGCTGCTGCCGCCACGACCCGACCCCGGATAAGTCGAAGAAAATGGATGGATGGACCTTCGGTAGAAAATGGCTGAGAGGTAATAATGTGGAAACAAACATAGCAATATTTACTACCAGAAAAACATGTCTTTCTATCAGATGACCTCCTATGAGAAGTCACTTGGCCACAGTGGGAAGGAAAAACTCTCTTTTAACAGGAAGAAATGTTTGGACAGAACTGGTGGGCCACTGTAGCAGAAACCCCGATATGAGGAGTCACCTTTAAACCATATCAGTAACTGATGATTACAGCCAGCGAGAGAAATTCACCGCGCCAACAGTGTCTTCGACAGCACGGCAGGCAAAGCTAGAGAGATATTATCTGACGTTACTCGAGTGGATTAATAAACTCACCACACACTAAGACAGCTGAGTCACCGACTTGAGTCTAAGATCTCAGCTAAATGAAAACTCGGCTTTCTCAGCTCAGACCGTGCTTTGCACCCATGGCTGCCCATGCTGATGAAGAACCTCTTTAGAGCCATGAAGGCTACTTCTCAAATTCTGACCTGTGGAGGTCCAAATGCTCTAAAGTCATTTGGTGGATGTCAGTAGCTGTCAGCTGCCCAGTTACCTTCATGCCTGCAGATGCACAGTAGCTGAATTGTTAGCATGGCTGTTGCTGCACTGCCTTACTGTGAGTGTGGGTGTTAAATTGTATGATTTCATTTACTCGGTGGCACAGAAGTATGTCAGTAGAATTCGGCTGAAGGGCACAGTGACCTTTTTCGGTTTGAGGTTTGAGTGATTGTTAAAAGCAGCTTTGTGATGGTGCCACTTTGACCTCAGACGCCTGCTGACACTAACTCATTCTACAACCAGCATCAAAGCAACGAGGGAGGTTTGCGCCCATGACATTATTATCCAGGTCTTTTTAGGTCACCAGTACTTTCTTTCTTTCTCAGGATGTACCAAACTGTAGGTTTTGCCACTCCTAATATTGTGGCCATTTCTCAGATGTTTTTGTCTGTTTTTGCAGGTTGGCTTGTTTCACCTGCATGGAGAGCTCCTCTGACCACATGTCATCTGTTCATACAAAATCTCCCAGATGCAACCACACCTCAAATCAACTCCAGGCCTTTGATAATGACATAACAAAGGAATTGCCCATGAAACACCCTTTGAGTTAATCGTCCAATTACTTTTGGTCCCTATAGAAAGAGTGTGGCACATGTTAACGACCTGAAACTCTTAAACTCTTCATCCAATTTGAATGTGGATACGCTCATATGAAAGCTGAGAGTCTACACATTATGTCCAGACTTCATTTTTCAATTTGTGAAATGTGCATTTGTCCTTCATAATTAATTAATTAAAATTCTGTACATTGGTCAAGATAAAGAGAAAAACTTAACGATTAAAATTGGAGGATCTAAAAAAAATATTTTATATCTTTTGTAAACCCTGATGTTCATAAAAAATACACACCTTCATGTTTTTAATTTGATTTAAAAGCTTGGTATTTAAAAGTGGCCCAATGATTATTTAACCTGTACTGATGTTGACAGATGTTCTTTAAAGGCTTGAAGCTTTTGTCCTTCCACAGCTCCAAACCAAAAATGATAATATTAACCAATAATAACTTATTTTTATGGCACTTTTCCAAACACAGAGTTGAAAAGCACTTCGCAGTTCAAATAAAGACACACATAATTCATTACACGCACGCACGCACACACACACATGCATGGTTTCAAACTATGGCTAAAAATGACTTTTTCAGCAAATAGCAAATAACAAATAAAGCCTACCTGATTGACCGAGGAAGGCTGTTCCACAGTTTGGACGTAACAACCTCCAAAATCACAGAAGGTTAGGAGCTCTGCAGTGTGAGCAGGGCCTGTCCATGCAGAGCCTCACATGTTAAGAACAGAATTCTAATCTAATCTTCTAATCTCACTGGAAGTCAGTGACGGGATGCAAGGATTGGACTAAAATTTAAGAGGTTAACTGACAGTAAAGGTTTGATTTTTTCAATATTTCTCGGATGAAGGAAAAAAGACTGGGTAACCTTTGATGCGAGTTTCAGGTGCTGATCAAAAATGATACCAAAGTCTTTTGATTTGATGTTATTGGCGAGGGGGCTGATGTACTGACTGACTTCCTTAGAGAATCTGGGCTAA
The DNA here is from genome assembly GCF_057381915.1 of Diplotaxodon limnothrissa. Taxonomy (NCBI): domain Eukaryota; kingdom Metazoa; phylum Chordata; class Actinopteri; order Cichliformes; family Cichlidae; genus Diplotaxodon; species Diplotaxodon limnothrissa. The sequence continues at coordinate 2,616,049 of NC_140596.1, read as the reverse complement.
ATGTTTGTGGTGTAACCTGAATTATTAAATTACTGCAGAAAAAAACTCATCTGCTGAAAATTTGCTGATCAGTACGAGTGGAATTTTTTTTGTGTGTCGTTTTCATTTTTTTTCTTCTTATTTTGTAAACTTGTCGGTTTTATGTTTTTCATTAATAACAACAACAACAATGATAATAACAATCATAAACATAATCATAATAGCAATAATATATTTCACTCCATGTCCTGGTGTCCTGCATTTGGGTCCTCTTAAAAACTCTCATCATGATTGACTGTGCAGGCCGGCACAGCTGTGCCAGATGTTTTATGTTTAACACATGAACCATGTTTTCACCAAGGAGGACCAGCTCATCAAATTCAACCCTCTGAAAAACTGCAGCAAAGTCATAATCGTTAGATTTTCCATAAAATCGCTTTGCGATGAGTGAAAAGCTGCCGGGCGGCGTTTCTCAGTGACATGCTGCTACTTCAGTTCACCTGATATTTAAACAGGATAATAAACAGATGCTCTGCACGCTCTGCAGAAGAGATAAAACAAACCAGCACCAGTATGACGTCCACAATCACACCTACATGACCATTAATCTTTGATTAAATGACTGTAGCACGCAACAATTAAATGAGTCATTCATTAGTCTGAAATTGACTCAAACAAACAGTGATGCCTCTCCTTGTTCTGGTGACCAAATGCATCTGTTATGGTAAAAACACAGCAACGTGAATCTACGGTGAGAGAAGATCGAAGAAATCAGCAGAAACCGCAGACGCTGCAGTAACACAGGTTAACCACAAGGGTACCGCAGTCCTGAGGACTTTCAGCTTCTGGAGGAAACTTCAGGTTTAACTTCGTGTTTCTCTGTTATGAAAGTGGTTTCATCTCCATAGTAACACTGCTGACCTAACCATAGAGATCAACGCACATGAAACTGCTGCCTACTGAAAATACTGTCCCCATTCCCGGAAGACGTCGTGGAGCCTCAGTGCGTCAGTAGCACGAGGTCAGATTAGTAAAGACTGATCAAAGTGCTCGTCTTCCTCTAATGATCGACCAGGAAACACGGATCATATTAAAAAAAACTGCATTCTTCCTGCTTTTTTCTCGTTTCTTGTGCACTTTCAAAACGTGTTATTGTTCTACACCTGAACAGGGTGGTGCCATACGCCACTGTTAGAGTATGAATATTATTATTACTGATGTCTGCATGTTTGGTGGAGTATAGAGAAGGTCAGAAAGAGCTTCACTCTGTGTCTTTGTGGATCTACAGAAAGCATAAACCTGCACTGATGTTTGGAGCTAATAGAGGAAGAGTAGAACAGAGTAGAATAGCGCTTTATTGTTCTTGTACATGCACGACGTAATTGTGGGTGCTCCACACCAACTGTGCAGGGATAAAATATACAGGGTGGGCCATTTATATGGATACACCGTAACAACATGGGAATGGTTGGTGATATTAAAGTCCTGTTTGTGGCACATTAGTATATGTGAGGGGGCAAACTCCTCAAGATGGGTGGTGACCATGGTGGCCATTTAGAAGTCGGCCATCTTGGATACAAGTTGTTATTTACAAGTTTCTATTTGTTCACAGCCATTGACATGTCGAAGAGGTTAACACGTGAGGAGCGGATCGAAATTGTGTTGATATCTGGTGAACGCAGTAACCGGGTCATTGCAGCAGATTTCAATGCAAGACACCCTACGAGACCACCCATCTCCATGCTACAGTTAGCAAACTGCTTGCTAAGTTTCGTGAAACTGGTTCAGTGTTGGATTTGCCAAAATGTGGACGCAAGAAAACTGTCACTAATGAAGAAACATCACTGGCTGTCCTAGCTACTTTTAAGATTAGGCATAAAACTTTCCTTTTTGCTAAAGCATATAGTTAGGGCTGGACCAGGTGACCCTAGATCCTCCCTTAGTTATGCTGCAATAGGTGTAGGCTGCCGGGGATTCCCATGATGCATTGAGTTTTTCCTTTCCAGTCACCTTTCTCACTCACTATGTATTAACAGACCTCTCTGCATTAAATCATATCTGTTATTAACCTCTGTCTCTCTTCCACAGCATGTCTTTATCCTGTCTTCCTTGTCTCACCCCAACCAATCACAGCAGATGGCCCCGCCCCTCCCTGAGCCTGGTTCTGCTGGAGGTTTCTTCCTGTTAAAAGGGAGTTTTTCCTTCTCACTGTCGCCAGAGTGTATCCAGGTGCAGAGTGAGCTGCTGAGTCCTAAGTTGCTTAGTTAGAGGGCAAGAGGAGGGCGCACATTACAGAACAATTAGAGAAGAGCTCAGAGATGGAAAACAGTTTGATCTGTTTCAAAGATAAAAATTTGGGGATGGGGGTGTCCATGTCTATCCCTATTGGGGGTGAATGTAACCTAGCAGAGGGAGGAACACGTAGATCAGAGGGGAATCCTTGGCAGGTAATATGCACTGTGTCTGCAGCAGCTGTGATGCTTTGGGCCTCTATTATGTTTTTGGTATTCTGGTATTTTTCTGAAATTTGTTTGCAATAATAAAAATAAGATAAAAATAAAAACGGCTATTCTTCTGACAGCAGCTCTGTTTGGTCTGATGTTGCCTTCGTGTGATGGTAACACCCTTCCTACCAACGTGCTTACGGCTGGATTAGGCAACCCTGGGTCGTAACAGTGTTTTCTTACAGAGGCCGAGATGCCAGGTTGGCCTGTTTCTTTAGCCAGGAGTGTGGCTAGGGTTTTGGCTGTAAATCCAGCTGTTGCTGGAGTCTCTGACTGTAACTGTAAACTGTACGCAGACAGCACCCCCTATTATTTAAACATAGTATTAAAGATGGATGTTGCATCAGGCTCTGAAACGTGAAGGCAATATGGAAGTCCCATAAACTTGCATTTCTTCTGATGGCCACCAGGGGTCATTAGCTGTGCTTGTGAATAGTCCATGTGAAGTCTATGGGAAAACCACCCTCTGCAGACTCTTTCATGGCCTCAGTGACTCATTCAGGGTTGCACTGAATAAAACATCAAGTCCATCTTGTAACTTCTGTATATCATATTATTCTGTATATAAAAGTGTATTAACACTGGTAATAGGAGGTGGTTAGTTTGTGATATTACTCTTCACTCAGACCTTTCCTGTGCTTGTATTGAATTGTGTTCCAGTGGTCACACACTGGCCTTAACTCTTTGTGTATGGCTGGGTAGCTTTAGTAATTTATAGCCAATACTATGTGTTATTGCTTGAATCAAAATAAATCAAAGGAAATCCATCACTTTCTCTTGCATTTTGATTCGATTTTAATCTGATGAACGTAGCGGGAGCACCCCGGGGTTAAGTATCTTGATCAAGGATACTTTGGCATGTAGACTGGAGCCCTGAAGGATCAAACCACCAGCCTTGTGATTTAGTAGACTACCTTCTGTATGGCCACGAGCTGTGGGTAGTGACCGAAAGAGCGGCAGAAATTAGCTTCCTCCGAAGGGTGGCTGGCCTCTCCCTCAGAGGTAGGGTGAGAAGTTCGTTCATTCGGGAGGGGCTCAGAGTATAGCCGCTGCTCCTCCACATCGAAAGGAGTCAGTGGAGGTGGTTCGGGCATCCGACAAGGATGCCTCCTGGGCGCCTCCTGGGCGAGGTTTTCTGGGCATGTCCCACAGGAAGGAGGCCCCGGGGCAGACCCAGGACACGCTGGAGAGATTATATCTCTCGGCTAGCCTGGGAACACCTTGGTGTTCCCCCGGATAAGTTGGAGGAGGTTGTCATGGCTACTGAACGGACTCACGCGCAGACAGTTCTTTCAAGGAAACAAAAGGGGATTTATTTACAATAGGGATCACCTTAGTGCAAAATATATGTACAGTGAGTTGGGAGGGGGTCCAGGGCTCCAGGGAGAGAAGGGGGGGGGGGGGGGGGGATCCACACACACGCTTCCTCCTCCACTCAGTCACCGCCACCGCTCCTCCGCACACACGCACTCCTCTTCAGCCGCACTCGCTCCAACACTCCACACACTGCCCCACTTGGACAGGTCCGGTGATTCGGTCCAGAATCTACAGACAGAAGGTCAAGGTTAGTTCCACAACAAAAAATACACATGTAAGCGATTCTTCTTTGAATATGCCGCGAGCACAAACTCAGGTGGTTCAACGTTCCAGCGGTGAGCTGCTCTGTGCCACTGCCTTAAATAGCAGCTGGGGAAATCAGCCAGATCAGCCGCAGGTGGACACCATCACACGGGTGCGTGGGCCAAGAGCGAGAGCCCGTAATGAGCTCCACCCAGGCAGAGAGGAGGAGAGACAAAAAACCAAAACTAACAACAACAAAACCTGTAGCCAGCGTGGGCCAACCAGAGAGACACGGGGACCGTGACAGAGCTGGCTGAGGAGAGGGAGGTCTGGGCTTCTCTGCTTGGGCTGCTGCCGCCACGACCCGACCCCGGATAAGTCGAAGAAAATGGATGGATGGACCTTCGGTAGAAAATGGCTGAGAGGTAATAATGTGGAAACAAACATAGCAATATTTACTACCAGAAAAACATGTCTTTCTATCAGATGACCTCCTATGAGAAGTCACTTGGCCACAGTGGGAAGGAAAAACTCTCTTTTAACAGGAAGAAATGTTTGGACAGAACTGGTGGGCCACTGTAGCAGAAACCCCGATATGAGGAGTCACCTTTAAACCATATCAGTAACTGATGATTACAGCCAGCGAGAGAAATTCACCGCGCCAACAGTGTCTTCGACAGCACGGCAGGCAAAGCTAGAGAGATATTATCTGACGTTACTCGAGTGGATTAATAAACTCACCACACACTAAGACAGCTGAGTCACCGACTTGAGTCTAAGATCTCAGCTAAATGAAAACTCGGCTTTCTCAGCTCAGACCGTGCTTTGCACCCATGGCTGCCCATGCTGATGAAGAACCTCTTTAGAGCCATGAAGGCTACTTCTCAAATTCTGACCTGTGGAGGTCCAAATGCTCTAAAGTCATTTGGTGGATGTCAGTAGCTGTCAGCTGCCCAGTTACCTTCATGCCTGCAGATGCACAGTAGCTGAATTGTTAGCATGGCTGTTGCTGCACTGCCTTACTGTGAGTGTGGGTGTTAAATTGTATGATTTCATTTACTCGGTGGCACAGAAGTATGTCAGTAGAATTCGGCTGAAGGGCACAGTGACCTTTTTCGGTTTGAGGTTTGAGTGATTGTTAAAAGCAGCTTTGTGATGGTGCCACTTTGACCTCAGACGCCTGCTGACACTAACTCATTCTACAACCAGCATCAAAGCAACGAGGGAGGTTTGCGCCCATGACATTATTATCCAGGTCTTTTTAGGTCACCAGTACTTTCTTTCTTTCTCAGGATGTACCAAACTGTAGGTTTTGCCACTCCTAATATTGTGGCCATTTCTCAGATGTTTTTGTCTGTTTTTGCAGGTTGGCTTGTTTCACCTGCATGGAGAGCTCCTCTGACCACATGTCATCTGTTCATACAAAATCTCCCAGATGCAACCACACCTCAAATCAACTCCAGGCCTTTGATAATGACATAACAAAGGAATTGCCCATGAAACACCCTTTGAGTTAATCGTCCAATTACTTTTGGTCCCTATAGAAAGAGTGTGGCACATGTTAACGACCTGAAACTCTTAAACTCTTCATCCAATTTGAATGTGGATACGCTCATATGAAAGCTGAGAGTCTACACATTATGTCCAGACTTCATTTTTCAATTTGTGAAATGTGCATTTGTCCTTCATAATTAATTAATTAAAATTCTGTACATTGGTCAAGATAAAGAGAAAAACTTAACGATTAAAATTGGAGGATCTAAAAAAAATATTTTATATCTTTTGTAAACCCTGATGTTCATAAAAAATACACACCTTCATGTTTTTAATTTGATTTAAAAGCTTGGTATTTAAAAGTGGCCCAATGATTATTTAACCTGTACTGATGTTGACAGATGTTCTTTAAAGGCTTGAAGCTTTTGTCCTTCCACAGCTCCAAACCAAAAATGATAATATTAACCAATAATAACTTATTTTTATGGCACTTTTCCAAACACAGAGTTGAAAAGCACTTCGCAGTTCAAATAAAGACACACATAATTCATTACACGCACGCACGCACACACACACATGCATGGTTTCAAACTATGGCTAAAAATGACTTTTTCAGCAAATAGCAAATAACAAATAAAGCCTACCTGATTGACCGAGGAAGGCTGTTCCACAGTTTGGACGTAACAACCTCCAAAATCACAGAAGGTTAGGAGCTCTGCAGTGTGAGCAGGGCCTGTCCATGCAGAGCCTCACATGTTAAGAACAGAATTCTAATCTAATCTTCTAATCTCACTGGAAGTCAGTGACGGGATGCAAGGATTGGACTAAAATTTAAGAGGTTAACTGACAGTAAAGGTTTGATTTTTTCAATATTTCTCGGATGAAGGAAAAAAGACTGGGTAACCTTTGATGCGAGTTTCAGGTGCTGATCAAAAATGATACCAAAGTCTTTTGATTTGATGTTATTGGCGAGGGGGCTGATGTACTGACTGACTTCCTTAGAGAATCTGGGCTAAATGTTTGTGGTGTAACCTGAATTATTAAATTACTGCAGAAAAAAACTCATCTGCTGAAAATTTGCTGATCAGTACGAGTGGAATTTTTTTTGTGTGTCGTTTTCATTTTTTTTCTTCTTATTTTGTAAACTTGTCGGTTTTATGTTTTTCATTAATAACAACAACAACAATGATAATAACAATCATAAACATAATCATAATAGCAATAATATATTTCACTCCATGTCCTGGTGTCCTGCATTTGGGTCCTCTTAAAAACTCTCATCATGATTGACTGTGCAGGCCGGCACAGCTGTGCCAGATGTTTTATGTTTAACACATGAACCATGTTTTCACCAAGGAGGACCAGCTCATCAAATTCAACCCTCTGAAAAACTGCAGCAAAGTCATAATCGTTAGATTTTCCATAAAATCGCTTTGCGATGAGTGAAAAGCTGCCGGGCGGCGTTTCTCAGTGACATGCTGCTACTTCAGTTCACCTGATATTTAAACAGGATAATAAACAGATGCTCTGCACGCTCTGCAGAAGAGATAAAACAAACCAGCACCAGTATGACGTCCACAATCACACCTACATGACCATTAATCTTTGATTAAATGACTGTAGCACCTCCCACGCAACAATTAAATGAGTCATTCATTAGTCTGAAATTGACTCAAACAAACAGTGATGCCTCTCCTTGTTCTGGTGACCAAATGCATCTGTTATGGTAAAAACACAGCAACGTGAATCTACGGTGAGAGAAGATCGAAGAAATCAGCAGAAACCGCAGACGCTGCAGTAACACAGGTTAACCACAAGGGTACCGCAGTCCTGAGGACTTTCAGCTTCTGGAGGAAACTTCAGGTTTAACTTCGTGTTTCTCTGTTATGAAAGTGGTTTCATCTCCATAGTAACACTGCTGACCTAACCATAGAGATCAACGCACATGAAACTGCTGCTGTGGTATTTTAATCCTCAGTGCTGCCATTTAGGCTGCCAATTCAACCAACTTCAACCAAGTAACATCTGCCACAACTGTACAGTCATTTGAGAGAAATCACCTGTGCAAAAATAGTCAAATATCTCCCCGTGAATGTCAAACAGGAGCTTTTGTTGAAATGCTTTTCTCCCACTTTAAAGTAGTGTGCCAAATCCACGCTTCCACAAATCTAATGCGGGAAGTGGGAACACAAGACTGGAGAAGAAACACTCTTTTGCAACATAACTAATGGCTGTTCAGCTCTAAGAAAAAGCTTTATCGAAACAGACAGTTTTACAGTACAAAGGCTCTGCCTCCCATTCTACTTTTAAATACTCTAGGAACAACAAGTAGGCCTGCAGAGCGAGAGCGAAGTGCTCTAATAGGCTGATATGGTACTACAAGGTCATTAAGATAAGATGGACCTGATTATTTAAGACCTTGTATGTGAGGAGCAGGATTTTGAATTCTGGATTTAACAGGAAGCCAAAACAGGAGAAATCTGCTCTCTCTTTCTCGTCCCTGTCAGGACTCTTGCTGCAGCATTTTGGATTAGCTGAAGGCTTTTCAGGGGTTTTTAGGACTTCCTGATAATAATGAATTACAGTCGTCCATTTAAGGAAGTGAATAAATACATTTATCAAGAACAACAGTTTGTGAAGTTTGGAGAATTGGGTATACTGAAAAAAGTGTTGTTTAAGTCACGTTGGCAGCAACTTAAACAACTGAGTTAAATCAACACAACTTATTCATATTTAATAAACGTGTGAATTTTGTGTTGATAAAATGTGATTAAACATGTTTAGATGAAGTAAGTTGAGCTCTTTGAATATTATGATTTTCTCCAGATTGATTAAATACCTTTTTACCCCAGTACTACTTGGTCACTTAAATACTGCATGTTGTCTTCATATTACATAATGTTCACTTATAATTACCAGTTAACCTAGGCCTAATAAATGCAACACTTTAAACTGTGGGAGGAAACCAGAGAGAACCCACTGCAAACTAACCAGACTGCGGACTTGAACCAACGACCTTCTTGCTGTGATGTAACAATGCTAACCAATGCACCACTGAGCTGTCGATACAGACCTCACAAAAGTAGGAAAGCTATGATTACAAGGCTTGATGCAGAATTCTCTTTACATTTTTTTGTCCTTGACAGGTTAAACCACAATATATTGCAACAGCCTACACGTGGTGTGCGTATGCTTTTATGCTTCTTCTGACTCGTGCATTTCCTGTGCTTTGAAATCTTGTGTGATCTTATGAACTTTGTGAGTCCAGTCAAGTAATCTCTCTGACAGGATTGTTTCATGTCATCTCAACAAGAACAAATTAATCTGTTGAATTTCATTCAGACCTTAGATGATTTCACTACATTCACCATAGAAACATGTTTTGCAAACAAGCTAGGCTTTTGTAAATGTAACAACCACCCAATTTCCTTTTTTCAGTGATGGAATATGTATGTGTATATGTATATATGTGTGTGTATGTGTATATATACTTACATACATATATATTAGAGATGGCACGATACCACTTTTTTTTATGTGAGATACCGATATGAATCCGATATAGTGTTTTTTAATCAATAAAACTGTTTTTTTTTTAAATATCTTGCTGCTTTTTGTATAGGTTCATACTCAAGTTAAAAAAAAAACCCCACTAACGCTATTCTGTTATACATGTATGTAAAAATACACTGCACCCAAAATATTTCATAGTTCAGCAACACTGATCAATCTAATAAACTTAAACCTACTCCATCCTCCCTATTCTGGTATTTTAAAGAGTACTTAGCAGAAATATTAAGCAACCTAACTAATAGGGCTCTAAAACTCCCAGTGAAAAAAAAAAAGGGAACCACCCCCCACCTCATGATGCTTAATCGACGTAATCAACTTTAATTTGATGCAGTGTGAAAAAAATGCACAGAAATAAATTATTTTTCAAGAATAATTAAATAGATTCAACATCTTTCTTCTACAGAACTGCAGACTGCACAGATGGTATCTTCCCAAAGGAAAAAGTACTATAGCTTACTAGGGTATATCAGACTTAACAGTTACTATATACAGTAATGGACTTCTATACATTTTACATCAAATTAAAACTTTGGTTGTAAGATTCAGATAATTATTTATTAAAAGCTAGACATTTTAAATGAGAACAAGAAAGAAAAGTATGTCTTTGTGCCCCCTTTTCCCTGTTCATGCTCTATCGGCCCCCCTGGCTAAACTTTCCTAGATCCGCCCCTGCACAGTTACCAGCGTCAGCTGCGTGGAAAAGGATCCTGGTGTAGAAAGTAATATTAAATAAATTCTAACAACAGATTATCAAGCTGACGTATAGTCCATGTCTGTTGCTGTAACAGTAATTCATGTTTAGAGTAAAACATCCCAGCTCACTGACTTGATCAGGGCAACAGTGCCTAAAATGTTGCATAATGTTGCTAAGAGATCTGTTACTTTGTGGTCATCTTAGACGAGTAGTTTTATGGACAAAAACCAGCAGGTCATTCAGTGTTTCCTTAGTGCTAATGTGTCAGAGATGTTGGTGTAACTGAAGTAATGTTGTTAAGTCCTTAAAGTCATATTCTTTTATTGTCATGACTGTATTTGAAGCTATTTTTACTTTTGTATGATACCTGATTGATATGTAATATGGCTGAAGTAAACTAAAGCCTGAAATACTTAGTCAGTCATTTGTTTAATAGTAATTTAACATTATATAATTCACATATAAAACTATGAATTGTAATTTTAAACGGTTTAAAAGCATGTAGAATAGCATATGTAGGCAAGTATATTTCTCCTTTTTTATCAAGAAGCAAAAACAAACAGGAAAAAATAAGAAACGGGGCAGGGTTCGATGGTTGAATCATCCGTCCCCATCAATGCCACAACCAAATCTACGCCCTTGGTGTGAACATATATTAATGAGATGTTCAAGATTTCTAAATGATCAAATTTAATATTATTTGCTGAAATGGTACTAATATATTCTTTCTGGGAATAAAAGCAATGATATTTGGTGAGTATAAAGTGAATGATGGGATACAAACACAGGCAGAAAATGAACAAACTAAAATAGTAAAGGAGACTAAATTATTAGGACTAATACGTGACAATTAAACCAGTTGTGTACAAACTCAAGTGTTCAAAAGCTAGCTCTTATCACTTCAGTTAACCTCTCAATCATGAACAAAATCAAACAGGTTCTAGATCATAATTCTCAGTATTGTATTTAACTGATTGTGTAGAGGTATGGGGAAATAAATATAAAAATATGACGAGGACTCTCCATTTACATGAACAAATTAGAGACTATTAGATAGACATGTCTACTATTTCATAGGAGATGTCAAAACGTTGTATGGTGGAGGTAGAACACAGAGTTTTAACGTAATGTTTCACTTTCTCTGTGAAGGTAAAAAAAGAGAGATTTTCCATTACAGAGAAAAAAAATGAGGGGAAATCTTACATATTCATGGATCCCAATCTAATGAAACCAGTGACATATTCTTAAAGTGTCAAATAAAGAAAATCCACCAGTAAGAAACAGAAACAGCTGCATGTGTGTAATCAGCCAATCAGAACAATGCATTTCATCTGTGTCTAGCATGGAAAGAGCTGCAGGTTTGAATGCATTCATAGTTCAGTTAGCCCCCATGTTTCAGTATTGTATGTTTCCTTTTTCCATATTAGGTTCTCACAGAAGCTCCTGCCGTGGCTCCACCCCCTGCAGTGACATCACAGCGGAGCTGTTTGGTGTAGCTTTGATTGTGGTCTACCCTGAGGTTTGAGCTGAGAGAATTTCTATCAGAGCTGTCAGCATATTTCCTTTGACCTGGTTTGACACAGGAAACCCGACAAAACGAGGATTTATCTGATAAATCACTAAGTATTCAACCACTGCTGGTTACTGGCAGGGCTGTCAGGAGTTTTCACACAGCCGTGTGTCGATCAAGTTTCAAGGTAACCTGTGCAGCCTCACCAGCGACACCTGCAAATGCGATGGAGACAAGGTGATGCCTTAGCTGTAGCGTTGTCTGTAGTGAGATAAAAATGTCTGACCTGAGGGTGGCGCTAAAGGAGAGGACAGCCAACCGTTATTGGCCTCCACGGCCAGAAACAAAGTAACAAAGTTACTTCATCCTGTAAAGGCTCAGTGGAAGGGAGCAATGTAACAGTAAAAACGTTAGAAACTCTCATTTTCAAGGAAAAGAGACACCAGCCATACAATGTTTTGTGTCTATTAAAAATGTTATAACTTGCATTTTATGTCTGTGAAGGTTCTCAGTCATCCAGGTCATCGCAGTCTAAGGAGCTTGGGGAAAAAAGCGTCTGGACTTCTTTAAGTTGCAACTTAAAGAAGTCCAGACGCTTTTTTTCCCAAGCTCCTTAGACAACTTGCATTTTACTATTGTCATTTATTATAATATGTGGCACAAGAGCTGTACAGATTGAAAAAGACTTAAAAAGACTAGACTTAAGACACAATCATTTTATATCAAAAAACAGAATCCATGCAGTTTTATGCTTGAACTAAGATCTAAGGCAGCAGCAAAACGAAACCAGTGATCGAGACGTCAGATAAATTTTTTTTTCTTGTTCTTAATCTCAGTGAGCTGTTGTAAACTACTGAAGGATAAATGCAGATAAACTGGCCTCTCTTTCCTCAAAGTAGTCACTGGAAGTAACTGAGGGGTCACAGGAACATTTAAAAGTGCTGCATCATCTGCATACAAGTTTATTTTTTCATCCAAATATTAAACAGGCTCAGCTTTGTAAACGTCATCGCAGAAAAACTGGGAGGTATTTTCAGACCTCGTAGTGTCTCTCACGTACACAGAACTTAAAGCCTAGCTTTAGCTATCTCGTTAGCTAGCTTTCCAACATAAATGGAACCAACCATGCACTCCTCCAAAAACCCAGCAGCCTGTTCTGGGCCGGAAAAGGGAGCGACAGCAGAGTTTTCCAGGAACGGGAGAAGTGTGACGAAACATCAAGGATTAAAAAACAGCATGAAAATCACAGACGGTGGCTGCAAATCACACTTTTATTGTTTTTACAACTTGATTTTCTTTTAAATCTTCATATGTTATAATTTTGCTCTTCTCTGCAGCTGGCTGATGGAGGAGCAGCCACAGACCAGCTGTACCACGTTATTTGGACACTGCCTCCATCTGACAACCGATGCTGTCTGCATAGAGACGGTCTGACCCACGCTCAGCCAATAAGAAGTTGAACAGCTTCATCTTCTTTAGGTAATTAGGTCTTTTTACAAGTTGTTGTCATAGAAACAGGGCTTTGTGTTTAAACTTATTGTTTCACTTTTTATAGCATGTAACGCATAATAGTAAAATTTACTATGTAATATTGCTGTATGCAATATAATAAAGAACAGTTTCACATTTACACGCAATACCTTAAAACAATTTACTTATACAGTAAAACTGAATTCAGCCGGCAGGTAGTTTCTGTGTTTTGTGAGGCAAACTTAATCAAATCAGTTCTAGCTCCTCAAATATGTTTTATATCAGTTTTATTTTATGTAAAAGGTCAACAGAATTATTACAGAGACAGAGAAATATACTTTTGGAAATTCAGTTTAAAGTTTTGGCATGTGCTTTGTTTTTTGGTTGTAATCACAGTTCTTGCACTTACCCAAATACAATTAACCTTTCTTCATTTTCCTAAGTAGACATGTAATGACTAATTTGACAAAAAATAAAGACACATTGCACTTTGACTGTAGAGATCATAAGCTTAATTTCCAGGCAGGGAAAGAGGGAATGACTGAGCCATGAATGAATGGGAACCTTAAGAGGCAGTTCTGAATGAATAAAATATTCCTAGATGTCACAAACTCTGTGGTTCCCCAAACCACAGCAGAGGCTCTGGTTAGCTCAGAAACCCCCCCTCCCGTCACTACTCTGACTTTGTTTCCAGTCACCGCAGCAGCACAGCTCTCAACACGCAGCAGCTCGCTCGTCAAACACGCCACACTGCGAGGATCACGTCCATCGAAAACTCAAACACCTACCTCATCTCTTTGTGCTGAAACTTCTGAATTACTGTGACCCAATTTTTAATTTCTTCTTGCTTTTGGTGAGAGTGGGAGGTAAACAGTTTGTGGAAACAGCCTAAGAAACAAAATATCACCGTATTATGCTTACGAAATATCTGAACAAAAAAAAGTGCATACATGGCAAACTCAGGTTAATAACCTGAGCTCTCACTGAGTTGACCTGGATGTTGTTCAGGCCCGGCTGTGAATCCTCCCTGTCCTCTCTCTACTATCATAATAGAGATTACTGAACTTATTTTTGTAGCAAAATAAAATTTGCTCTTCATTGTTCACATGAATTCTCTCCATCACGCTGAAGTAAATTAAAATGCATAAACTGCACGTCTTCGACCTTTACATAGTTCCTCCTGTTACGTAACTGTTACGTAACCTTTTTCTACGTAATGTAGAAAAAGGTGGATGTAAATAAAATTCACAGCAGAATCCTTGACAGGTGTGAGATCCTCTCTGTTTTCTCGGGGTTAAAATGTGTTGACCTAAATTGAAAGTATTTCTAGATGATGGATGGTCCACTCTGAGGGAGAAGCTCTTCACCTTCCTCTGGATTATTCGCATTTTTTGTATATTTGTCTGTTAGTGTAGCACTTTGTTGTACGTGTGGACATGAGGACCAAAGCCAGAGGTGAACTTGCAGTGAGACATTTATTGACTGTTACAAAAATCCAAAAAGGTGAAACAGAAAACAAACCTGAACCTGAACCCTGGGCTGGAAACCTCTGGAACAAGGTGAACAGACACTCTGACAAAGCACGAGGGGAGGCAGCGACTATATATTGTGTTTATACACCTCTCTGCATTTAATTATGAGTTATTATTAATAGCTCTCTTCTACAGGCGGTCTTCGTCCTGTCTTCCTCCCCTCACCCCAGCTTATCACAGCAGATGGCCCCGCCCCTCCCGGTGCCTGGTGCTGCTGGAGGTTTCTTCCTGTCAAAAGGGAGTTTTTCCTTCCCACTGTCGCCAAAGTGTTTGCTTGTAGGGAGCTGTCTAATTATTGGGGGTTCTCTGTACTATTGTTGTGATTTTGGTTATGAATAAAATTGAAGTAATGATAATGGATTGGATTTATATAGCGCTTTACAATGCCACTATTCATTCACTCTCACATTCACACGCTGGTGGAGGCAGCTACAGTTGTAGCCACAGCTGCCCTGGGGCAGGCTGACAGAAGCCAGGCTGCCATATCGCACCATCAGCCTCTCTGGCCATCACTAGTAGGCGGTAGGTGAAGTGTCTTGCCCAAGGACACAAAGACCAGGACAGACAGAGAGCCCGGGGTTCAAACCGGCGACCTTCAGGTTACAGATGCGCTTCCCAACCCCCTGAGACACGAGCTGTAGATTGAAATGAATTGAATGAAGGCACAGGAAAGCAGTTTGGGGAAGTGGAGACAGCTGGAGAGAAAAAGGCGTAGCTGAACTAAATCACAGAAGATGCGACAACGAAAGCAAAGCTAAAAGCAAAACATGAGGATCGCTAACTTTCAAAGCAGGACACGAGATGATTAAGAACACAAACTCACAGGCATGAACTTCATACAGGAGACTTAACACAACACTGAAAGAGGAATTAAATGCCAGAACCACTCAGGACCAAGACCCAGACTAAATACACGAAACAATAGAAATACTGAATATTTCAATACATGAAACATGAAAGAGTAAAAAACTCAAAAACACTGAGTAAACTGACCAAGACCACAATAAACTGGGCTGGCTCATTAGGCATGCAGCTGATGGAGGGAGCACCTGATTTGCTTTTTGCTTTGAGTTCTATCGGTGCAGCATTTCACCATCACTCAGTCACGCTCATTTATTCATGAACAGCCAAAATCTTGTTTGAGATTAAAATTCAAGGAGTTCTGAAGCCCAATGAGATCAAACATTTTAGAATCCAGTGTTCCCATATTGCAGCCAGTGTGTTTCCACTGCACTGTAATCTGTAGTCACTACAGATTACAGATTACATGCCACAAAATGTATTCTGTAACGTATTCCATTACATTACTCAATGAGAGTAACGTATTCTGAATACTTTGGATTACTTAATATATTATTAAGCTTTTTACAACTACATGAATGTACTACTGCTGTGTGATTTATTAGTTTTACTGAAGGTTACTCTCCACACCAACACCAACTAGATGTTTAAATCTTAATATGAATGAGTAACAGTAGGTGGACATTAGGTAAGGCTGCACTTTTTGCAGCGATCTCGTGTAGAAAACTATTCCTCGCGTATATAAAACAGGTCCGCGGCTCCGAACCGCAGTAAAGGGACCTCTGGCTAATACGTCGGGTTCGTGTCGGGCTCGTAGCTGAAAACTAGCTTTGCTTTGTTGTCTGGGTCAACTTTGCTAGCGAGAGGCGTTGAAAGACTGCTCCAACGGGACTTATTGTTTCAGAGGAAAACACGAACACGGTGTACAGTCGAGTCTTAATAGCTTACTTACAGCTGGGCTCGTCAGGCTCTCTTCTTGGCTGCAGTGGTTATTATTATATTTACATGTTTCCAGCTCCCGTTTCTGCTCCGTGACAGCTTGTGCTTTTCCTTTCTCTCCCTCCCTCGCTCACAGACACATCACGGGTATGGCGGTCCATTCTCCCTTTATAAACGGTAACTGTAACAGAATACAGTTACTCATATTTTATATTTTAAATACGTAACGGCGGTACATGTATTCTGTTACTCCCCAACACTGTTAGCAGCACTTGGTGAAGGTGGGGATGAAGAACTTTTAACAGGAAGAAACCTCTAGGCTTACTCACACAGATCAGCTCAATCAGTTGAATATCTTCTGTGTTCATGAAGACAGAAAAAAATTGTTGCATGTGGAAATATTTACACGTTTTTGTGAAATCTAACACATTGAAACCTGAACTCCATTTAAGGAAAACAATGGTAGTGATGAGCATAAACCAGCTCCAACATAGTGGGGCGCTATACTATGCTGCTCAACGCATACACATAAAAGCTGAAAGAAAGAGGGGACGGATGCTAATTGATGTGCAAATTGTTTTTTATCACACGTTTCCATACGAGGAACTCGACACGGACACCGCAGTGGCAGAACAGATGTGACGCGACAAATCAGATTTAAATCTGATTTAAATCCGACCCACAGACGTCACTTGAGGGTCCTAATGAATTTTGGCCTCCTACGTGTTGTTTGGTGACGGAAAGTTGATATTGAAGGCAGACGATTTCAGAGCAGATGGAGGCTGAGTCGCCTACGCCTTTGATGAGTGCGAAGAGAAGCCGGTGCACTTCATTAGCATGAGAGTTTATTTCTGTTATAAGTTTGAATCCATGCAACAGCTGAAACATGAAGCCAGAGCACAAGTTTCTCTGATTCAGGCCAAATCCAAAAGTGACAGATCGCAAACGTTAGTCTGCATCGTGCAGGGAGGCTACGCTATCTATGCTGAGATCTTTTTCATGAAATTTCCCACACAGCTTTCGAGACATAATGTTCATACTGGTGAAACAGCTGCTGTGAGACTTAAAGAGATGTGCAAGAGCAGAAACTGCAAAAGTCAAGTGCGATGTGTTACAGCCTGAACACATAATGTTTGTTTCATGCACTTTTAAAGGCAGTGCATGACAGACATGCACCTTCAGATAAATTGATGCATGTACGTACATTATATATTTATAATGGTGTGCTCCTGATTTCCCAGCATCAGCTGTAATTGTTACAAAGAGCACCTCCCCCAGAGGAATAAGGCCTGTCTAAATGGTGCAAACAGATAATATTAAATCCAGATAGCGTTGCATGGTAGTAGCATGTAGTTTATAGCTTCATTTTTAATTTTATTCATGTTGTGTTATTTCTATTTACTCCGGCCATGTTCTTTTACAGTAATTACATTTTGTGGGTAAAATAAAAACGAAAGAGTTGTGCGGTTGATTTTTAAATACGAGTTTCGAATGCGGTGACCCTTTTCTTACCTTAAATGGCATGTGAACATTTCATTGACAGATGTAGAACAAAGTTAAGATGATAATGAGCATCCCGAGGCTGTGAAGTGATGCAGAAAGCAGAAAATTACTGATAAACATCAAGCTTTCAATCAAACCAGGTCACATACTGTAGGCTGCAAGAAAACAGAAGAAAACAGTGATGATGCTGCACTTTAGACCAGCCTGAGTCACAACACGACTGCAAATCAGGTCAGAGATTGAAGCGTGCTCGCATCCTGCAATCATGGCTGATGCTGCAGCTCTGACAACGCAACAAAACACACATCTCAAAACTCCGGCGGAGGAGAGGCAGGAAGACGATTCACGGGGTCTCAGGATGAGGTGATGTCACACTGGACTGTTGCATCAGTCATACTGGAACATTATGGAGGCTGTGATGCAACAAAGTGTGTCAGACTGGATTAACACTCAGATTTAACAATTAACCTCTTCTCGCTTGATTTGATACGTTTGATTTAAAGAAACAAAGACATGTTGAGTTTCTAAACTGACATGAAATCCTTCAAAGTTTCGGTTTTGTTAATATTTAAAAATCATCCTTCCGAGACATTAAAAGTGGTGTTCCACAGGGTTCTGCTCTCCGTCCACTTCTCTTTTGTTTATGATCTGAGTATTTCAGAAACTGCTGGAATTTTCCTGCACAAGCTTCTCTACAATTTGCAGAGAGTAGTCCAGAAAAGGGCAAATATCCAGCGAGCAGCAGTTCTCTGAGTGAACATGCTTGTTGATGCTGGAGGAGAATAGCCACCCTGCTTTGAGCCAAAGGGAAGGCAACAGCAACTCTGATAATCACTCCTTAAAACTGAGATATGCATAGGAGGGTCTCTGAAAGCACGACATGTCAATGCTGACGCAGCAGAAGACCACACTGGGTGCTGCGGCAGAAACAAGCTTTGGAGTTTGAAGGAAACTACCATCTTAGAAGATCTGCAGATCCTGACGTTGGGCCTCAAGGAACACAGAAAGGAATCATCTTCAGGTTCTTTATGAACTCAGATTTCTGACACAACATGAAATTTTAAAACTGACAATGAAACAAAAATGAAGAGCAAAAACTAAAACAAGTTGGTATTTCTGTATAAAGCAGACAGCTGTGAAGCCTCAAGCTGCAGCTCGAGACTTTGATCTTTTCACTCATTATTTTAATTTGATTCCTTTGCATAAACACGAGTAGGACTCAGACTGGTCTGCAAAGTGTTAACCGAGCTTCTTTGTTGATAATGAAAACAAGAACATTCTCTGTAAATTTAGCTCCACGATGTCACAAACACAACACAGACGCCGTATTGTAACAAATATACAAATGTAAAGAACCAAATAATCGAAAAAAGCCACTTCAAAGGAGTCACGTGTGTTAACATCATCTACAATCATGATAAGGACTGTTGAAGGGCTGGATTTTGCTTGTTACAACATTATATAAAACACGAAATGAAGATCTTTCTGGGCTCTTTGATAGTAAAGACTGGCGACCGCAGATGATGGCTGATAAGCCGACTGCAGATGGACGATCTGAAACTCAGTTTAGAGATAAATGTAAAATATTTACTGAAGGAATCAGATGCTGACGACATATCAGGAGGAATAATGCCACTGAATGTACATGTACAGTATTTAGACAGTAACACGTGTTGCTTTGGGCTCTTTCACTGTAAATAATAAAGGATTATTTACTACATTAAACAATTGTGGCGTAGAGAACTGTGTGGGCGATTCAGGCCTTTAGCACAGAGCACCGAAAGTTCAGCTGTCTTGAAGCGTTTAAACAGATGCACTTTAATTGTATGAAGAATTATCATATCGTGTGCTAAGGTGAAGACCTGAGACGCCAGAGGATGAGCTGACCTAAAAAAATCTGCATCAAATTTTCTTTGTGTGCCAAAAAACTTTAACCTCGAGATCGAACGCGAAAGTGGGTCGAATTTCAAGCCTCGTCATGTATTCTGTGTGGTTTAGAGATGAAGATCAAAGAAGAGGGAGAGAGAAAAGAAGGTGACATCATGAGAGGAGGTGTCATTCACCATAAAAATCTGAGCAGCTCCGAGTTGCA
Source organism: Diplotaxodon limnothrissa (assembly GCF_057381915.1). NCBI lineage: Eukaryota > Metazoa > Chordata > Actinopteri > Cichliformes > Cichlidae > Diplotaxodon > Diplotaxodon limnothrissa. The sequence goes on along the minus strand of NC_140596.1, from coordinate 2,596,398 downwards.
GTCACACAGAACACCACGAAACAAGAAGGAAGACGACACCATAGCCTGACCCTCCGCTTTCTGACAAGAGCCAGCAGAGCGTGAAACTCCAGCAGAGCCTGAACCTCCAGCAGAGCCTGAACCTCCAGCAGAGCCTGAACCTCCAGCAGAGCCCCAGGGTTAAAAAAAAACACCCAATATCTTCTCGACCTGAAAAAACCCCAAAAACGAAACAACCAGAACATCCGACCGAAGAACGAACAGAGAAACCCGGCAGCATGTTTTCAGCGACAAACAAAGTGACGGTAAGAAAACGCTTGCCTGTGTTAGCTGTTAGAGACGCCACTAAAAGCTTTATCGAAGCTCCAAATTAAATGATTACGTAGCTATACAACTTGCAAATGTTGAAATGGTTTGTCATGATTATTTTTCACAATCTCAGGGGGTTACTGATAAATTAACACAAGAAACTTCCATTCGGCACTCATGTAATGCAACGGTGCCATAAAAACAACAACTGGTCCCTTATTCTTCTTTTATTTTACATTTTATTCACTTAAAAAACAACATTGTCTGGAAGTCCTCTGTTACGTCATCATAAGAACAAGTTTTACAAACGTGTTGATTTTATGAAAAAAAATAATTCTCCATTGCTGCCAAATGCCTCTTCCTGCTAAAATGACGTTCTTCCTCACCACAGTCTCCGGTCACTCTGGTTTTATCGCTGATATTGCAGGCTTACAATATAAAGTGTCATCTAAAGATAACCCTGGATTTTGAAATTGTATCTTGCAGTATCTCGTTGAAAACTGAGAAAAAGTTTTTACAGTGACGTTATCTGAAAATGGGGACCATAAACGTTTTGTGGCTTCTCTTCCTCAGGCCGCCTGTGTCGTGGCAATAATGATAATGATGATGATCACAGAGGCAGCGGCCATGCCGAAGACAGGAAGGACACACAAGCATGGTGCAACGCTTGAAACAGTCTCCCTGCAGCTGGACGCCAAAACTCTGGAAACCCACAGACACACCAGGCTGCTGAACAACGCCTCCATCTCGCCATGGACGTACAAGTGAGTGACAAACTGTGGCATGGCCCTTTAATCACGGGGCTTACAGAGCTCTTTTAATCATCTTTTGTCCCCTCACTTTCTCCATCCTCAGCGTCACCACCGACGACACTCTGTTCCCTCCCTTCCTGTCGGAGGCTCACTGCCTGCTGCAGGGCTGCCTGAACTTACAGGGCCAGGAAGACCGGAACCTGGAGTCCAGACCCATCATGCACCAGGTGCTGCTGCTGCGGCGCATCAGGCCAGAAGGGTCGGCAGACTACCACTACCGCCTGGAGTCCCGCCTCATCTCGGTGGGCTGCACCTGTGTCAAGCCTGTGGTCCGAATCCAGCAATGAGGACCAGCAAAACGGGCTCATGTACGGAAGACCGGGAATGTCGAGAGAAAACTAAATTAGGGGTCCATACATGTAAAATACAGAATTACCTGCATGTAAATACGAAAATCCGACAAAAATCTGATAATATCTAATTTAAATAATTATATCTGTCAGAGTACGTTTATTTAATTGAATGACGAGCTGATGACCAACAGACTGACTTCAGTCTGCTGTTTCATCTCAGTGACTTAGTGAAATGCTGCTTAGCATTAAACCTGCCATCTTTTTGTTTTATGTATATTTCCAGCGAATATTATTATTATTATTATTAATATTAAACAGCTCACATTTACTCCAGAAATAGAAAATGGGAGAAACTACACAACCAAACGCACACTGTAGCTGAGATTTAAAAGCAGAGATTTATTTCATATTCTTTCTGTTATTTATGGTTTAAAGTAATTTAATTTTGTTTTATTTAAGTATTTTGTGCTCTTCAGTAGATATTTATTGACTCTTAATGTATTTATAATCCAGAATCTGACTCAATAAAAAACCTGAACCAAGTAGTAAAGTGTGACTGTTTTATTGTTGAATTTAAAATATAATGTGATTTCTGTACATTATCATCATCATATCATAATCCTTTACAATGATGTTGCAGTGATAAGCAGCTGTAAACACTGTACACACGTCGGTCCGGTCACTCATTCGATGCAGCAGGGTGCAGCAAACACCACCGATGTCTCAGAAGCGTTGTGTCGCGTCCATTTCACACAGGAAAGACAAAGAGATGCGTAACTGGTGGGAAACAAACCTAAAGGCAGAGTTTGAAACAGAAAAACCTGCACTTCGGTTGGATTTGTCTTAATCTTTTGGTTGCGCTCACTCTTCCCGGCTAGCTCCGGCTCTTCTGGGGGGACACTGAGGTGTTTCCAAACATGCAGACGGTCTCCTCCCTGTAGGACACGCCCAGGAGGAAACAGGTCATCTAGGAAACGCCCATTAGGCATCCTGGTCAGATGCTCAACCACCTCAACTGACTCTTTTTGGGGTGAGTCTACTCTGAGGTCCTCACCCCCTCATCTCTTTCGGTCACCACACTCCGCTCGGGGCCATCGGTGAGTGCAGGAGCGTAGACTGACTGACGGCTTCGCCTCGACGCTCAGCTCTCTCTCATCATCACAACAGAACCTGGGAGTCAATCTCTCCTGCGCCACGCTTCCCTCACTAATGACAAATATCCAGAGACACCGAGTCTGAGCGATCCAAACCACATCATCTGTGAAACAGCAAAGATGTGATGTCTCCACCCCTGCACAGCGCCTAGAACTTCTGCCTTTAAAAGTAGGAAAAGAGCGGGTGAAACGAGCTGCCCTGGAGGGCAGCGCTGTTTTGGTTTGGGGATTTTAGGGTGTGGTTTGACTTCCTGTGTAGCGGTGATTTCATTGTTGGTAATCTCACCTCTACGACTAAGTTCAGCTCTATTTTTGCTGATGTTTGTCTTAAATTGACCTCAGAAACACTAACTCGTCTTGGACTCACTTTCAGTGATCTTGACTCTGATCCTAAAGGTCAAAATGGATCTGCTTGCTGCTTATTTTATACCTACAGATGCCACTAGATGTCGCTAAAGAGCCACATGCAATGATTTAAACAATCCTGCAGATGGCGCTGTTTGATTGAGATCAGCTGTAATTCCACGCATCCTTCATTTCGGTTAATTTTAACGTTCAAAGTCCGAGAGGAAGGTTTCCTTTTAGTCGTAGGGGATGGATCTGGTTGATGTTAGGTTGATAGGCCCACACATTCACACACACGAGCACATTGGCACCGTTGGCATGGAAACAAAGCACAGTAAAACCCCTTCAAACCATCTAATGACGACTGAATCTGCAGCGTCCATCTCGTTATAAAGAGTTCGTCTTGTTAAAGAGAGTCCTGGTTGTACAGAGGAGTTGTTGTGCAGTCGGTCTTGCCCTCTGCCCTCCTCATCGTCTTCTTCTCTTACTCTTTTCAGAGCTACTTCCTGTCAGTCTCTGCGCCGGAGTAGCACCAGCATCCCGGCACATCAAATATCAGCTCATCAGCCCTCCAAAATGGCTTCCAAATAAGGTTCAGCTTGTGTTGTGATCAGGCCATCAAGACACCTGGGAGCGGAGAACAGGAGGTTGTTGTTACCACAAACACTCACATTTAAAAGAGGAGGTGGTGAAGATATTAAAAAGCTTAAAACCTGCAGAGATATGAGCTACAGGCTCTCACTAAACACATTTCTGTACCTCTGGCACCTTTTTCTGGTTTGGTCTAGACCAGGGGTCTCGAACTCCAGGCCTCGAGGGCCGGTGTCCTGCAGGTTTTAGATGTGTCCTTGATCTAACACAGCTGATTCAAATGGCTAAATGACCTCCTCAACATGTCTCGAAGTTCTCCAGAGACCTGGTAACGAACTAATCATTTGATTCAGGTGTGTTGACCCAGGGTGATGTCTAAAACCTGCAGGACACCGGCACTCGAGGCCTGGAGTTCGAGACCCCTGGTCTAGAACCTTTTGATCCAGTAAAAGTAAAACTGCTTTATATCTGCAAATTGCAATTATTTTGTTAGTTTTGCTCTCTCCTCTTCACATCCTCCAGGTAACCTGTTACATGTGAATCTAAGGCTTTGACTTTGGTTACTGTCCAAACACTCATTCAGTGTTTAGAACAGTCTGGAAATGCCACATTGAAAACCTTTCATGCCAAAATAACTGAACAAGGCTTTTTTGGAAAGGTTACATCATTGCTTTTTAGCACGTGACTCAAACAGAACCCAAATCAAACGCTGAACGAGTGATCGGTGACCCGGTGGATGTTAAGAGACAAAATGTCACAGTCTCACCGTGGTTGGTCAAAAATGGCAGCTCTGACAATCACAATGAGAAACCTGTCTGAAAGTTGTTCTGGCGTTCTTCAGAGATCCAACAACTATTCAATTTCTATTCAATTTTATTGTTATAGCATCAAATCACAACAGCAGTCGCCTCAAGGCCAGGTAAAGACTCTACAATAGTAGCTATTAAATGGACTGCTATAACAGGGACCCACTCATCGCTAACTCTATGCTATCAGAACCCCCCAAAAGTTCCTTTAAGCTTGTCTCTCTTACTCAGGCGGCTGTTATGTTAAAATTGGATCACAGCATCACACTGTTACCCACTGCAATCAGAAATAAGGCTAAGAGATCATTGTTTCAGTCTTTAAAAAGTTATTGTTGTAAAATAATTCATGGTTTTAGGGCCACCGCTTGTGTTTTGAAAGGTTTCACCTCAACCACAATATCCCAACAATGACCATCAGATATTCATGTTGCCTCAGTTTCTCTCTGAGTATCCCAAACCCAGCTCCTTCCCAACCCTGTGCTATTAGAAGAATTTTGACATTTCTAACTAAATAACCTCTACCTGTTAACTCATTTCAGTAACTAATAGGTTACTCCTCCTTGTTACAGAACGTTCCTTCCTCGTGAACTGCGTCTGTCTGTATCACAGTGCCGGGTGTTTTGACGAGTCTCAAGTTTGACGAGTTGTTTACTTCTATCTTTGAGTCTTGACTTTGATGTTTTGACTTCACCTTTGCCTTGTTAGAGTTTTTACTCAGACCAATCTTGGTCATGTTTTTCCATCTTTTACGAGAATTTTTATCACCATGCTGCAGTTTTGGTAGCTTATAAACGTGAACTGTCAGTGATTTGGGCTACGTCCACACGTACCCGGGTATTTTTGGAAAACTGAGATTTTTCTATGCGTTTGCACCTTTCGTCCACACGTAAACGGCGTTTTTGGTCACTGAAAACTGAGATGTTTAAAAACGCCTGCCAGGGTGGAGATTTTCGAAAACTCAGTTTTTGCATTTACATGTGGACGAGAAAAACGGAGAAAACGTCAAAGGTGTGCGCCTTTTTTGACGTCACAGTGTGCGCCACGTTATTGTTTCGGTGAAATGAATTTCTACAATACTGTTACTGTTAATTCTACTCTCTGCAGTGTTTAAATGCTTACATATACACACAGTTACTGTCCCTCCACACATACGACTCGGTTCTGCTTCTATGCCCCAGCTTTGTTTACTCTTTCCCACGAGGCTTCTAGACTTCTGATTGGCCAACATTTCTACACGGGTAGGAATATATCGCCACCTGTTGCTTTGGCATGTTCATAGCAGTGTTTTCCTTCATTTTTGCGTTTACGTGTGGACGAGATTATTTTTTAAAACGAAAAATCTCCGTTTTCAAAAATACCCGTGTACGTGTGGACGGAGCCTTGGTTTGACTGCATGTTTGCTACTGCAAACTGTGTTATTTGAGTCTATAGTGTTTCTGTAGTTGGTTTTTCTCCCAGAAGAAGCAACAGAGATTAAAATAAAAACTTTTGTCTCACAGTTTCTACCCAGATTCGCTCTTTTTTCAGCCGTGCTCACCTCCACGCTGTGCTTGTCCTGAAAGACACAAACAGAAACCACACAGGCTCCTTTTAGTGATTTATTTCCAGAGTTCCGATTTTATTTTCAGTAAATGAAGGTAACATCTCGCAGTGTAAAACCGTGGTCCTCACCTCCTCGTGGAGCCTCTCCTGTGAGGCGTTCAGGTGCATCTGCCGCTGCTCCATGTTGGCGGTGGCGCGATGCTCCTGACACTCTTTGGCCAAAGCTTTCTGAGCGACTTCCCGCTCGTGCTCCCTCCTCTCGGCCAGGTGCTTCAGCAGCTCCGCCTCCTGACACTAGAGCGAGTCAGAGGGAAGATTGTTACTGAGTTTCATCCCTTTACACTGATGCCGGGTTCTCAAAAATCTTGAAATGCATTTGTCTGAACAGACACGTAGAACAATTTGAAAGAACTTGTGGCGTTCCTCAGAGTTCGATTTTAGGGCCCCTAATTTTTGTAGTAACATCTGGATGGACTGCAATTTAAAACTGCACAGACATTCATGGTGACTTGAGGATGAAGCTGTCTGACTACTGACTCTATGAGCCTCACATCTCTGTTTTTATTGACATTTCTCTTAAACTCTTTGAAGAATTTCCATAAATTGTGCATTTCATATATGTTTGTTCTCCTTAGCGTGAACTGTACTAACTTGTTTATCGCAGTGAGACCAAATCAGGTCAACATTTTAATTTGTCCAAGAGGCAATACGAGCAAAACTGTTAAACATCAATAAATTAATGTTACACACATTAAAAATATTTAAATGTTTTTAAATAAAACGTCAAATTTATGACCTTAAACACTTTTAGGTCACCTACTACTTTGACACACATACACACCTTCCTCCTTTCCTGAGCAGCATCCAGTTTCTTCTGGATCTCCGCCAGCGATGGTTTCTGGCGAGGCGGTGTCGTGGCCCTGAGCTCGGGGGCGCCGTCGAAGGTGGGTGGCTTCAGAATGACCTCGAAGGCCTGGCCACTCGCTCGCTTGCTCAGTTCGATCACCTCCATGTCCCGGATGTTGCAGAGGTTCAAGTCCACCACGCCTGCAGTTGCAGAGAGAGGATGAGGCGGTGAGATGAAAAGAAGCCGTGGTTTTATGGTTTCATTTGGCTGACTTCGTTGTTGGGATTTACGCTAAACTACTGTTTTGTACATCTTCCTCGAACATGGACCGATTGAGCTCTGCAACTTTTAAAAAATTGGTTTTCACAGGTGCTCTGACCAGAGCTCCCAGTGCATGAGATTCAGATTTTTATGACTCATTAATGGGCTGGTTGATAAACTGTACATCGCAAAATTTGATGATTTATTCAACACTGAATATAAACGTGTTTCCATTCAGAGAAAGCTCAGCCTCGAAAAGTTCAGCCTGCAGCTTTTTGGGTAAATATTTTGTGTTATTTACATTTCATATCATTCTCTGGTTTCATTTACTGGTATGACCAACTAAAAGCAGCCTCAGCATCGTCTTTCCTGCTGTAGCTCATAGACAGGTTGAGCCTGAATCTGTAGTCCTTTTTCACTGCAGACATTTTGACTGTTTTTAGCAGGACACCATTACTTCCTGTCTTGCGGGACAAAGGTGACTTTGTGCTACTGACCTTCCTTCTTGTCGGCCGCCGGCTCTCTGGGCTCGGGAAGGATGCAGGAGCAGAAGAGAGACACCAGGGGGAGGTCTCGCATCTTCTCCCTGTAAGCTGGAACATTCAGAGGGAAAAGATATAAAGAAAAGCTGCAGACAGGACTGAGAGATAAAAGCAAAAAGAAAAGTCGTTTACCTGCTAGAGTCATCCTGCTGCTGCTGCTGCTGTTCTCAGTCAAAGACACTGTGGTGAGGTAGAGTCTGTTCCTGCAGAGAGACACATCTAATCAGTGGAAGCCGATGAACAACAATGCCTCTCAGGCAGCAACACAAACATCAAACCCTGCACGAGCCGCATCTTTGCTCTTGCTGTTTCATCCGCAGCTCGCTCGTCCGCTGTGATTCAGTGTCATTTTGCTTTCTCTGGTTCACACACTAAGAATATCTCTGCCATCGATTCAATTTAAAGGTGAGCTTTTGCTCACGATGCAGCTTTTCTCGGCTCGTGTGAGTCATTCACACGAGAAGATTCGACACCTGCCACTGATTTGCTTCGGGAGCTTAAAATAATCCACTCAGTGTGACGAATGAATCAGCAGCAGAGACACGAGGAGCCGCTCGGGCTTTGGCCTCCGAAGCGAAGCCGCCATTGCAGAGAGAAACCCTCAGTGTGCCCCAGAAACAAAAACTCAGCAGCTTTTTCTGCTGTTCCCTCATCAGAGATCATTCAGATCACATGTGCAGGAACATCATCACTTTCTTCCGTGTAAGGCTTTACAGAGAGATTCTACAGATCTGTCTCGGATTCACACTGACCTCCACAGTTCTAAGAAATGTAAAGATTTAAAAGCAGACTATGGTTGTATTTGTAGTTTTGTCTGCATCTGTTATGAAACCACAGCAAACACGATGTTATCTGAACTTTCCTGCAGATAAACTCTGATCTGTTCTGAAAGCCTGGTAAACACGATGTTACTCAGTCACTGCAGCAAATTACAAACTGCATGAAAATCATTTGAATTTCAAAGTCAACTCCAGCTATTATCCAAGCCTGCTTAAGATTCATCTTTCACTACAAGTTCATCTTTTAAGCTATTTGCATTTGATCATTTCACGTCTGCAGCCCAGAAAATGAAGAAAATACCAACATTTATCTCCACAAACTGCATTTCTAATTCTAAACATAAGAAGGCAAAAAGATTGAGAGAGTAAACGGAGAAAAGCAGCAAAGCTCTACTTTGTAAATGATTTATGTTTACATTTGCTTTTTTCTGCAGAAATTGATTAAAAACATGAATTTGTTGCAAAATTTAAATGCAAACGCAAACACAACGTCCTAACTTTGTGTGTGTGTGTGTGTGTGTGTCACTGCGTGCATGTGTGAGTGTGTGTGTGTGCATGCTCTCAGCGATGATGTCATTGTTGCCAGAAAGCGCATCGCCTTCTGCAGAGATGAAGGAGCTGAACTCAAACAGCAAACCGAACGAAACAAAAACTGAAGAAGAAAATGGAGAGAAAATACGCAGGAGAGGATGCATGAGAGCGAGAAAGGAGGAAGAGATGAAGAGAAACTGCAGAGGAACAAATGCAGGAACAAAGAAATCGAGTCACAGCCGAGAAATCTGCTTTTATCGCCTCATCTTTCTGCTCTGAGCTGCAGAAAATGTAAAAAAAATAATAATAGAAATAATCAGTGTGGGGTGAACGAGTGGATCTGTCACTCACCCTGCAGCGATGCTCGCTCCAGCTCTTCTCTGTTCACACTGAAGATCTGCAGCTCAGCAGCATCAGCACCACCACACAGCAGCCCAATACATGACATCACCCACCAGCCCTCTGATTGGCCAGCAGGGATGCTGGGCCGTGATTGGTCCAGCAGGGCAGAGGAGGAGAAGGAGAGGAGGAGGTGGTGGTGTTGGGTTATTTCAGAGGAAACCTCCTGACCAGTAACTGAAAGCTCTTCATCAGAATCAGGAGGACAAACTTTGTCACTTACTGAAAGAAACATTAATGTGTTAAAGATGAAAAATCAACTGAAATTAAGCAGCGATCAACTTTCCTGGGATTTCATGTGTGCAGCACCAACAAGGGCTTCATGGAAGCAGCAGCACAGGCCGAGAGGCCGAGTCCCGACAACAACACAGAAAACATTCAGGCGGTTTTAAAAAGATAAAATCTTTCTTCTAAGAGGCAAAAATGTAAAAAAAAAAAGACGTGAAACAAGCAAAAATATTAATGCTTTTAATGTGAAAGGGACATCCTCTGTCCACAGGAGCAGGACAGAGGTGAGCCTTCAGTCACCGTGTTTATTAAAATAAGATCTGTATCTGCATGTGCTGCATGCACCATGAGGCGACAGAGTTCTGCAAGGTCAAAGGTCATTTGATTCTAACTTAAACAGCTCTACCAAGTCAGAAGTACTTCTGAGGTCACGAGGCTCCGGCGGTGGGGGGAAGGATGTTTTTATGACTCACCTGTTTAAACTGTATTGAGGGTTAAAGCAGGGTGGAGGAACTCCAGGCCTCGAGGGCCGGAGTCCTGCAGCTTTTAGACGTGTCCTTGATCCAGCACAGCTGATTTCAATGTCTAAATGACCTCCTCAACATGTGTTGAAGTTCTCCAGAGGCCTGGGAATGAACTAATCATTAGATTCAGGGGCGCTGACCCAGGGTGAGATCTAAAACCTGCAGGACACCGGCCCCTGAGGGGCCCACCTGTGGCTTTGCATTATCAGGGGCGTGGCCTCCCTGATGGACAGGTGGCTAACGTTTTCTTCAAACTTTGACAGACTGCAGTCTGAATGCAGTTTGGGAACAAATATTGGTTTTCCTGCAGAAAATGCTGGAAACACCTAAACATTACAAACTCTGGATTTATTTTCAACAACTTTTCAGCAGCTTGTTAACATCACATGACCTTTGACCCTTGGTAGCGAGCTGCAGAGGGATGATTCTTTATGCAGAAAAAGCATGAAGGCACACTCCAGGCCTCAGGATGAAAATCCTCCCACATACATGTGCTGCTGGGCGAATTAACGAGAGAACATGTGGAGATGAAGTGTAAGGTGAGCCGGCTCTGCTTTGATCCGGTCTGATCCAGTTTGCTGGGTCGGCGTGCTTCTGAGGAAATGTCAGCGCTAAATTTACCGGCTGACAAAGAAGCGTTACTCATCCTCGGCACACAAACACAAATCTGTGCTTGAGCTCAACGCCTCCATCTGTCACCGAGCTTCGCAGCCAAACAGTCTGCCGCTCTCCGCTCGCAGGACAAACCCACAGCGATGGAGTTCAGAGAAGACAGCTCGCACATCCACGTCTCGAACCGCTTTCAGCATCGATTAGGCTGCAGACAGTTCTGATCGATCAGTCATGCTTTGGGCCAAGTCCGAACAAGGTGCAATTTGGGGGGAGGCACGTGAGGATATTTCACACAGACATGTGGCACGCGGCAGGAAAGCACCTGCTTCAGATGGAAATATTTGTGGATAGCAGGCGAGCAGCAGGAGCGTAAGCTGCACCGTCAGCTTTGAAAGGTCATTTTAGCAGCTACCCGCTGCAGAAGCCAAGTTAAACTTTCACCACTAGGGGGCACTGCTTGTATTGAGATGCTTTTGGATGATTTTGGATGCTTGGGAATTCTCAACGTCACACTGAGAATTCCCAAGCATCCAAAAATATCCATGGGTTCCCGACGGGCCAAGACAAACGCAGAAAAGAAACGCATAAACGGACCCAGCGTCAGTCAAGAGTGACGCCAGCATCACGAACAGGGTGGAGCATGTGACCCAAACGCTCGACAGAAGCCAAGTTTGATTCCTGAGGGCATTTACTGTGTCTTCCCCCGAGCGCGCTCCGCTGTCCTGCCTGAATAAAGACTAAAGAGCCCAAAAACCGTGGGCGAGGTTACTAATCTAATCTCTTAATCTTAGTCACATGAGAGTGGTTCAATAAAACACAGAAAATGACCTGGGAGTGACCACTGAAGGACTGAACTCCAGCTCCCATGATGCACTGCAGCAGAACATAATGTTCTCACGAGCTGCCCCCAACTCTGAACCAGATGATGTAATGCATCTGCAGTGTGTGTGTGTATGTGTGTGTGTGTGTGGAGACAAGGTGAGCCAGAGGCTGCAGCAACAAGGAGAAGGAGAAACCTCCACATCCCAACTGATGATGTCATCTGCAGCCAATCAGCTGAGAGTGCTCAGAGCCACACCTTCTGTGTGTGTGTGTGTGTGTGTGTGTGTGTGTGTGTGTGTGTGTTATGGATTCAGCAGAAACAATAACACATTGTGCTTTTATTTGAGCACTAAGG